>NC_142012.1:147201635-147510206 GCF_049901735.1 Notechis scutatus | reverse complement strand
GCATGGCGGATGCCCCGATCAGCAAGATATTGTTCAAAGGGTAACGCAGTAAACTGTGGGCCGTTGTCCGAGACCAACACGCCTGGGAACCCATGTGTGGCAAATAGTCTGTTTAATTTATTGATAACTGAGTCCGCTAGTAGTTGTGTTCATTCGATGGATCTCAAGCCAATTCGAATAGGTGTCGACAGTAATAAGGAAAGTGTGTCCTTTGGTAGGCCCCGCAAAGTCAATATGAATACGGGACCATGGTCCCCTCGGAGTTTCCCATTCGGTCGGGATTGCTTTAGGCGGAGCGTTGCTGACGTCCTTGGCAACGTTGACAAGTAGCGACCCAGGCCTCGATTCTTTTGTCGATTCCCGGCCACCAAGCGTAGCTGCGTGCAAGTGCTTTCATCCGCACGATACCGGATGTCCTTCATGCAATACCGCCAAAAAGTTTGTTGCAATTTGCTAGGGATTACGACTCGATGGCCCCACAAGATACAGCCTTTCTGGGAAAACAGCTCGGTTTGGCGGCTTTTGAAAGGCACCCATTCCGGTGCTATTTGGTCTGTCGGCCACCCCTTCAACCCAGCGTAGGATGTGTTGCAGAACTGGGTCACGTTTTGTTTCAAAAGGCAATGTCTCTAGCCGTCAATGGTGGCACATGTAGAGCTTCGATCTGTAGTGTTGAGATGGTGGGGGCTGGATCTACAACAGAGTCTGGAAGCGGCGTTCTGCTCAATGCATCAGCGTGGAGAATTTATTTCCCGGGCGATGTTGCAAGGTGTAGTTGTAGGCCGCCAAGAATTCAGACCAACGGGTCATTCTGGGAACAATATATACGGGGTTGGTTTATTACCCGCAATGATTCCCAGTAGCGGTTTATGATCAGTGATTATTGTAAACGCACGGCCATAAACATATTCATGAAATCTTTTAACTGCGGCCACAATAGCTAAAGCTTCTTTGTCCAGCTGACTATAATTTCGCTTCAGCTTTAGCTAAGGTCCGCGAAAAACGCGATGGGGGCTTCTGCTCCATTTGGTAATACGTGGGCCAGAATTGCCCCAACCCCAAAGGTGATGCGTCACACGTGATAGTGAGCGGCAGAGTCTCGTTGTACTGCATAAGTACAGAATCAGAAGTTAGCAATTTCTTTACTTGTTGGAAAGCATGTTGTTCCGTTGTCCCCACACCCACGTTGCTTTTTTGTCTAATAGTCTATGCAATGGTTCAGCTACCGTTTCTTTGTGGGGTAAAAAACATTATAGAAATTGATAAGTCCAAGGAGCGCCTGTAGGTCTGCCTTGTTCCTTGGAGTGGGGGCCTTTTTAATGGCCCGTAATTTGTCTTCGTGGGATGGATTCCTTGGCTGTCCAGGAGATATCCCAGAAATTCTACTTTTTCGGTACATAACTGGCATTTATCTTTTTTTACTCTGAGGCCTGCATTTTGGAATCTTCGTAAAACCTCTGAGTCGTTTTTTCTATAATGTCTTTGCTAGGTGCGGCGATGAGTACATCGTCGAAATATGGGACAATGCCTCTTATCCCTTGTAACAACCTTTCCATTAAACTCTGGAAGATTCCAGGGCGACGCTTACCCCGAATTGGAGCCGGTTGCATTTAAATGTGCCCCTATGCGTTACGATCGTTTGCGCCTCGGCTGTGATTGGATCTACAGGCAATTGTTGATACGCCTGGGCTAGATCTAGTTTGGCGAAAACTTTCCGCCACCCAGGAATGGAGCAAGTGTTGCACTACCGGCACTGGATATGCACTTTGCTGCAGTGCGTGGTTTAAAGTGGCCCGGTAGTCTCCGCAAATTCTTAGGGACCCATCAGGCTTGATAGGCGTCACTATCGGGTTTCCCAACGGGCGTGGTCGGTGGGTTCCAGTATGCCCTGCGCTATTAGCTTATCGAGTTGTTCGTCGATTTTAGGCTTCAAGGCGAACGGCACCCGACGCGCTTAAAGCGGATGGGTGCTATCTCAGGGTTCAAGTTAAACGAGATCGGGTCCCTTGTACTTGCCTAGTCCGTTCGCGAAACGCTCTTGGAATTCTTGAACAGTGCCTCCCTCCCAATCGCTGCTCTCGGCCCGGTGGACTCGCACAGTGATTCCGAGCGGTCTGAACCATTGAAGGCCTAAAGACTAGGCCTGTCGCGGTCCACGACAGTCAGTGGTAGTGCGACGGTGCGGTCTTTGAAAGAAACCTGGAATCTGCGGGACCCAATGACGGGTTCGGTTACCCTGATAGTCTTTGAGTATAACCCTTTGAGGGTTAAGGTCTTGGCGGCGAATCATTGGAATGAGCTGTTGGAGCGTTTTCCACGACACCATCGAGAGAGAAGATCCCGAGTCTACCTCCATCACACAAGGTTTGTTTTCGGTGGCGACCTTTACTCGGATTTTCCCGGCATCAAGGGATGTGCGTGGCCTATGGTGATTGTTTGGTGGGTCTCTTCCCGCCGGGTTTCTCCACGCCTGGTGGAAGTGGTGGACGGTTTGTTTCTGTAGGAGTGGTTTCCCATTGGTGGTTCAATTTTTCTCGGTGTGTGCCGAAGAATCCTGAAGACTGGCATTCAGCCTGTCGGGGTTTGGAGTTCTGTTTGCTTCTGCAAACCTTTGCGATGTGACCTCGTCTCCCACAATTGCGGCAGAGTGCATCGAGGAATTTGCAGCCGGATCGTGGGTGATTGGCTCCACAGCCGGCACACGGTCGAAAGGAGTGTTGTGTGGACTGGTCTCGCTCCGTTCAAGTCGGTTGACCTCTTCCTCATCGCTGTCGGATGGGGACTCTAGGTCTTCGTGGTGAGTTGATACCGGGTGTCTCTCTGAGCGAGGCGAGGTATCAGTGGCGAGTTTACGTAGCGGTGCGTTGGTGCGGCGCATTCGGGCTGCCGACTTCTTGGTCGCCTCCGCTGCCGAGGCTTCTTTGAGGGCATCGGTGAGGCTGATGTCCCCCTTAGCCATAATTTTGCTCTGGATCGTGCCGTCTTCTAGGCCCAGAACCAGGTGGTCCCTGAGGGCTTCTTCTAAGTCTGCAAATCCAGCAGAGGCCTCCAAGGTTTCAGAGGTCCGCGATGTAATTGGCAAGGCTTTCGCCTTTCCGTTGATCCCTCTGGTAATATTCGTGTCTTCTGACTAAGGTTGGCACGGTGGGCGCGTAGTGAGCCCGTAGTAAAGGCTCGAGGACGTCCCAGTCCATCTCTTTTACCTCTGCTGGCTTGGCAAGTGACTTTGCCATTTTAAACACGGTAGGCCCGCAGTGAGTTAGAAAGATAGCTCTTTTTTTCCGGTTGTTGCATCTTTCAAATTGTTGGTCTCCAGAAACATCTGGAACCGATCCATGTATGCCTCCCAGTCTTCAGTTTCTGGGTTGAATGGAGCGGGTGGTACGGCACCGCTGGCCATGTTGCCGTTGATGGTGCATGTTCAACCACGTGCTCTGTTGGTTGCTCTGTTGGTTAGTCAGCTCTTCGGTCTCCAGATCCCACCTTCGTCGCCAGTGTTAAGTATGGAGAATAATGGAGACCAGACATCTGACCAGTGACTTCAACTCTTTAATAACAGTAAATAGAACAGAACAGAGCAAGGCTATGGGCAGCAGTAACCCTTTATAGGGCTAGCTGCTACCCTATTACCCAATGAGATGAGCAACAAGTTCAAACTAATAACCAATAAGAATAGTCCAAATAGTGGGCAATCAGGGACTAGTTCTGGCCCAATCCAAAGTTGTTGTACAAGGACCAATCAAGTGTGTAGGTCTTCAAACCCTGATTTGCATTTAAGTTATTAACTTTTATTGATTCACAACAAACTCCTTTTGGGATTCTTTCTGAAAAGTTATCCCTGAAAAGTTATGTGTATTTTGATAGATGTAGATAGCTCCTGAGGTCAGATCTGCTCCCCTCCTTTCGGTCTTCCAAAAGGCTTTTAAGACATGCCATGATAACTAGCCTAGAGTCCTAATGGAGGTGTGGCACATTAGAGGTGGGTGAAAGAGAATAGACTACCTCTCCTTGTGTGCAGTTTTAGTTTAATTGAATTTTTTAATTTTAGACCTTTCTTTATTGCTTTAATTGTTAAAACACCACCACCAGGTAGATCTGCAACTAGTCCTTAATGGCTAAGTCTACATGGACAGAAATAAGCAGTGGGATTTCACAAGGTTCCGTCTTAGGCCCAGTACTCTTCAATATCTTCATTAACAGATGGATCTTGACAGACTAGAACACTGGGCTGTATCTTACAAAATGAAATTCAATGTAGAGAAAAGTAAAGTCCTACACTTAGGCAAGAAAAACCAAAAGTACACATATAGACTGGTGAAACCAGGCTTAATAGCAGCAACTGTGAGAGGGATCTTGGAGTCTTAGTGGACAACTAGCTAAATATGAGCCAGCAGTGTGCGGCAGCAGCCAAAAAAGCTAATGCAATCCTAGATTGCATTAACAGAGGGATACAATCAAGATCAAGTGAGGTACTAATATAAATCATTAGTAAGACCACACCTAGAGTATTGCATCCAGTTTTGGTCACCACACTGATTATCTGTTAAATATATTTTATAAAGTATTTTATTCTGTGTCTGCAAGCTGCCTGCAGTCACCTTTGGTGAAATGGGCTGGAAAGAAAAGAAGGAAGGAAGGAAGGAAGGAAGGAAGGAAGGAAGGAAGGAAGGAAGGAAGGAAGGAAGGAAGGAAGGAAGGAAGGAAGGAAGGAAGGAATGCAAATCATATGCATTCAGTTCTGATCGTCATTTCTCTCTGTCACTATCTTTGCTTGACTTTAGTCTCATTTTCTCTGATGTTTGATAATAGTTGATAAATAAGTCTCAAGTTTTGTTTTGCTTTGTTTTGTTTTTCTAAATAAACTGAATGGCTTGTGTGCTTGGTCTGGTCTGCATGTCAATTGACTGGAAGTATGTTGCGTGCAAACTACACTGAAAATTAACTACAATAATTTATTTTGTGCTGCTGTTCCAAGTTCCATAATTTATTATCAATATTGGAAGAGGATTATGTTGCTTCATTCTATACATCAGAGGACAAAGATAATCAGTAAAATCACTATGAGGACCAATGTTCCAAGAGACACCTCTACCAGTGCCTCCCTAAAATATGCTCATGATGCTCTATTTTTTAAAATAAAAAAGATTACTGTCATTAAATATTCATTTGAAATAATGGGGGGGGAAACCCAGCTTCCAGAAATATATTTATTTACAAGGAAGTTGCAGGGCCTTAGACAGATCTTAGAAGCATTGTTAGAAAATAAATCTATAGTGGGTGACCATAGCTACATGCTTTCTTTGGCAGTATATTCTCAGAAAAAGAGACAAGCTGAGTTGATGAAAATATAATTTCATGAGCTGGGGCCACAAGCAATAAGGCTTAGTTGACAACCAATTTGTTCTACCTGTCAGGCTTTTAAGTATGATCCCAAAATATTGACATATTTCTAGGGATAGAAACAGTTTGTCAGATAATCTGAAATTACACTGTGTGTGGCCATTAGAGATCAATGCCTGCCTTTTGTATTAGACCCAACCAAGCCTTAGATTTCAAGATTAATTAGTGGCTGGAAAATCCCAATTTAATTTGATGGACTTACATGACTGGGAAAGCAAGAGTTATGTAAACAAGCATCTGTTATCACTGGATGCATGAGGGCTAGAAATAAGAAGAAATCCATATTTTAAATAGCAATAACCTTTCCTATTTCATCAGAAACTTTCAGCTAACTTATATTAGCTGAAACCTTCAGCTAACTTATATTCAGCTTACTTTTTCTTGGAAGACAATAAAAATACTGCCCTTGCCTATGGGGCATTGTTGGTAGCAGATCAACAGCAGCACTATATGTTGATAAACAAACAGTAGTGTCCAAGCTCTCACCAAGAACTTGTCAGCTGATTCTTACTCCAAGAACTGAGTATCAGATCTGAATGGAGCTTGCAATCCTTTTGAAATGAAATGCACTTGTATCACACATCTAGATATATAATCCAAAATTAATTTTCTTCATTTTAACAGTAGTGTCATTGCTTATGTATAACAATTAGGAATCAAAAACCTTGTGAATCTATTGCCAGTAACCTAGAATTTTGCCAATAGAACTAATTTCACTTTAAATCTAATGGGAAGTCTCTAATACATGAGAGAATGAAACATAGGTCGTCCTCAACTGATGACCAGAGACTTAACAATCATTTTAAATTATGATTGACCATCCAAAAATTTAAAGTTAGGATGGCCCCAATCCTCCCTGCTGTCATGTGATCACATTTTGGCAAGCAATTCACCATAACCACAATTTACTACATTTTTTTGCCAAACATATTTAACCACTTGCAAAGCACAATTTGGTATCTCCATCTTGTCTGTTACTATTGCAAAACTGTCTGAAATTTACAATTCAGAACTTCTTCAATTTTCAGGGATGAGTACTTAGAGAAAGAAGGTAAGCCAAAATAATTCTTCTACCAATTGGTAGTAGGTCTCTTCCAAATCTCAAGGTTTGCTTCTTCTACTAAATTCATGAAAATGTCCAATCATCTTTTCTATACTTTCCAAAATTGAAACTCTTAAAAATGGGTCTTTCAGCCTTGACCCAGTATCCATTATGCTACAACACAGAATGAAAAATAAACCAAGATTCAAAACTTATATGAGAAAAATTTTATGCTTTTAACACAGTAAGGTATTTGTTTGTAGTGTTAACACTATCTGCTCTCAGAAAGAGTTTTCATTGAAAAAGTTTGCATATGCTACATAAAGGATGAGAGTATACTTCACAATTGGTTCTTATACCTTCATTTGTCTAGGTTCAGGCATAAAACAATATCTTAGAACATTAAATCCACCCTTATATGCAAACACCTGAGCTAGCAAGAAAGATCTGCAGCAAAGATGCAAATGGTCTCAATGGTCATAATGGTCTAAGTCTCACTGAAATCTATAAGCCTATTTGCATCCAGACAAAATGACTGTCTAATGATAAAGTTTCCTTTCACTTCTGTTGGCAAAGAGACCCAAAATCATAGATAGATGGGCAAGTATATAATGGGAGGGGGGGAATAGCTACGTTCTGCAGTCCAGAAGATAATTTATCAACATTGTAATCATTTTTGTCAAAATTATAAATATCTTTAGTCGTCCAAAAGCTCTTGTGAAATTGGACAGGCCACAGACCAGCCAGCAATAAATAAAGAGAATAGTATTTATTGCCACTGGCATATATAGATGGGAGAGAGGGGGAAAGGGGAGAGGGGGAGAAGGAGAGAGAGATGGATGATAGAGAAATGATGATGATGATAGATAGGTAGGTAGATAGACAGATTGATAGATAGACATACAGACAATGATAAACTGAAGGCTAACATATTGTCTCTCAATCAGACATGCATTCAAACACATTTGAACAGTACTATATAATATGTAATGCATTTTCATTTGTAAAGCTTTTATCTTTTTAAGGTGTCTTTTCTTCAAAATGCATGAAATGGAAGCCTTTCTTTTTTTTTTTTTTAGATAGCACCGGGTCTCTCTCTCAATTCATTTATTGCATTTATATTATATTTTACACACACACACACACACACACACACACACACACACACACATATATATATATATATTTGTTTTCTTAAGTTATATATATATATTCTTAAGTTTGTTTCTCAAGTAAACCTGCATATATATATGCAGGTTTAGGTGTGTTAAGATAGTCTTAAGATTAAGACTATCTTGGTGACGTTTCAGTGAGGTCCCACTTGCCATCCTCAGGCTGGTGCTTTCAGCTTCGTGCCAGTGCGAAAGCACCAGCCTGAGGATGGTGAGTGGGACCTCGTCGAAACGTCGCCAAGATAGTCTTAATCTTACACGGGAAAGACCCAAATACACCTAAACCTATTTAGGTGCCAAATGCCGCGGCGTTGCTCTAAACGCTGTGGCAGCAAGGGAGAAGGGAAAGCAATGGTGGCAGAAGGTCTCCCAATACGAAGTGCCCCACCAACGCAGGTAGCACCACATCCGGGTATGCAACAAAAGTACTTCCTAACGGCAAGCCCCCCGCCATTCCCCCCCATTTCACATGTTTAATATAGGCCTTAATTTGGGGGGAGGGGCTTAATTTGATTTTATGCCAATAAAATATGCTGGGCCTTCCTATTGGTGGAGGCCGTATTGTTGGAGAAACACGGTATATGTGTGTGTGTGTGTGTGTGTGTGTGTGTGTGTGTGTGTGGTTCCTTTTTGATAGACACGTTGAAGTCAAAGTTAAGCGTCTGTTGTGAAAGATCCAAATTGGATTCCTGTATTGAGTCTTTGGTTTGGACTCACTAGCCCAGATTACTCTTTCTAGTTGAGGCTTTTGATGATTGTATGAATACTTGATCCATTAAAAGATACAAGCCTCTGGAAAGGTATATTCAAAGCAAAGAGAATTGTATCCCAATTTGGATTGCAAGAAGAAGAAAGATAAAATATCTCCTTCTCCTAATCCAGTGCATGTTACTTTAGAATAGGAAAAAAGGCCAAGTAGAAAGCTCTGTCCCTAAAGTTGCATTTATTTGGTCCTGAGATTCTTGAAGGAATTATGCCAACTTTTATCATCCTTGGAAATCTAAAGAAGTGTGGGCTTCAACTCCAGAATTTCTCAGGAAGGCTTGCTTTTCTGGAAGTACATACTTCTTAAATTTGCAAAATTGAGAAATATCAGATTATCCTATTATACCCACAAACACCAACTGTTAAAAATCAAGACTGTTTCTATTCACACAGCTTTGAATTTTCATCAATATTCTTTCTTAGTTTGGGAAATGTTGCACAAATGATTAAAAATGCTGTTAGGCATATAGACTAATATAAAAGCCATTCCTATGTCAGGGAAGATCTCCATACAGAATCAAGGAAAAGAACAAATATAATGTCTCTGTGCATTGCATTATTTGACCTCATTTTGGTAGTTCTTTCTAGAACTGGTTAGAAATGGTATTTTAAAATTCTCTGTTATAATTCACAAAATTGTCTGCTATAATATCTTGCCTGTCAATGACTTCTTTAACTTCAATCACAATAATACACAGAAAAACAACCGATACAAACTCAAGGTAAACCGCTTAAAACTCGATTGCAGAAAATACGACTTCAGCAACAGAGTGGTCAAAGCCTGGAACACCCTACCCAACTCCATTGTTACAGCCTCAACTCCTCACAGATTCAACCTTAAACTGTCTACTGTGGACCTCACCCCATTCTTAAGAGGTCCTTAAAGGGGGTGTGCATAAGCACACCAGCGTGTCTACCGTCCCTGTCTTACTGTCCCATTTATCTGTATTTACTTCCCTCGTTCTTGTTTATGTTCATACTTAGACTTGTACATGCTTATAAATAAATAAATAAATAAATAAATAAATAAATGATAATAAATAAATAAATAAATAAATAAATAAATAAATGATAATAAATAAATAAATAAATAAATAAATAAATAAATAAATAAATAAATAAATAAATAAATAAATAAATAAATAAATAATAAAATATTTCAGCAAAAGTATTAAGTGTACTATTGCTTCAAAAATACCAAGCTCCACCCATGATAATTTATTTTCTCCTTTAGAACCATTTCTAAAATAAATTCTCTTCTTTCAGACTAAGTCTCATTGGCAAAAAAAAAAAAGAAGAAGAAATTTCTCTCTCCAAATATTCCTTATTTACTGCTGATATGAAGTGACAAACAGACTTTGCTTCTGTCAGGTGTGTCGCAGTAAGTGACCTGACCTGCAGAGAACTAAGCTGGTTGAATATGCAGTATTGTCTTGCATTCTGTGTTTTAGTCACTATGGAATATGAGAAAGCATTGACAAAAAAAGTAGAATGACTGAAGAAAACTGAAGTTTAATAATTAATAACATACTTGTTCTTGGGGTGTCTATCTTTTTGTAGTGAAAATGACACTGTTTACACACAATAGAGAAATTCCCATATATATAAACTCCGTAAGAGCCATGGTTAGAATGCAGTACTGCATGCTACTTCTACTGACTGCCGGTTGTAAGCAGTTCAGCAGTTCAATTCTCATCAGCTCAAGGTTGACTCAGCTTTTAAACCAAGGTTGGTAAAATGAGGACCCAGATTGTTGGGAGCAATATGCTGACTCTGTAAACCGCTTAGAGAGGCCTGTAAAGCACTGTGGAGCTGTATATAAGTCTAAGTGCTATTGCCATTTTTAATTACTAATTTAGAGGAGGGATAAAAAAAAAATGAGAAAAGCATTGAGAATAGGGCATATTCACTGAACATGTATCCTGACATTGGAAGAGTACATGGTTGATTGTTGAAAATAAAACTAAACCTTCCTTCAGCTGTTACCATTTTGTGGCAGTTCTCGTGCATATATATTTAGTTAGTTAGTTAGCATCTGGCAATGTTATGTTAACCAGGAGACTGAAGTGCTATTACAAAGTAGTCATTTGGTTGGTGATGATTGCCAGTCCTTTCTCTTCACACTATGTGCTATCCAGAGTGCACTATGGGGGACAAACTAGCTCCACATTCATAAGACTTAACAGCGCTCTGCAGTGTCATTTGAGACTTGTCCCATCACCAATGTCACCTTGCATTCAGGCATTGCATTCAGGCAGGTCCAGTACCAGCTGAATTCATTTTGATGCTTGTTTTTCCCACTGAAGTGGTACCTATTTATCTACTTGCTTTGGAATTGCTAGTTTGGCAGAAGGTGAGGCAAATGATGAGAGCTCACTCCATCACATGGCATTAAGACTCAAATCACAGGAGTACAGACCTTCTCCAGCATCATTAAGCCACTCAGCCACCATACCTCCATTGTGGATATAGATATTGCAGATAGGGGAACTAAGCCTGAGAAAAGCAACCAGTTTCCTGATGGCAGAGGTGAATTTGGTACTGATGACATTGAAGCTTATTGTCTTAACTTCAGAGGCACTACGATTGGAAATCAAAATTCTTACCACGACTATCATTGTTTCTGCCAGGTCCAGCCTCAGAGTGACTCCAAGTTCTTGTCAGCCAGCAATGAAGCTATCACTACAGTCTCCTGGGATTCTCAGGAGAACATCTGCCTCTTTCAAAAGACACGTTGACAGATTACCACAGGAGTGATGGGAACTTCTCCACATCTAGTAATTAACCTGAAAGGATCATTTACCCATGGCACTATGCCATGTCAAGAAAAAGATGTTGTGCCAAATAGCATCAAAGCCTCTTTTAAAAAATTAAAATCAGAAGCATTTTGCTTTGTACCTAATTCAGCAATAGTTCCTTTACATCTGTGAGGTTTTTAGAAGCCAGCTTTGTTTGAAGAATCTAAAATGTCAGATTAAAGCCAAAGGGAAAGAAGAAGAAAGAATCTCGCATTTTTTGAACAACACAATCCCACAATAAATCTAATGTACAAATGATGCTTTTTATATATTTATCTCAGTAACAGATACATACATGTGGTAATTGGATATCATATCACAGGGTATGCCAAACAGGCATCAGTGTTTGCAGTTGCATATACTTTGAATTTTTGAAAAAGGACTATAAATATGAATTATAAAGCAACTGCCATACTGAAAAATGCCTACAAACCAGAAAATGAAGGTTCTTAGCAGGTATTGTGGCACACAGCTAGTAGCAATTAGGGATTGAAAATAATTCTGCTGTGTGCAAATTTAAGAATTTTGTTTTAAGAGACCAATGACATATTCACGATGATACAAAAGCTAATTAGGCCAGAGTCCAGCTAGTACTCAAGTTTCTCCAGACACAAACTAGAAAATGACCTTGTACATTTGAAAAGATGACTAATTTATCTTTTTCCTACTTTTGTCTGGTTTCAATATTAGAAGCTTCTTTCTTACACTAGTGATTGACTACATCTCTAACAATACAATAAGGTATATATTATACAATGTGGCTCACATTATATAATAGGAACATTACAGAAAGTATTTGAAAAGAAATATTTACTGTTTAAAGAGCTGTTTTCTGCGGCAAGAACACTTATCAGATTAAAAATGGATAATTAAACTGAATGAATGTATGTGTGTCTGCTTGTCCACAATGGCACCTTGTATTCTAGCCCAATAACAGATATAGAACCATGTATTAGATGATGGCCAAATAGGGTGCTTAAGATGTTCTCTTCATATGACACAATCTAAATTTGTGTTTTACACCTATTACTGTTATTTGATAAATATCAACCATTCATGTTCCACTGAACTTGATAAAGTTAAAGATAAAGACTCCTTCAAGTTACCTTCAATTCCTGACAACTATGTGAAATGACCGTGCCCTTTTTTTAGCAACAGTTTTCTGTCCTCATGTTAGTCTTTGTGCAGCTCAACATGCAGCTAAAGCCACCTATCCTCCAATAAAACACTGTGTGCATAGATCTGAATGCTTTATTGGAAGAATAGGATATGGTGAAATTGGGGGAAATAGGGATACATACAATGAGAACCAAATACAAGATAGACAGTATTGATTTACTGCTGATCCTAACAATTAATAAATATAAGCAATTTAAATCTCACCAGTAATGCTCTGTGTGTAGGATGTGGGTTTGTTCTTGGATGACTATGTGCCACAGATTGAGATGGATTTTTCTTTGTGCTTTTGCCTTCTCCAAATGCTAAAAGGAAATGGAGTCTGGCTTCCCAGCGTGCACTTGTTTTGAGAGATAAAGATTGTATGTTGGGGCATATTTGTCTGCCCAGCCAGCCACTAGATGGGGCTAGAGAGCAATAACAGTATATAAAAGTAATATGCTGTGTCGTGACAAACAGTATAGAACTGATTTGCTATTACCCTTTCTAAGAGTGATTTTTGACTTCCCTGTCTAGCTCATATCTTTGTGTTAACTGGTAAAAAATGATCTTCTTGTCTGAATATATACTAGTTTTGCACTGAAATTCCAAGCAACCATTTTCTGTGTGACTTATATAGTCACTTATGTATGAGCCCCGAGCAATCAACAATATCTATTATTACCTTATATTTTATCATAGCTATAAGTCTTTAACAAGGGGTACATTTGATATATTTGGGTATCAGATTCAAACGTCTTGTCAAAAAGTACCTTTGGGAAAGGGGTACTATTTAATAAGACCCCCCAAAAACTAAAATAAGCTGAAAAATGGCTTAGTAAAAAATAATGTTGCTACAATTTTAAAAGCTTTTTTAAAGCTTTGCAAGATTGTGAGCATGTCATGACTGATTCACTGTCTTGTTGTTTTTAATGACTATTATAATCCATTATATTAATGACCTTCAGTTAATGAAAAAATAAAATTTGATGAAATATAATATTATTCACCTTGGAAGAAAGCCAAGCTTTATTTCCTAGACAAGCTGTGCTCCTTTTTTACTCAGGATCCCCTCCAGATCACCTTCCTTTATGTAAGGGAATATGAGAATCACCTTGGAAGTCAGGGGGAGGGAGGAAAGATGCTGCCTAGGGAATGGCCAGATTAAAGAAGGAGAAGCCAGGAACTAAGTAATAGACAGAGAAATAAATTTAGAAAAGATTTGATGTAACTCATTAGGTGGTAAAAAGAGATGGCAGAGATTTGTACTTTCAGACTTGCAAGATTCTGTTAGTATATCCTTACAATAAAGTAGATTTAGCTCTTCTTGTCATTTTTCCAGTTTGGTCTATTTGGGAGGCTAACACTTACTATCAACTCCAAAAACTTGGGCTGTATAAAAGTATACTTTTGGATCCAAACTTTTGAACTTTTTTACATGTTCATCAAGCATGATATCCAATTGTAGGATTCAAAATTTTTTACTACCAGTTCTGGGGTGTGGCTTGGTGGGCATGGCAGGGGAAGGTTACTGCAAAATCCCATTCCCTCCCCACCCCACTAACCTGCTTTTCAGCTCTGTTCTCCTGTACAGGGCAACAAAAAAAGACACTCGAACAGCTGGGACTCAGGAGGTGGAGAATAGATGAGAATGGGGCCAGTCAGAGGTGGTATTTGCCACTCCTCTAAACTCCTCAAAATTTCCATTACCAGTTCTCCAGAACTGGTCAGAACCTGCTGAATACCACCTCTGATTATATGCCTTTGAAATTCTTTTATACATTCTAGATAATTTCAGTGGTATGATGTACCTACTTTCTTTCCTTCCTTCCCTGCCTGCCTACCTCCTTCCTTCCTTCCACAGTGTTTTCCTGCAAGTGCAAGATCTACTTTATTTCACATCAACTATTCTTAGCAACAGGAATTTTCACCTAACCTGAAATGGTAGGCTGAGAGAGAGTGACTAGCCCAAGGTTACCCAGCTGTTTTGATGTCAAAAGTAGTAGTAGAGCTCAAAAGTAGTAGTAGAGTCTCCCGGTTTCTACCCAGGTTCCTTAACCACTAGACCAGGGGTTCCTGAACTTGGCAACTTTAAAACTTGTGGACCAACTCCCAGAACTGAAGTCCACAAGTCTTAAAGTTGCCAAGTTTGGAGACCTCTGCACTAGACCAAGAAAGAAAAGAAAGTTTGGGGACACAAATATAGTTTTTGATGAGAAACTTTGCAGAATATTTTCATTCTCCAGAAAACCCAAAAATCCCCTCTTTTTCATTTCACTATATTTCTAGTTTGTCCCCAAATTATTTTTGTTTATATTAATTATGTGGATTATATTGGCTTCATAAATTTCAATAATGTAAAACTGCAGTAAGTTTTTTGGGACAACTGTATCGTGATGTACTATATAAGTATTGATATTTTAACCAGTAATGCAAAGATTTGCTTAAATGTTTTTCCCAAAATAAGTTTATTAATCAAATATTTTTTTAATCTGGATCATTTTACTTTTCATTCTCTATATTGCAGCTTCAATTTCCCTTATTTCTGCTGCTTTCATCTCTATTATCATGGGCGCTTAGTTTTTTTAAGAAGAGACTAGACATCACTTATCTGAAATGGTATAGGTTCACCTGCTTGAGCAGGGGGCTGGACTAGAAGACCTCTAATAGACCAGCTCTATTCTATTCTATTGAACAAACTTTTTAACTGATTAATATATTATTTTACTATGTATTATTCATTTCTGATATTTATTGAATAGCTATATGCTATCTTTACAAACATATTAAAAGCATATGGTTTAAAATGTGTTTATCAGAGATGGTATTCAGCAGGTTCTGACCAGTTCTGGAGAACCGGTAGCGGAAATTTTGAGTAGTTTGGAGAACCGGCAAATACCACCTCTGACTGGAGATGTTACATTATCCTTCCCCTGCCACGCCCACCAAGCCACACCCACAGAATCAGTAGTAAAAATATTTGAATCCCACCACTGGTGTTTATGATATCGTTTAGAAGCAATCATGTGAAAACTTTTGCTTTGAAAGACAACAAATAAATTCCTCAGTACATAAGATTAAGGAAAACAATTTCTCCTGAATATTTATCTTCTACACAGTTATTAAAAATACCACTGTCTAGAAATTATGGGCATTTAAAGAGTAAAGTCCATTGTTCTTTGTAATTTTATTTCATGTACTCAGAAATTTAAACCTTCTTTGGCCCCACCGAACATCTTTTCTTTTTTCATCACTAAAACATATTTAGTTTAGTTAACACATAACATTAAGTCATAAAGGGGTTTGTTTCAGCTGACTTAACCTGTCGTATGAAACCAGCTTTTAAGCTTTATAAATCATGCATTATTGTTTAGTGTGATGTGTAAATCCAACTATTGTGGTTTCAGTAATAAAACAGCACAAGAAACAAATCAAGGTTTGCATGATACATGAATCCACCTCAGTATTCAATGTGCAATGGAATTG
This sequence comes from Notechis scutatus, assembly GCF_049901735.1. Taxonomy (NCBI): domain Eukaryota; kingdom Metazoa; phylum Chordata; class Lepidosauria; order Squamata; family Elapidae; genus Notechis; species Notechis scutatus. Next base: position 147,494,388 of record NC_142012.1, on the reverse strand, counting down.
GTTTTGTAGCTGAGGGAAAGTGCAGCTTCAGTTGTAATTGTTTGTATCAATAACAAGGTTCTCCAATTCTATTTTATGTGCTCTAGTAGCACAGAAAAAGAAAGGTAGACAGAAATAAAATAGTAATACTTAGCATCTGAATGAGGTGCTTCACAAAATGTGTTAGCATGAGGAAAGGAGCTCTCTTTCATGCATTCAAGCATGCTTCAAAAAGCTTGCCTGGCTACTTTGCAGATTATTCCCAGTTAGGTACATGTCAATGTGCATGCATAGATAAAAAAAAAAATTGCTGTAATAACCAAAGAAAGCTGAGGAAAGTCACCAAAAGATATACTGTAACAGCTTCAATGCTTCAAAAACAACTGTTTTCCATGCACTAATGCTCTTCATAAAGACTTTCTTTGTAATGCTTTGTCCAGGTCAAACAATCTAATCGATCAACTGGAACATACAGAACTTTCCCTCAGTTTAAATAGAAAGTTGATTAGTGTTACTATTATATTAAGCTTTGAAGCTAAAAGGTGGCATTCCAAATTACTGTGGTGTTTCTTTACATATCTGTATTCCTTACACATTGATTCTGGACCATATGACATAATCACAACCAATTTCATTGAGTCACTGCTCAATCACTGGTTGACTTTAGCCAATCATTTTTGTTATCCATGATTATTTATTTGTTTTCCATTAAGATTATTATTTGTCTTTTTTGCAGAAAGAAATACAAAAGAAGAAAACTCCAGGGGGGAAAAGTTAAAAAAATAAATACATTGAACTCCCTGTTTAAAAAAAGTAGAAAAGTGGGAAAATGTTTTTATATGTCTTATGTTAATCAAACAACAAACACATTTTAAATCTACATTTATATCTATGGCATAAAATACCAAAAAAGTTATCCAATTCTTAGGAATATGATTACTTTTACAATTTATCAAAATAAATACCTCAGCAACACAACAAGAAATCCTGAATTACAGTTTAATATAACATTAATTTGTTTAACAACTTTTAATAAATGTACTTATGTACATTAAAATATTATTTCATAAATTGTCACAGAACTAAATCATATAACTGAATAAACCCACAAATTTTTTACATGACAGACAGTTGAAATCTGTCATCCATCCCTTCCCATCCATTCTTTAGGTATTCTAGTAAATGCCAAATAGATCTTTGATAAATCAATTTTTATTTCAAATATACTGAAGCAAATTTAACATATTTTAAGATTTGCAACCATTGATGTTTCATTATTGCCTGTTCTATTTTTTTAATACATGAGCTATAAATGTAACATTGACTTTAAAAATATTATTTTCTATCTGACAGATCATTGTTTTGGTAGAAAAATAGGTCTTACAGAGTGCTCATATGTAAATGCACACTAAATGAAAATAGGTAATATTGATATAATGGCTAATTATATTGCAGATAATTCTGCATAGGATTATAGTCATGCTATTTCTAATAGCATGATCGAATAGTGCTCTGTGCTATGTACTGTAGCTACTTGGAAAAACCTGAATAGATGCTCATTTTCCCAACAAGCTGCTACATTTCAAAACAATTTCAATACATCACCTTGTCAGGGTGAACAATTAATATCCCTTCTGTTGAGATTGCATAACTTTCAACTTTCTCTTTTTTTGAATACCTGTTATTTTAGGCCTTTATCCCCCACTGTTGAAAATCTACTGACATGAAAGCCTGCACAATTATTTTTACCTCTGAAAAGCCCAGCTAAGATTTGAAAAATGTTGAGGGAGCAGTTACGATAGTCTTAGACTCTGGCAATTATCCATAGCAAAACTAATCTCTGTTATTCACATGCACTCTTTTTTTTAAAAAAAAAAAGTATCATAAACATCTTATCTCTTTAATGGTGAAATAGCAAAACAAAAGGGAAATGAGATTCTAAATTTAAAGCTCGGTTCTATTGCTATAGCAACTCAAGTATCAGCAGATATTATACAGCATTACACTGTCTTTCTGCAATCCAAAAAAACATCTTTTGGGAAATGTTTAATTGTAGGATGTGATTAGACTGAAATTAAGATTTAAGATGTGTGCTTAACGTTGCATTTTCTGCTGGCTGCACTAGAATTGTTTAGATGCTTTGACTTTTTTATTGCCAATTGCAACAGAAACTTTGCTATCCATGCTAGATCATAAAGAACATAAAACAGAGGGCCTTATTGCCTCACAACAGTGGCCACTGATGATAAATTAGCATAGTGACAAAAATAATATGATTGGACAGCTATTTCTTTTGTAGGAAGAAAACCAATTGAAGCCCCGAGGCTATTTTCACATTTATAGCATAGCCATGTATGAATACAGTAATGTGCTGACTTCTCCTATGAGTAACAAAATATAGATTGCTGTCAATAGCAAAAGAAAATAATCTATGGCTTATGTTAAGACAAAAACAAAGAGTTATGCTGATCAAAGAAAACAGAAAATACATTCAGGCAATGCTTTTATTAGATCTAATCCAAATATGACCAAAGAAGATTTTGGAAAAATCAGGAAAAAGATACAGAAAGCAGAGTATGTGACAAATGAAATAAAATCTAAAATTAGATCAGTTATCTTAGTGATGAGTTCAAATGTATTCTGAAGGTGGAAATGATAGACTGCAATAGTTCAGGGGTGTCAAACTCAATTTCATTGAGGGCTGCATCAGGGTTGTGTTTGACCTTGGGGGGCCAGGGGGGCATGGCCAACTTGATATCACTCGTGTCGGGGGCACCTGTGGCTGCCTGAGCAGTCTGCTGGTGAAAACGGGCTCCTGAGTTCTGCTTTCAGCTGTGACGGCCTCCTGCAGCCCTCTGCCAGCGAAAATGGAACTTGGAGGATGCACGTGGCCCTCCCGGGCTCCATTTTAACTGATCATCTCGATTATGACATATCACGGCGTGAACTATCTTGCTTTGCATGTAATGAGTCTATCTCATATATTAGATTCACCTTTTAAGCTGCATTACTGAAATAAATGAACATTTTTCACAATATTCTAATTTTTCGAGTTTCACCTGTATTAGTTATACTTTGATTAGAATTGGACTCTGAGAGAACTCAGGGGCATCAGTTCAATGCAAACTGATGTGGAAATTCTTATACACAACCAGCAGGCAAATTTTAGCCTTTTGGAAATATGAGCCTTGAACTCATTATTTATTCTTTGTTATGGATTTTAAGGATTCTCATTTTATTCAGCCACAGGCATCTCCTCCACTAATTATAAGACAAATTATATATTGAAGTAGGATATAAATGCAGTAATCTGAACTTTCAGAAAACCCTTTTTATTATTGCTGAAATGTTGAGTATCTCAACATAATATAATCACAAAATACTCCCAAAAATGTAAACAAAGCTAATTTTTTTCTAACCAATTCAATGTGTGTTTGGCATGATTTACTTCACTGAAAATGCATATTCATCTTGGCAATGGTACTGAAAACTAATTATAGCTGACATAGTCAGCCAAAATAACACTGCACTAATAGTTCTAGCAAACCCATTTCCGTGGCTATGTAACTTATTTCAAGATCTGTAATTTTGATGATTATCTTGCTGCCTGTTCCCCATAATTCAATGTATCAAAATCACATAGCTACACTTTTAGATGTAATATTCTCTTGAAACTCACTTTCAGATTAGCTTCAGGTTTGCATTCCCTCTCTTCAGTTCATATTTATTAGGAAATAAGTTTAAAAAATAATTGCAACACATAAATTCACAAATGCATCCTGAAAAGTGAATATAATAATATTAATAAAGCTGCATACCCAGGGCTATAATTTGAGGAGATAATTTTTAATATCTTTCTCCTTCCTTGTTTTCTTTTGTTTGTTTTTGTTTTTGCTTTGCTTTTTGCAGTAGAGGAAGAGAAGTTGTAGGGAAAGGGATGGGTATTGGTGGCATGTTATCTGTTTAAGAAATCTAGAGAAGTTTAAAAAAAACTTTTATATTATTTTGGTTAGTCCTAATCAAGACATTACCCAGTCACTGAATTTATCTTTTTATTCTTTCCCTGGCCCCACTCCTTTCCAATCTTAGTTATATTTTCCTGTTTCTATTCATATTTTTGTGACTATTGGTTCTCCTATGTTTCCTTTTGGCCATTTCTACCATACCTATTATATTTATTTTGTAGCTTCTGAATAGCTCAGCCAGTGATAGCCAATGACTCTTTTATACAGCCTGCTAATTCATTCACTCAGATATCTATATGCCAGCTGCTTCCATTTTGTAGCTATAGGCAAATCTGTTAAGTTCAACACATTATTTTCATGGAGTTCAGAGTTCATTACCATCAATGAAAAAAAGAATCCTTTGCCAAAATGTTTTTTGTTTTTTGTCAATGTTTTCAGAATGTAATGTTTTGTTTTCTGCTGAAGAAATCGTATGGTTGAACATTCTTTCTTCTAAAAGTCCCTGCGAATTTAAAAGCAAGATATCTAAAAAACAAAAAAAAAAGACACAAAGTTATTTGAATAAAAAGTTCTACTTTTTTCCTAATGAAGAACGCAAAATATTCTTATGGAGAATTTTCAACCTCAAAAATTGTCAGCTGTAACCTAAATGATATATTCTGGGAACAAATTTGCCATGTTGGCTGCTGTTTATGAAAACTGATCCAAAACTAGCATTTGGAACTGTCTATCTGATAATGGGCAGTGTATTCAAATGAGAAAGTCCCAACATTCAAATTATTACTTGCATTTTTACCATTGCTTAGAATTTTCAGACTGCTGTTGTATACTTTAAAAAGTCCTCATTAAGGATGATGATGATGATGATGATGATGATGATGATGATGATGATGATGATGATAGAATAGATAGAAAAGAATTCTTTATTGGCCAAGTTGCACATGCAAGGAATTTGTCTTGGTGCAAATGCTCTCAGTATACATAAAAGAAAAGATATATTCGTCAATTGTCAAGAATCATAAGGTACAACATGTAATAAAAGTATGATGATGAAGATGATAAATATAATAAACAGATAGATAAATAGATGGATAGATAGATACTGTAGATAGATAAATGCAATTTTTATTAAAACTTTTAAACAAGAAGATAAAAACTAACATAAATTAATAGTAATAAAAAAGAAAAGAAAAAAGCAAAAAGTGCAAGAAAATAAAAAAGTTTTAAAAAACAAAATATAAGGAAGTGGTTTCCAAAATTCTTCACAACAGTTATAAGTATAAGGACCAAATACAAAGACCAAAGAAATTACTGATGATATTGGGTTATGCAAATTAAGTATTAAATGTTGGGGGAAGTCAATGTTATGTGGCCTGCTTGATGGATAGAAATGTGTTTAGGGATCACAGACAATCTGAACAGTCCTATTAAATCTCATTTCTTCCCTGAAGAGTTTTTGCTTTTGTAGAATGGAGCAATCTTTAATATCCTGATCAAACATCAGAAATTGGCTGGCATCTTCTGACACTCCAGTGATAATGTACCATAATTTTGCTGAAGTAATTGTTCTGATTCCATTGTAGAGAAACCCTTTGCCATTTTTTACTGCAAAAGAGAGAGAGAGAGATTATTTAAGAGATGGAATATGACTAGTAATGGCCTCAGAAAATTACAGTACAGAATCATTTACCACTTTCTAAACTATCAAAAGTTTTTATCTTGGAAAGTCCCATCAAAAGTTGGGCACTGCCATGCAAGATGGGCTGTGACTTTGACATTTCAAGACAGTAAAGATAAATGGATTCATTTTGTGCCACATTTTCATTTCATTATGTATTTACAATGAGCATGACCCAAATACATGGGCTTGTTACTGTATGCTAGTTAGTTTTTGTTAGAAACCCAGAAAAGGTATGTTTTCTACCACACTCCTTCTGCCCAAATCCCCTGAAAGAATAGATGTTCTGACATAAAGCACACGTGGTAGATTTTGAAATGATTTTAGATTATTTTGAATTGATTATGGAAGAAATCTAAGGGAATGCATATCAGTCCTTTTCCACATATGGAAAATCAAATGATTCAAGGAATGAGGTCATAGAAGGCTTTATAGGATTAGAGACTTCATTAGTTATGAGAAACTTACCTATGCTGGAGATATCTTGGGGGAAAAATTCTCACCAATGTCAACCTAGTTTGAAATAAAACAAGCACAATTATTTTTGTCATGAGGCTTTGTGTTCTCAGAAAATTATCAGACATCCAGCATACAAAAGAACTTCTTATGAATAAAAGGGGCGGGGAGGAATCACAACAAACTTTTTAGTGGAGTTCTTAGTGCTCTTTGACTCAAAGACTCTACACAACATATATTCACTTCTATTGAAATTTTTGTATTGTTTTCAATCATGCACATCTAATATAAAATATTCTATTAAGGTACTTAGATATTTTCACCCTCACTGTCTTCCATTATTTGCATTGGCATGCATTTCTATGTCCCCTTCCCATCTTAGAATTAAGCAAGAAGCATTAATTACATTTGGCTGATAATCAGATGAGCAGAATGTTCTCTGGCTTGATGTGCTTATAAACCACATAATCTTTATGGTTATTTCTTCCCCTTAAGATTGAATCTCACAACATACTGATACTCCATTTCTTTTCTTTTCTTTTTTAGAGGTGATCTAAATGCCATCCCAAAATGCTTTGGCAGTCTTCTCCCAAAGATATTTTTTCAATAGGATTAAAAACACTTAGAAGCAACAACCTATTTTTAAAGAACCAGGGTTTCTAAAATTCAAGGAACAGATTTGTTATTTGGATTAAATGTGTCAGTTTAGAAGTCTGCAAAATTCAATTATATTTTACAAGTAATCAATAATTACTTGTGAAATGATACTAGGCCCATTTGAAATCAAATTCTCTTAAGTGACATATATTTAGATTGTGTAGAGACATTTTAATAAAATATGTAATAAATCACTATCCCTGCTGGATATGTTCTTTAATGGTTCATTGAAAGTTTTTCAGAAAATCAGGAAGCTTATACTACCTAATATTTAATCATTATCATTAATATTACTGTTAATGTGATTTTATTGTCCATTTCGCAAGACTTATCAAGTGTGTAGCATAAAGAACTCATTCTGTTTTCATCTGCTAATTTATTATCCCAGTACTTTAGAAAATTAAAGAACATCTTTCTTTAAATCAACAATAATACAATTACCTCAAAAATGAACCATTTGGATTCAGCACCAAAAAAAAGTGCTTCAAAGGCCTAGAAGATGATGAAAACATGGAACCATCGTACAATCCTTCAAAGCAGCCACATTCTTTCCCTCAGCTGCAACAGGTAGTTTTAAAAAAAGTTATCCTCAATGTTTTCTTTTCAAAAAAGAAAAGCTGCTTGAAAGATTTGTAGATATGGTACATTCATTTGTGCTTTTATCTATTCTGCCACAGCAAAAAAAATCTGGAAAAATCAGTTGACAAAGATTATTCAGGTCTTCGCTCCATTTATTCGTTATATTAACAAAGACATTCCTAATATATACCTGTAATTTGGGGGGGGGGGGGAATTAAATATGTAGACTTAGAACTTAGAACTTCATATCCCTCTGTACACTACAAATATATATATATATATTCCCAAGTTTTCCTTTTTTTAAAGTATTTGCTGCTATTTATCTTTGTTTTCTCTTTATTTTTGTTCTGTATTATTTGTATTTTTAAAATGTGTTATGCAGTGGTGGGATTCAATTTTTTTTACTTCCGGTTCTGTGGGCATGGCTTGGTGGGCGTGGCAGGGGAAGGATACTGTAAAATCTTCAGTCAGAGGGAGTATTTGCCGGTCCTTTGAACTACTCAAAATTTCTGCTACTGGTTCTCCAGATAGCGGCCCGTACACCTAACGGCGCGCGAATCATATAACTATAAACCAAGAACACCAATAAGACATTTAGAGTAAGTGCGCTTGAGATTGTGATTTTATTTTATTTCAAAATGACCGGCTTAGTTCAGTGTAATACTTGTTTTACAGCTGTCTTTCGCAGTACTCTTTTCAAACTTGGATACTGTCCTCTTTGTAAAAAAATTACCAGTCTACATGAACAGATTACCTATCTAGAATCTCTAATCTGTGCTTTCGAAGCAGGAATTAGGTGCCCAACCCAGTCATCTATTGAGCTGCCATGCTACCAGCCCCCACTACCACAAAGATCCTACAGGAAAAGGGCAGTATGGACAACCGTGGGATCTGGCAGGATGAGAGCTGTGGACCATAAACACAAAACTTTTGCTGTGTCCCAGCATAACAGATACAATGCCCTTGCTGACCTTAATAGGGACACTAAAGTGACAGGTCAAGATAGTTGTGATAATTATAACTTAAGTAAGCCAGGGATCATGGTCCTAGAAGAAGAACTTACTTTGGAAAGGAGAAAGTGTGAATCAGGTATTACGCACCAGTCACACAAGAAGAGCAAGGCATCCAAAAAGAGAAGCCACCTTCTGGTTGGGGACTCAATTGTAAGGGATGTAAATTTAGGAAAGAATACTGAGGTTTTGAAAGAGGTCAGGTGTCTACCAGGTGCTACTGCCAGCAGAGACAAGAAGCGTATTCTTAAGATAGTCAAGAATGCCAGCAAGGGCTGTGATGTTGATGCTATTATACATCTTGGTACAAATGATCTGTCCCAGAAGGATGTACTTTCTGTTCAGAAAGACTTCCAGAGCTTGGGGTATGAACTTAGTAATATGGACTGTAGGCTTATCTTTTCAGAAGTTCTACCAGTATACAAGGAACAAAAAGGGAAAGGGCAGCGTGTAGCAGAGTTTAATGTGTGGCTAAAGGAGTGGTGTAAAAGGGAAGGCTTTGGTTTTATTAGTCATGATGTCTGCTGCTGGTCCAATGAAAAACTGTACAAAAGAGATGGTTTGGATCCATTAAAGAAAGGGACTGAGTTACTTGGCATTAAATTCACAGATTTTCTGGATAAACATTTAAACTGAACAGCGGGGACAGAGAATTAATGGATTCAGAACATCTCTGTCCCCAGCAACCTAAAACTGATAAGGATACCAGTGCATGCAAAATAGATGTTTGTGCAGGTAAGATTATCAACCTTGATGCTAACCAAAACCAAGCATTTAATAGTGAGTGCCATACCATGTGCACTAATCAAACAGGTGGCAATAAAGTAGGGACAGGCAGGCACAACACAGGTTATGTAGACAGGAAACACAGTGTCAGACATAAAGATCTCAAGTGCCTATATACAAATGCACAAAGTCTGGGAAACAAGCAGGGTGAACTCGAACTACTAATACATGAAGGTAAATATGATATAGTTGGAATAACAGAAACTTGGTGGGATGAAACCAATGACTGGAATATACTGGTAGAAGGATACAAACTATTCAAAAACAACAGACCCCATAAAAGAGGAGGTGGAGTTGCACTGTATGTAAAATACCACTATATTGATACAGAAATGCATGAAACCAAAGATGAAAACCTCCTAGAATGCATATGGGTCAATATAAAAGAAAAAAAGAATGACATGGCCATAGGCATATATTATAGGCCACCCAATCAAGCAGAAAAAATAGATGTCCTTTTTGCCAGCCAACTAACAAACATATGTAGGAAACACACAACAATAGTAATGGGAGACTTCAATTATCCTGATATCAATTGGAAAACTAATTATGCACCAAGTGAGAAATCAAATAAGTTCCTTACCAACCTAGCTGACAATTTTGTTGTTCAAAAGGTAGAGGGTGAAACTAGAGGGACAGCCATACTGGACTTAATTCTTACAAACAGAGAAGAAGTGATAGAGGGAGTTGAAATTGCAGGAACCTTGGGTGAGAGTGACCATGTCATACTAGAATTCAACATAATACAAACACTAGCAACAGAACATAATGACACCAGAGTCTTGGATTTTAAAAGAGCTGATTTCAATAAACTCAGAGAGAACTTGGGAAAGATTCCATGGATGAAAATCCTCAAGGGAAAAACAACTCAAGAATCTTGGGAAACTCTAAAAAGTATGATCATAGAAGCCCAGACCAGCACAATACCACTGAGAAAGAAAAACAAGAAATCCAAGAAGAAACCAGCATGGCTACACAAAGATGTCTTTGGCAAATTGAAAGAAAAAAAGGACAAGTACAAAAAATGGAAAGAAGGACATACAACTAAGGCAGAATATCAGCAGATAGCCAGAATCTGCAAAGATGAAGTCAGGATAGCAAAGGCTCAGAACGAACAAAGATTTGCAACAAAAGTCAAAGATAATAAAAAAGTTTCTTCCAACATATAAATAAAAAGAAAAAAATCAAGGAAACAGTCGGTCCATTAAAGAGAGAAGATGGCAAGGAAGTAACAGGCAACAGAGAAAAAAAACAGAACTGCTTAACTCATTCTTTGCATCTGTCTTCACACAAAAAGAAACTATATCTCAACCCACCAAAAACATAACAGACAGACCAGAAATAAAGGTTAAAATAAGCAAAAAAAATAGTAAGAGAACACCTGTCTGATCTTGATGAAAACAAATCACCGGGGCCTGATGGATTACATCCCAGCTTTCTTGTTCATGACATACAAATATGTATAAAATGTAGCATCCCAGAGTTTTAAAGGAGCTGGAAGAGGTCATCTCAGAACCACTGCACCATATCTTTCAAAAATCCTGGAGCACCGGGGAACTACCAGAGGACTGGAAAAAAGCTGATGTGGTTCCCATCTTCAAAAAAGGGGAAAAAAACAGACCCAGGAAACTATAGACCAATCAGCCTAACATCAATACTGGAAAAGATAATAAAAAAACAGATCTGCCAACATCTAGAAACAAGTAAAGTAATAACTAGCAGTCAGCATGGGTTTGTTAAGAACAGATCATGCCAAACCAATCTTATTTCATTCTTCAACACAGTGACTAAATCAGTAGACCAGCAAAATACTGTGGACATAATATATTTAGATTTCAGCAAGGCATTCGACAAAGTAGACCACAACTTACTTCTTAGTAAGCTAGAAAAAAGTGGAATAGATAGCACCACCACTAGATGGACTTGCAACTGGCTGACAAACCATACTCAATGAGTAGTCCTTAATGGGTCTAAGTCTACATGAAGGGAAGTAAACAGTGGGGTGCCACAAAGCTCTGTCTTCAATATCTTCATTAATGACTTAGATGAGGGAATAGAAGGGGAACTTACCAAATTTGCAGATGATACTAAGCTGGCAGGAATAGCTAGCACCCAAGAAGATAGGCTCAAGATCCAGATGGATCTTGACAGACTAGAACACTGGGCCATATCTAATAAAATGAAATTCAATATAGAGAAAAGTAAAGTCCTACACTTAGGCAAGAAAAACCAAAAGTACATATATAGACTGGGTGAAATGCAATCCTAAATTGTATTAACAGAGGGATACAGTCAAGATCAAGGGAAGTACTAATACCACTCTATAAAGCCTTAGTAAGACCACACCTAGAGTACTGCATCCCGTTTTGCTCACCACATTATAAAAAAGATGTTGAGACTCTAGAAAAAGTACAGAGAAGAGCAACCAGGATGATTAGGGGACTGGAGGCTAAAACATACAACGAATGGTTGCAGGAACTGGGCTTGGCTAGTCTAGTAAAGAGAAGGACCAGGGGAGACATGATAGCGGTCTTCCAATATTTGAGGGGCTGCCACAGGGAGGAAGGGGTCAAGCTATTTTCTAAAGCTCCTATAGGCCAGACAAGGAATAATGGATGGAAACTAAACAAGGAGAGATTTAACCTGGAAACAAGGAAACACTTTCTGACAGTGAGAACAATCAACCAATGGAACAGCTTGCCCTCGGAAGTTGTGGGAGCGCCATCAGTTGAGACTTTCAAGAAGAGATCGGACTGCCATTTGTCAGAAATGGTGTAGGGTGGGGGGTTGGACTAGATGACCTACAAGGTCCCTTCCAACTGTGATTATCTGTATCTGTAATCTGTAACCCTGCTGAATACTACCTCTGGTGTTATGCTTAAAAATCAGTGCTGAACTGTTTCTTTTAATAAACATTTTAAATCTAAGTAAAGTTCCTAGAATTTAAGATTTCTATTGTAACTGTATCCAAGTACCTTAACATGTTTCCGATCATTTAGGTACATTTTGAAATTTCAGACAAAATGCTCTGTTTGCCTTTTTGTTTAGCTTTAAGTCACAGTTCAGGAAAGATATTAGCTTTATTGTATACAGTATTCAGTTGTCAGATGTAAGTAGAAACTTGTAATGAAGTGCTGTCTCCTAGAAAAGATAAATATCTCCAAAAGGAGAATACCATGTATGTGTAGATTCCTTGTGCAATTTAGAATTGTATTGAAAGAATCCTTATATAAGATCCAATCTGGATCTTTTCTCAGGACCAGAAGTTTACTCTTCCAAGCTTTTGGGGTTGTGCTGAAGCCCATCCTCAGGGAACTTCTCTCTAGGGGAGTATGCGCTTTGGGTTAGTCTATGTGTCGTATTTATGTAGTGCTTTATGATCCAGATGTTCATTCTGTAAAACATAAACCAAAAACAAGAATAGGAAGAAAAAATAAATACCGTAATTACTTACAGGGCTACCAGGTTTAGAATTTGCTTGTCTCTTATCTCAGTTATTCTTTGTCAGACCAGGAAAATATTATTGGAGATTTAAGATTTAAGTTTCCAAGAGCTGTTTTGTCACACAACACAGGTTAATTAACTGACAGAATATGGTGAGTACAAGCATTGACTTAATGGCAGATAAGCCATTAATGGCACTAATTTAATTTACTAAAAGAGATTCGGGCTACTGTGAAACCACCAGTGTTTCTGCATTGTGCCCTTGAGCAGCTCCTGTCTTGCTTGGATGAAACATTAGCCTAACACACTATAGATAGTACATTATATTTAAAAAAACTTTCCACAACAATTTTCTTTTTGGGGAAAATATGAACAACTCTTCATAATTCTTTCTATCATGCAGTTCTATTTATCTGGGGTGGGTTAAACAGGGAATGCAATTATTACAATCATTACAATCATTAGCAGAGGAGATAAAATGTAAATTATATTAAAGCTGTTGTTTTGACTTTAATAGGATCTTGAAAATTACCAAATTGTTAAAATCTAAACTCATCTAAACAGAGTGTATAGCCTCATAGATGTCAAACAAGTGTCCTTGAGGAGGATACTCTATAAACTGGGGTCACACTCTGCTTTGTTGTAGTATATCTAAGTTGGAAAAGATGCACCCAAGAAATGCACAGCTATAAAGCTAAGGAAAATAGTGCTATAAGTGTCTATGGGGATTCTCAATCATCCAGGTCATGGTTGTCCAAAAGATGCTTTTTCAAGAGGCAACTGGACTGACTGGTTTTTCTTTGAAGACATTTCACTTCATATCCAAGAAGCTTCTTCAACACAGAGCTGAAGAAGTTTCTTCAGCATAGAGCTGAAAAAGCTTCTTGGGTGAGAAACGAATCTTCTTCAAATAAAAACTAGAAAAAGCATCTTTGTTACTACAAGTGATCATCTCCAGGAATATCCTGTAGATGCAAGAAGATCTAAAGATACAAGTTGAAATGTTGTTTCAGATAATTAAAAGAATCCAAGAAATAAGTCAAGGAATGGCCTTTTATCATGAAGATAGGGCAACAAGCAGTTATATAGTAGTACAAGGAAGTCTTTCCTAGAGCCTTTTAGCAAGATAACAAACTTTCAGAGATGGACAAGCAGGCCTCTTGTAAATTCATAGTATCAGAAGAATAATTTGGGGTTTCAATCCAAGCCAAGGTTGGACAAAAATAAATAAAAATCAGACCCAGACAGCTGTGAGGAAAGAAGAAATATTTATTCCTCAAAACAAACATTTGCTTTTAGGGACAGGCCGTAGAGAAATGGGGTACACTGCAGATTTTTATAGGGGGAGCTTGTCTGGGGTGTTACGTGCTGTTTCTTGTGTGTGTGTGTGTATGTGTGTCTGTGTGTGTGTGTGTCTGTGTGTATAGTAGGTTTATTCCTGTGAAGATGCAGTTCCTGTGGGTTCCTGTGGGTGACATAATTTAATTAACTCTATGTTAGCAGACCTTTTCCTTTTGATATGTGAATTAGGTCTGGGTAACTTATTTTGGGGTTTGAGGAAGTTTGCTAATTTGATTATGTTGGAGACACTGATTCTTAGATCCCTGTGGAGTCTGTTAATGTTAAGGGAAGATGAAAACAGCATAAAGAATAAAATATATTTGGATATAAAACATCTCACAACAGTAAACATGGACGGAGGACTTTTTAGACAAATGGTTAAAACTTTTCTAGAAACTGAAGCTAATCCTACAGGTCACTTGTATGTTGACATTACTACCACCTCTTACAATACTAGACAACACAGTATCAACAGTAGAGACCTTCAAATTTCTAGGTTCTACTATATCACATGACCTAAAATGGACACCTAACACCAAAAACATCATCAAAAAAGCACAACAAAGAATGTTCTTTCTGCGCCAACTCAGAAAACTCAAACTGCCTGAGGAACTGCTGATACAGTTCTATAGAGGAATTATTGAGTCTATCATCTGCACCTCTATAACTGTCTGGTTTGGTTCTGCAACCCAACAGGACAGACACAGACTTCAGAGGATAATTAGGACTGCAGAAAAAACAATTACTACCAACCTGCCTTCAATTGAGGACCTGTATACTGCACAAATAAAAAGAGGGCTGTGAAAATATTTACAGACCCCTCACATCCCGGACATAAACTGTTTCAACTCCTTCCCTCAAAACAACGCTATAGAGCACTGCACACCAGAACAACTAGACACAAGAACAGTTTTATCCTGAAAGCCATCACTCTGCTAAACAGTATACACTACTATTACTGTTAATCTTCTCATGACTCCTTATCACCCATCCCCTCCCACTTGTGGTTGTAGGACTGTAACTTTGTTGCTTGTATCCTTATGATTTATATTGACTGTTTCCTAGTATGATTTGATTGTTGATTGTACCCTATGACTATCATTAAGTGTTGTACATTATGATTCTTGATTCTTAACGACTGTACCTTTTCTTTATATAGATGTTACACCAAGACAAATTCCTTAAGTGTCCAATCACACTTGGCCAATAAAATATTCTATTCTATTCTATTCTATTCTATTCTATTCTATTCTATTCTATTCAAGAGCTTGAAACATTTCAGTAAAGCACATGCAGCAGAATTATCAGCAGTCATTCCTTCCTGGCCTATATTTTTGACTGAACAACCGGAAACATCATAGAAGAAGTCCCCAAGAAATGCAAACTCCCATGATTTCTTGCAGTGATGTGTTAAAGTAGTTTTATCTTTGATCTCACAAGCAGGGGACTTCAAAACTTTTTTTTAAAGCTGAATATATTTTTGGGTAGTTTTGATTATCTGACAATGATTCCTCAGGATATCTTCTATTCTATCCCTTTAAAGTCTTATTTCTGTGCCCATCTCCTCTCATTCAACTCTATGATCTCTTTAATGCAAATACACCTTTCTACACCTTAAGTAGAAAATTTAAGTCAGTGAAGTTGCCTCCTTCCATTTCTCCCTCTTGTATTTTCTTAATGTGATTTATTTCCTTGCCGAATTATGAATCACAGTGCCTTAAAACCAGCTCATTAGTCTGTCTAAAAGGTGACCCTGGCCTACTTGAATATAATAAGGGAAAATTAATGGAAAGCTCCTAGCTCTCAGCAATGATAAGATATACAAAAATATTCCCAATGATTTTATTTTTTTTGTAAATTTTATTTGAGTTTTCACAAAGAAAAAAAATACAAATAAAACATCTTTTTTGAAAGTAGCGTAATCCTGGGTTACATTTCTTCGTACAGACATAAATTCAGGTTCATGCTCATTTTTATATTCTATTCCATATCTTATTACTATTTTACATTTTCTGCATAGCTTCTTTTGATTTTCTCAATTTTATTTTAATTATCTCATCTCAATTCAAATCATTATATTTATATTTTTTGTCTGTCCTGTTTCAATTATCTATTATCTTTTCTCATTAAACAAAATTTCTCCTGTAGTTACTGATTGGAGTATGACGCCTTTATATCTTTTCCTAAAGTTGTAACATTGAAAATAATACATAACTTCCATTCGGATTCTGCTTGGTACATTCTTAAAACACTGTATTCTTTAAAAAAAAAAAAGAAAAAAATATAAATGTATATAATTAAAACAACATTCCATTCCAATTCAATTCTATCATTAATATTAATATTCATTAAAGTCTTAACATCTTTAACATTACTTTTCAATTAAATACCATGCTTCTATGGAAACAATTATAAGCTTTCCATAGTTAATTCCCCCCTCCTTCCCTTATATTTTATAAAACATTAACTAATTAAAATGTTCCCATTCCTTCCTAATTCAATTTTCTCATTTATTTTATTTCACTTATTTTATTAACAAACATTTCACTAAATTACACTAACTATTTTATCCCTCATTTTAATCATACATTGTTTCCAATTTTCTAAAGTTATTCTATTACTAATATAACAATACAATCTTATGTACCTTTACAGAATCTCTTTTTCAGTTAGATTTTCACCCATTATTTCTAAATAGGTCCTGTTTCTCTATATCTTGCTCCGGTCCCTTGTAACTTCTTTTCCTTTCCTTCTTCCCTCTCTTCTTCTCTCTCCCCTTTTTACCCCCTTGTCTCTCTACCTCTGTTTCTCTCTTCTGTATTCCCCTTTTCTGTTGCTTTCCAGTATTATACTTATTTTTCGAATTATTTTTCTTTTCTTTGGTTGTTTTTTTAAGTCTTAAATTTTCCATTCTCTTTCCCCCCTTTCCTTTTTCTTCCCCACATAAAATTACTTGTTCATTAAAGATGGCTTCTTCTTTGTCCCAGTCTTCTTGTTTTGCAGTCGTTTCTTGTTGTTTCTCATAGTTCCAAATGTCCTTTTCTAAGAATTTAAAAATGAAGCCAAAAGAACCATTCCCTTCTTGTGTATCTTCTTTGTACTTTTTAAGTTCCATTTTCAATTCATCCAGAAGTGGTGCCATTGTATAAATTTTTAAACAACCACCCGATTGATTTTAGTCATTCAAATATAATAACCAAGAATCCAAAGATCACCAAATAATCCAAATACACGCAAGCTGTTTCTTTTCTGCTCTTTTTTTTCACTTTCTCTTCCTGGGGTTACTATTTAGTTACAAAGTTTCAGTTAAAATTTATCTTTTAGAAGTCTTGTTGAAGTTTTACTGTAGATTCTTTTTAATTCCAGGCAGTCTCCCCACTCTTCCAGATCCTGCCCTTATTCTTTTTCTCTCCCTTCCTGCTTATGAAAAAGAAAAATTTTAATGTCCAGAAATCTTTATTATCCCTTTGGCATTTTGTTTTATTTTCAGCTTAATTGCCTATTGATGTCAAAGCGGATTTTTATGATTTCTTATTTAAGTCTCTTAGTTGTCAGTATAGGGAAGGAGAGAGAAGGGGGGGAAAAGGCAAACCTTTCCCTTTTCACTTTCCTTCGCTGCTTCCGACTCTTCTTTGGGAGCGATGTTATTTTTTGTAAGTTTAAATTCCAGGGTACCTTGGTTGTTGCTTTTACAATTGAACCCGGTCAGCCAAAACTTTCACTTCTTATCTTCCTCCTGCACATTCTTTTCCGGTCGAGTTCTTCTTTGTGTTGGCCATTTCTGACCACCACTGCAACTGCCTTCAGGAAAGGGAGTAAGGGCCAGCTGAGGAGGAGAGATGCAGCTCTCCTCGACCCTGCTGGAGGTCTCCCCCCTCTTCACCACCTCTACGGGGTGGCTTAGCCCCGAAACCAGCCGGCTCGGGGCGCTCCAGCGGCGAGCCCAGACAGAAACCACGCACAATCACGGATTTCTGTCTGTCGCCGAAGCCCTTCAAACCGGAAGTCTCTCCCAATGATTATTATTGTTTAAAAAATATGGAGAAGACAGAGAATATGGTTTCAAAGACGTATGGAAAGGGGAATACAAATGGGAAAAAGATTTTGTCTTCTGTTTTTGCCACTAAAGCAAAATAAAATCATTGTTGACCATCTTCTTTTGGAAGTCTTTCAAAACTTTCTGTATGATAGGATTTTGTTGTAGTTGTATGATTATTATTGGTGGCTTTTATAACATTTCATTTTCTTCTTTGAAGGAAAATCTAAAAAGATGAGTTGAGTGCAGGAAAGAAATATGGGTTGGCATAATGCAGCCTTATAACCAGAGGTGGTATTCAGCAGGTTCTAGAGAACCAGTAGTGGAAATTTTGAGTAGTTTAGAGAACTGACAAATACAACCTCCGAATGGAGATTTTATAGTATTTTTCCCCTGCCACGCCCACCAAGCCACACCCACAGAACTGGTGTAAAAAAAATTGAATCCCACTGCTGCTTATAACTAAGGCCAGTCATAAACTATGGATGTGATACTTTCCTAAGAGTAAAGGGAATGTAATGGGAATCAGAGCAGAACTATTTCATCGTCACAACTGCAGTCTTCAACATTAAGCAAAAAATAGTTATTCAGTCAAAATAATGAGATAAAAATAGTGTTGCTTCAGCAAATATTTTCTTTTGCTACAGTAACACTATTTGTAACTAATTATTAAAACTAGGGCCACCATTTTGGGGCTGAATAGCTATTTGGTAAAACAGAGTGATATAGAAAAACTCAGAAGATTGCTCCCAAGTAATGGCCATATGGAATTTTGTAGGCCAGATATGCTACTCTGCTTAAAAACAATTGCTACAAACCTGCCTTCCATTGAGGACCTGTATACTGCACAAGTCAAAAAGAGGGCTGTGAAAATATTTACAGACCCCTCACATCCTGGACATAAACTGTTTCAACTCCTACCCTCAAAACAATGCTATAGAACACTGCACATCAGAACAACTAGACACAAGAACAGTTTTTTCCCTGAACGCCATCACTCTGCTAAACAAATCCCTCAAAACAGCATTGACAAAATCACCATCAATCAATTACAAAAGGCAGCTTTGCTAAGAACAGCTTGCATCCTGAACGATGCCTTTAAAAGCTTGATCCAGCAGATTGCGATTAACTATTTTACCAAATAGTTATTCAGCCCCAAAATGGTGGCCCTAATTTTAATAATGAGGTACAAGTAGTGTTGCTGTAGCAACAGAAAATATTCTGTATGCATCCAAAGAAGGGACCTATCTTATATAAAAGCAAATCTTTAGTTTTTCTAGAATATTATAGTCAATAATGACAAGGTGATTTTTGATGTGAGTTTTTCCAGTCCTGTGTTGGAATGCTGGGATTGAATCTAACATTCTCTACATGCAAAGTACGTTTCTGCAACTGAGCCACAGTGCTTTTTTATAGTTTCTTCTACATTTGGATCATCAGTTCTTTATGCATATTGCCACAGCTAATCATTGTATTGCCATAATAATCATTGTATTGTGGATTCTCATGCTTTAATTGTCCTAACTTTCAGCCATCTCCTGAAGAAATGACAATTCTAAAAGAGTAGAGACTGAAGCATTGGTTGGAGGCAATGAAGCATGCAACAAACACAAGCTTGTAGCCCCCCATCTAATTATTAGTGAAAATAGGATAATCAAAGTCAATGTTACAAAAACTTTGTTATGTGCCTGCAGCCATTTGTTTGTTTTTTTTAAAAAAAAAAGAGTGGCAGGCTTTTAAGGGATGTTATTCACCTGTTTGGCCCTGAAGTGCTTGTTTAAAAAGAGAGAAAAGAAACAAAATGTAACAAGAGGGAGAGTGGAATGTAATTGTCATGACCCAAGTTACCCTGTCCAATCACTGAAATGAGGTCACAGAGCCTTTTATTTACTTTAGAAGAAAGAAAATGAACAATCATGATCACAATAACACCAATTCCCCAATCAATAAAGTTCTGAACTGACACAGTCCTCTTCTGACACACACACACACATACAATACACACAACACACACACACACACACACACACACACACATAGTGTCTATTTGTATTTTCGCAGGCAAAATGTTGGGGCTTGAAAAGTGAATAATGGCATTTGGCTCTCAGCTATGAAATAATTCATACCATCTTCTCCAGTTTTCCAAGTGAAAATTCACAATCAAGAAAGGTCTCCTTTAGTTTGTAACTTTGATTCTTTGTCTGTCTTTACTTGCCCTTTTCCTCTTCCAGGGTTAATCATATAAGTCTCTTCATTTCATTTCAGTGGAGTCTTTTCATTTCACTCTTTCTTGGTCCTGGGTTAATAATATCCCATAAAAGTGTATCATCATTTTGTGTATTTTGAGCTCTTGCCTTGAATTCATACTTTGTCAAAATCCCTAAATTTAATTTAATTTATTTCACGAATATTGGATGTTGGGTTTTGTGTGTACTACAAAGATTCATGTAATGTACATTTCAAAATAGTTTTATTTTGGACAATAAGCAATAATAACTATACTGAATAATACTATAAATCCAGATGGATTTGATTGCATGCTATTTTTAATGAGCATGCATTGCTGTGCCTGCTTTTCCTCATTTGTCATTTAGTTTCATAACTATTTATTCTTGAATAATAGAAAACTGTCTGAATTACAGTATAATTTGTTGCGATGGCTATAAAAAAGGATCAAGTGCATAGGCTCTGTTGTGCAGGTTACAGATCTTTTGGGGATCATCATTTTCACCAAAGGTCTCAATTTCACTGAAGCAATTGCAACTCTCTCTGAATAGAGTAACCCACATTAACCTTTACTGAACTTTTACTTTAAAAGCCACTATAGACCTTTCAATGCACAAAAATGAACTCTTAAGATCTTGTGGATGATTTTATATGCACTTTAAACAACACAAACTGTTTTTATTTTTTTGGCTTTTGATGTTTTTTCTTTGTTTAATTGATTTATATGGCTGCCTATTTTGCAAATTATGTCTCTGGGCATCTAATTTAAAATGAAAATCAAAAGCATAGACCAACAAGAGAAAAACAACCCAAAGGAAAATTTAATATACTTGAGAACAGTTCACAATTATGGAATCTCCAACTGTTACCCAGATTCTTGTCCTCTTTCCAACAATTCTTCTGATTCTTCCCTCTTCAGCCTGGATGATGATATTACTTATTATTATGGATGTTCACACATCAGATGTTAAGCCTGGCTTTGGCATTTTTATCAACATATTGAATCCTTCTCAAGCTTTTACAGGCATCATGCAGAATGCAAGCTGTTCTCAGCAAAGCTGCCTTTTGCAATTGATTGATGGTGATTTTGTCAATATTGGTGGTGTTTAAGTGGTCTTCAATTGATTTGGGATTGTATCCAAGGCACAACTATTGTTATCACTATTGGTACTATCTTTGCTTTCTTTTTCCACAATTGTCCTATTTCTATTTGCAGGTCTTTGTACTTTTTAATCTTCTTCAGCTCTTTTTGTTCTATTTTGCTACTCCAGATACTGCCTTATTCATTATCCAGATTTCTTTTTGTCCTAATTCTAAAGTCCCAGAGCACTTCTTCATTTTCAACTACTTTGTCTATTTTATGGTTCTGGCTTGCAGGCAAATGATATTTCTTGCAGCTCTTCCAATGCACCATTTCTTATGGTTTGTTGCATAATCAGCTAGATGGCATTTTTGTCCATCTGTCAGGTCCTTCCCAAGGACCTGGGATAGGCAGATGTCAATGGTTGATAGTCTTACAGATATCACCATAGGATGTAAGCTGTTCCAAGTAAAGCTGCTTTTTGAAATTGACTTATGCCACGTTTCCTTTCTGCTCAGGTGAGAAAAGGTTGTTTTCAACTACATGCTGTTTGACTACAACATCAGTTAGCAATCTGAAAGTTGTTGGTAAGCAGATAATTGGTCTGTAGTTGCCTGGTGCTATCCCTTTTGCTGTATATTTCATTATCAGGTATTTTTGCCAGATGTTAGCCACTCTTCAATTTCACCTTCATGCTGTATGTTGTTAAACTGCTTGGCAACAAATGGATGTGCTCTATCAAAAACCGGGCAGTTCATTTTCCTCTGATGCCAACCAATTCTTCATCTTTCTTGCTTTTATCACCACCATTTCTGTGATTATTACAATTTCTTTCATTTCAACTTTATCTAGCTCCTTTAACCAAACTACATTCTTGTTGTATTTCTTTGAGTTATGCAATATCTGTGCCCAGAACTGCACTGTTTCTTCTTTGTCAGGTGTTGACTGAGTCACTGTGCTCACTCTCTGTCTCTCTGTCTCTCTCTAACACACACTCTCTCTCTCTCTCACTCTCTCTCTCTCCCCTCCCTCCCTCCCTCCCTCTCTCTCTCTCTCTCTCTTTCTCTCTATCTGTGTCTCCCTTATTTCTGATTGGATTGAAATTGGAGATACTGCATATAATTTTCAATTGGAGCTTTGTATCTGCAACTCCTCTTAGCTATAGCTGTTATTTGCTGCTTTACTGTTTCCAGTGCTTCATTGATCTTTCTTGTTTCTAAATGATATTTCTTGTATGCTCTTTTTGTTCTTCAGTTACCCAGAGCAAAGTTCCAGCTTCTTTGCATGTGATCACAACTTGCTTATCTTATTTTCCAGCCTGGTCTTTCATTTTGGTAGTGCATTGTTTGGCTTTTTTTTCTTCTTTGTTGATTTTGCATCCCAGGTATTCAGTTATAACTGCAGCTGTGCTAGTTGGTTGGCTTCTTGCAGTGAACAGGTGCTTGTACAGATATTACAGTATTGGCATCTTTTAATGCTTGTGCTAGATGCTTCTTTTAGTTAGAGGACTTTTTCTTTCTGGGGCAAAGGAGAAGGTGCTTGGTTTCCAAATGAAAACAATTCTATATCTGTGCTGGCTTCCTATACTGCCAACTCCTTTTGGTTTGCATCTTTAGTCTGTGTTACTTCTGGCAAGCCTTTGATTTCTTTGCCCCAGGTAGTCCTTTGCAGATTTTTCAGTTCTGCTTCTGTGAATGCATTATTTTATATTATTATAAATCAATGTTTATTTGCTGGCTTCTGTTCTGTTTTTTTCTTATTGTGGATGTTGTTCTTTCCAGAACTACATTCATTTCAAATATCCTTGTAGGGTTTGATATACCAATATACCAATATACTATATACCAATGACTGCATCTCAAAAGATCCCTCTGTTAAATTACTGAAGTTTGCAGATGATACAACAGTGATTGGTCTCACAATAATGAATCTGCATACAGACGGGAAGTTGAACAACTAGTCTTGTGGTGCAACCAGAACAATCTTGAATTAAATACACTAAAAACCATAGAAATGGTGGTAGATTTTAGGAGAAACCCTCCTATACCTCTTACAATACTAGACAACACAGAATCAACAGTAGAGACCTTCAAGTTTCTAGATTCTGTCATATCTCAAGACTTAAAATTGACATCTAACATCAAAAATGTCATCAAAAAGCACAACAAAGAATGTTTTTTTCTGCACCAACTCAGAAAGTTCAAACTGTCCAAAGAGCTGCTGATTCAGTTCTATAGAGGAATTATTGAATCTATCATCTGCACCTCTATAACTGTCTGGTTTGTCTCTGCCAAATAAGACAGACACAGACTTCAATGGATAATTAAAATTGCAGAAAAAACAATTGGTACCAACCTGCCTTCCATTGAGGACTTGAATACAGCACGAGTCAAAAAGAGGTCTGTGAAAATATGTACAGATCCCTCACAGCCAGGACATAAATTGTTTCAACTTCTACCCTCAAAATGATGCTACAGGGCACTGCACACCAACTACACACAAGGACAGTTTTTTCCCGAATGCCTTCACTCTGCTAAACAACTGATTCCCACAACACTGTCAAACTATTTAGTAAGACTGTATTACTATTATTCTTCTCATCCTTCCTATTACCTATCTCTTCCCACTTATGAATATAACCGTGTTGCTTATATCTTTACAATTTATATTATTTTATTTGTTTCCTAGTATGATTTGATTGCTTATTAGTAACCTATGACTATCACTAAGTGTTGTATCTTATGATTCTTGATGAATGTATTTTTATTCTTATGTACACTGAGAGCATATGCACCAAAGACAAATTCCGTCAGTGTCCAAGCACACTTGGTCAATAAAGAATTCTATTCTATTCTATCTGTAATAACAGATCATTATTTCTTTATTTTTGATCTTGGATATTTGTGACAGATAAACATTTTTGCTTCAAATACTTCTGCAGCTGCTAGCCATGATTAATCAGCCAACAATCCTGAGTCCTATATGTAGCACATATTTAATCTTTTCCAGGAACTCCAAAACCTAGCACAATCCTTGTTGATCTAGTGACAACTGAGCCAGTATGGGTTATTTTATATTTCAGAAAAAAAAAATCTCAATTCCAACATCTCTTTTGGGTATATTTCAACACTTCCACTTGCTTGTTAGTATCTTATTTATGCAGTATGAAAGATTAGTTAATTACAATGAGACATAGATATGAACAAGACAAAAAAGAAAAAAACTTGTTCTTCAATATAGGATGAAAAGTTGTGTGATGATTTAGAAAGGCTTTTTGATTTAATTCCCCCAAGTCTGCAATGTCTTTTTTCTTTCTGCATATAAAGAAGAGAGAAAAAAGCATTCTTAACTCTGTTCTTCTGATAATTTCTTCTGAAAAAAGTCTGCACTGATATACAAACTAGGCTCAGTCCTTATATAAATTTTAATACTGCACTTGGTACACATTTGATATTTCTTTTCATTTATTTACACTATGGAACCTTCATATAAAATGACAACTAAGAAAACAGGAATGTGAATACAGTAACTAGAAAGCTACTCTGGACAATTTCTCAAAACTGATAAATGTAATGTCTATATCTCAACTAAGTGGCTCATAGTTTTGTGTCCCTGAATCAATTAAGAATTAATTTGACTTTTTACAACCTCACTTATCACCATTTTTCATTCCTGCAAAGCTAACGAATGATAGCTTTTTGGAGCTGACACTTTATGATTACTTATAAGCAGCCACAATTTCAGACAAATGTAAGGAGAGATTAATTTACCCAGTGTTCAAGCCACAAAAGGATTCAGGAGCCTGAAACAAAACAACAAGGAATCTAATCAAGATATATTGTAATAGTGCAGAAAATCCGTTCCGCAAGTTTATTTGCTAGTGACTGGACTGCAGACTAAACTAAATGAACATGTAGAAAATAGATTTTCATTAGACTTGCAACCTGAATAATAATAATAATAAATCAGATAGGAATAATGGTCTACCGAAGAGTGTCCTGGACAATCTAATGATCTCCAGATATTTTGGACTTGATTATTGGTCAAGGGGTTACAACAGCTTTGGCCCCAAAGATTTAGATCGCATCAGCCTACTTACTCTGATTATACAAATACTAAAGTAATTTGTCTATGCTTCATGAATAAAAATCTTTTGCTTCCAGAATTCTGGAGTGGCATTTTCAGCATTTACACTGAATACATGAATTAGCTTCATGACTCAGAAATACATTTGTAATTTCCAGGATTTGCTTTCTTCTTGATTAAAGTTGGCTGATTAAGTTGATTAAGTTAACTAAGTTAATTAACCTGGAAGTAAGGAGAAGTTTTCTGGCAGTGTGAACAATTAACCAATGGAATAGTTTTCCTTCCAGAGCTGTGGGTGCACTGTCACTGGAAGTCTGTAGAGATTCTCAGTCATCCAGGTCATGGTTTTCCCAAAGGTGCTTTTTCAAGAGGCAACTGGACTTTCTTGTTTTTTCTTGGAAGACATTTCGCTTCTCATTCAGAAGCTTCTTCAGCTCTGACAGGATAGCGGGTAAGGGAAGATATATTGCAAGGAGTATAAATCCTTCCATTCCCCACTATCCTGTCAGAACTGAAGAAGCTTCTTGGATGAGAAACAAAATGTCTTCCAAGGAAAAACAAGAAAGTCAAGTTGCTTCATGAAAAAGCACCTTTGGGACTATCACTGGAAGTTTTCAAAAAAAGCATTAGATAACCGTTGTCTGGGATGCTATAAGATTTTCTGCCATGGACAGAGAGTTGGACTAGAATACACCCAAAGTCCAGTCCTATGATTCTATGATTCCATGAAGTGCATTATTTCTAATAAAGTATACTGGAGTTGCCATGTTCCTAAATCTGTGTCTAGTCTGACATCCCAAAGCAAACTGGACTTTTTTGAATCCAGGAGTATGAGCGATAGATAAAATAGCACTGCAACTAGGCTCCATTATATTAATATGAATTCTGTAATATTAACATAGACACGTTTTAATTCTTAATTGTTCACAGGTTTTTTGAGGTTTGCTTTAAGGAAAAGATGAAGAGTGAAATTTATGACTTTAACCTTAGCCTGTCTACTATTGACCTCACCCCTTTCCTAAGAGGTCTGTAGGAGGCATGCATAAGCGCACCAATGTGCCTACCGTCCCTGTCCTATTGTTTCTTTTATTTTTCTTATATGTACCCATTTCATGTATTCATAACTATGTATATACTTATACCTATTATCTTGTAAGCGATTGACAAATCAAAATAAATAAAATTAAAAATTAATAAATACATCTTTTAAAATAGATCAATAGGAAATACCACTATCATTTTCAGCTATCATATTCTTCTATCACCCCTTTTTTGCATTATGCATTTTGCATTTAGGAATAAGCTAATAGGCCTCAGGAAAAAAAAGTTAGCTCTGCAATTATTAATCCTCATGATAAATTATATCTTGGGACTCAATATCATAAAGACTTTAATCTGACTCCTATTTTCTAGATTTCTACATAGGTTGAAATATGCTGATTAGATTTCTCACTGCTCCAAATTTTCTAGTGCATTCCTGTGCTCAGAAAGTACATAAATTGCAGACTAAAAGCAATATTCAAAATAAAACAATTTAGAAATGTATACATTTATTTTTTGCATTTGAATTCCTATTTTCATCTAATTAGCTCAAGGAAACCTATGTGATTTAGATATTCTAATAATGATCAGGATCATTTTAAATAAAATGTGATTCCCTGGTAGAAATTTTAGTCTCTTGCAACAGTCTTCTGACACTTTATATCTAATAAGAGTCTATTTTATAATACTATATTACAGATACAACTCCCAGCAGTTTACACCGAAACAATGAAAGATAAAGCCAATGAAACAACTAAAATTAAATTAAATAACCACCCACTGGCACCCCACACAATGGTGACAATTACAATTATGTGTTGAAGGCTCTGTGGGATAAACTGCATTATTTCTTTCATCCCAATAGGAAAAACATTCCCTCAAAAACAGCCCAAATTTTAGTGGCATATACACAGCGGAGATCCACATTTATTGAATTTTAAATTCATTTATGTATATTTGCAGACACCGTTAATGTAATTTCATATCCTCGGGTAAAAATATATGACCTTAAAATAGTTCATAGTTATTAAATAAAGTGGCTGCTCTTTGCACTTTTAAAGGTCTGGAGAAACTTTCTTTTTAAAATTAATGGGTTGTTTTTTTTTACACCACTGGCTACCATTACCAACTAGGCATCCGGTTTCTGTGAATCATTACCTAGTTGAGGTATTGTTTTTTATCACAGAAATGTCTTCAAAGAAATATTCCAGGGGAAGGGTTTGAAACCATAAATGTCAAAAGACAAATTGAAAACGGGAAAAATTAAAAAGTTAGAACAGAAATAAGACAACTAAATAAGAACGTTCTCAAACTGTAGCAATGATCAATGATAGCAAGAACATTATCAAAACTCACTCCAGAAATTTGAAGAGCAGTTGTGGTACCATAAATTTTGAGAACTTGTATGATTATATAAAATGGAATTATTAGAAGGATGTGGTGTTTCTTTATTCCATGTGCACTCCTAACCCCCATAAAATTATTAAATATTTTTCAACCAGCAAGGTTCACATACACTCATTTGTTATTTTAGAGAAGGAGTGTCAAACTCAAAGGGACTGACCCATGGTGGTTCTGCTAGTGAAAATGGAGCTTGGGATGCCGCATGCCATTTTCAGCTGTGACAGCCTCCTGCAGCCCTCTGCCAACAAAAACGGCACTTGGGGCTGTGTGCAGCCTCCCCTGTTTTTACTGTTAGAGGGCTAACAAAACAAACTAAAAAATGAAATAAAAGAATAAATGTTTCCCCTTTTGCATTTGACCATGCAAGAAAGGACATGAAAGGAGAAAGGGAAAGAGAAAAGAAAAAGAAAAAGAAAAAGAAGGAAAGCAGGGGAGGAAGAAGGAAGGTGAATGAAGAGGGAAGGAAAAAGAATAATAGGAAGGGAGGGAGGGAGGGAGGGAGGGAGGGAGGGAAGAAGGAAGGAAGGAAGGAAGGAAGGAAGGAAGGAAGGAAGGAAGGAAGGAAGGAAGGAAGGAAGGAAGGAAGGAAGGAAGAGATTATCATGAGAGTGAGTGAGGGTCTCAGGGAAGTCCTGCCTTAGCACTTGGCCACCACAGATGATCCCAACACAAGTCCCATGTCACACCCACCATGGCCATGTCCCTGGCCACATACACCATGGCCACACACCTGGCCCTCTGAGGTCAAACACAATGCTGACATGGCCCTCAATGAAATCAAGTTTGACACTTCTGTTTTAGACCCTCAAATATGATAATTCCTAGTTAGTGAAAAGGGTGTGGAACAATTACAAACATGTTTTGCAAAATGGTTCTTTCCTACAAAAGCAATGCTCATGTTCCTATGAGCATTGTTCTGGGTAATTGCTTTTCCTTAACACTATCATAGAGTCTAGCTAAAAGTCCTACTCTGTCATATTTCCTACTGTTTAAGCTTCAGGGATCTAAAATTTGCATCTTTTAGATTCATTTTGTGTGGCCTGCATGCCATACTCGTACTATCATGACTAAGACTCATTAAGTCTCCACTAGTATGACTGGCAGAGGATACAACATCAGCAGATCCTTGTGTTATCTCCTCCTTCACATTGGAAAGTGTGCTTCCTTCCAGGCATTCCTTGTGACATTTTCTACTAATATTTTCCTTCCCCACTCTTCTGTCATGCCCAAATATATAGTTTATGAAAATTCAAGAAGGACTTTACTTTGCATTTACTCACCTTGCCATTTCAACTTCAGCCGTGACAGATAAAGGAGAGCTGCCAGAAGTGAGGGCAACAAGCACATTATAGCATCTCCTTTCCTCAAACTTTTCCTCCCTTCCAGCAGCTTCCCTCCATCTGTTTCAGCTACAAAAGCATCTAGAGAGAAACTTGTGCATAACCAAATGGAGAATACAACTTTCATATCTATTGCATCGGCTTACAGAACAAGCAAGCTGATGATCTTTCATGCAGACTGGAATATTTTGTTCCATATGACCTGCTTCTGATTTCTGTCCTGTGGCTGGAAGAATTTGTGCATCCACAGCAGCAGAATTTTATTCTTGGTTCTGCTAAGTGACTTTGAGCATATACCTTTATTTAATTTTCTCCTTTCTCTTGGCAACGGAGAGAATTGCACCACCATGGCTAGTTATATATTCTTGATTCATTTAATGAAGAGGTTTTACAAGTCTGATATGTCAAGGGCAACTCGACACTTTGGAGTATTTAAGACTATTTACCTTCTTTTAAGGGCTGAACAGATGTCAAGAGCTATGTAACTTCTTGTTAAACTTGCTGCCACTCTAATGCTTCATTTATGATCTAATCAGTCGGCTGTATCCTCATTTCCTCATTCCCCCACCTCAAAGGGGGGGATATAGTCTTGAATTTGATCACTGACCTACCATTTCTCAAGGCCATAGATGCTAGTCTGATTGTCACTGATCTTTCTTGAAGATATTGCAGTTTTTCCTCCCTATGTGCCTCCATTGCAGTCCAGAGACTGCTCATATGGTTCTCTCTTTTTTTTTTTTTTCTAGGACTAAGGAATATCCAAAGTTCTTCATAGAGGTGACCAATAGCTTGCTTTTCAAAGGTTCTTTTTTAACATTTCAGAGTTGAACTCTGTTCCTCCTCAGTATGTCTTATAGTGAAACAAAGTTAATATATGCTACCTCGGGGCAGTCTCCTTCTTATTATGTGAATGGCCATCCAAATAACTGTCTAACCTATTGTCTATATGAGTTCATATACAACGATTCAGTTCATGCATCTAATCAATACATAATCGTTTCATTGTGTGGCATTGTGTGAGTCTGGCCATTATAACTATGGCCAGACTCAGGGCCAGTCCCTTCAAAACACTGAGGTATCACACTTTCCAAAGAAAACATGCCGATTTCTCAAGCAATAGCTAAAGCCAGGATAAAATATTTTTAAAAAATTATTGAGTTATGGAGAAAAGACTACATACCAATGCTCATTCCTTCTTTCCAGTCAGAACCCCCAAAATAGTAATGGGGTCATCTCATTTGGCAACTATCTCAGCTTAAAAAAAAAATCCCACTCAGAAATGAACTGTGGAAAAATTTTTCAGGTTCATGGAGCTGTGTAATTCATATTAAATGATGATGGTTTTCAATATCTCAGCACTTTGGTTGAATCAGAGGATCATGGCAACAAAACATCAGGAGCTGTCTCATGATTGCTGGATCTGACCCATACAGTGTGCAAGTCTGATCATTCAAATGGTCAGTCTTTGTCACCATGTGATTCTTGTGCTGCTTCGCAACTTGGTTATGACTCCAAAACATTCTATTATCAACACAATCAGTGATTTTCATTTCATTTTAATCAGAATAATGTGCCACTTAGAAATATTACTTCATGTAATGGAATGGAAACAGGGAGCCAACTTCCAACAGAGGTGGTGGGTCAATCATCAGTAACTGATGTTAAACATGCTTGGGATAAACACATGTCCATCATCCAATAAAAATTCAAAATAAAAATAATAAAAATAATAATGAGATGATGATGATGATGATGATGATGATGATGATGATGATGATGATGATGATGGTGATGATGATGATGACGATGATGTCTGAAAGGACAGAGTTGGTGAATCACTAGCTCTTTTTCTGCCATCAGTTTTCTATATTTCTATGAAGTACTGCTAGGCTTCTTTCAACAAGCTGGACAGGAAATAGACACAACTGGCATGTTATGCCTCTGAAATCCCCTGTGGCGTTCAGGTCTTTTATCCTTCAGCGTCCTCCAGTCTTCAGTATCACTTCATATTTTCTAATAACAATGATTCTTCTCTTGATGACCCAAGTTTCTACATTTGAGCCATCTGCTTTGAAGAGCCCAGCACATCATGGTTTGTGAGTGTTTTTCCAATTACATAGCCTTCCTTTCTTACTTTCATGAGAACAATATTTTGCCATTTTATAGCCTGAGGAATTCAGATACATGTCACAAATAGCATTGGATTGTTTTGAGAGTATAACAATGAGATAACTAAAAGCGTGTGTGTGTGTGTGTGTGTGTGTGTGTGTGTGTGTGTGTGTGTGTGTGTGTGTGATTCAGTGACATATTTCAAACAAGGCAATACATTTATCCCTGGAGGTTTACTGTGTTCTTTCCTTTTAAAAAAAATCTTCACCCCTTCCCCTCTCATATGCTAAAAGTACCACAACGCAAACCATTATTTTCTATTTCACTAAGGATATTTTGTATGCAGATTTCATTCCTTTTTTACATGAGCAAAAGCCAAGAGCAAACATCATTTTAACAGTGCAATATTCTGTTCTGTCCCAGTGATCTTTTTTCATAAGCAATACATTATCTGTCAAATGTAGCACAGATTATTCACCGCACCCCTACTTACTTCTACTTACTTCAAAAAAATTAGAAGACTAGAAGAACTTTATTGTCATTGTACAAGTACAACGAAACTGTGGATGCACCCCAGCAACTGTTCACAATACAATAAAACCAGAGCACTTAAAAATGAAGATAAGAAAAATAGAGTACCCACGTCTCCATTTGCAATTAGAGAGTACAATATCTACGAATATACATAAAATATACATCCAACACTGACTGTGATGCTTTGCCGAGTATAATACACATGAGATGGATTGTACTGTAATATGTTATTATACATCTGAATGAGGTATTGACATTTCACATCTTTTCACATCTTAATAAGGTAGTGACTTTGTGTTTATTTGCGGTTCGGATGGCCCAGGGAAAGAAGCTATTTGTTAGTCTAGTGGTGTGGGATTTTATTAACCTAAAGCGCCATCCAGATGGCAGCAGGTCCAAAGATAATTGCCAGGGTGTGAGGGAATCTTCTATGATGGCCTTGATTCTGCTTTGGTAGCAGGACTTGGCTAAGTCTTCCAGGGAGGGCAAAGGGCAATCAATGATCTTTTGAGCTGTGTTTATCACCCTCTGTACAGTTTTCCTGTCCTCAACTGTGGAGCCTGCATACCACACACCCAGACAGTCAGAGTGCTCTCCACAGAGGCTTTATAGAAAGCCAGCAACAGCTTCTTATCCAGATTGTTTTTCCTGAGAACCTGCAGGAAGTGCAGCTGCTGCTGAGCCTTCTTCACTATGGCCTTGATGTTAGGGGACCAGGAGATATCAGCTGAGATATGGGTGCCAAGGAATCTGATCATAGGGACAGTTTCCATTCATTTTCCATTGATGATGAGTGAGGCGTGGTCCTGTCCATGTTTCCTGAAGTCCATAATCAGTTCTTTGGTTTTATGGACATTCAGTGACAGATTGTTCTGTGAACACCA
This sequence comes from Notechis scutatus, assembly GCF_049901735.1. Lineage (NCBI taxonomy): Eukaryota > Metazoa > Chordata > Lepidosauria > Squamata > Elapidae > Notechis > Notechis scutatus. Next base: position 147,461,752 of record NC_142012.1, on the reverse strand, counting down.
GACAGACAGGTTCTCTACTTCTGCCCTATATGCCGTCTCATCCTCTCCGGAGATGAGACCAATCACGGTCGTGTTGTCCACAAACTTTATGATGGTGTTTGTTGTGTGGCTTGGTGAGCAGTCAAAGGTGTACAAGGCATATAGCAGGGGGCTCAAGACACAACCCTGGGGGGAACCAGTATTGAGTGTAAAAATCAAATCATTAAGCATATTTCTATTTCATTATCTTCTAAATGAATGAATAAACAAATAAATTAGCAAGCTTCACACCCTTGGCCCAACAAACAATTGAATTAGGAAAGAAAATACCTCATTAGGGAGTTTTTCTCACACATTCACAGAGAAGTAAAAAAATTGTCATACGTCCATAGTTGCTTGTCATATAAATAAATGAATATACAATTCTTCAGAGTGCCCTGTCTATTGTAAAATATGATCTTAGCTAACAGACTGTTTGGAATAACTGACACCAAGCTCTATAATATATGAATTCATCACTTTTTATCAAAGGCTAATAGATTATGAGAAAATCTGTATGAAAGTTGAGGCTCCTGAAATCTCTCATAAGGAAAAAGCTTACCCCAAATGCACATCCTTTTAGTTTTTAGTTTTTCTAGAAAAACAAGGCAATCAAACGCACCCCAAATGCACATCCTTTTAGTTTTTAGTTTTTCTAGAAAAACAAGGCAATCAAACCAAACAAGGGAGAGAAGGGCATGGGGTGTATTTTGATTTTGAATCACTGAAATATTCTGCCTTAATGGGCTTTTCCAACAAAATCCATATATTCAAAGGGACATAAGAGCATAGATAGTAATTGCATAGCCTTGGTAAGGAAAATGATTTTCAGACAGTGATATTGGATCAATGGTGCTTTTGAACTTTGGTGTTGGAGAAGACTTGAAGCATGCAATGGGCAGCCAAGAAAACAAATATATCCTAGAACAAATCAATCTAGACTTCTCACTAAAGACACAAATGACCAGGGTCAAATTGTCCTACTGTCACATTATGTTGAAGACCTAGTTATCTGGATTGCTGGGAAAGATGACGGAAGAAGAAAATGACAAAATGGATGAATTCAGTTATAGGGGCAACAAGTGTAGTGTGTTGGAAAAGCTGGAGGATCAATTCAGGGACATATCAACATAGAGTTCTGGGAAAGCAATCTTCCAAAGATCCATGTGGTTCCATGTTTTCTTTTCTTTTGAAAACCTGGCTTTTTCCCAGGCATTGTGTTAGAGGGTTTACTGACCCTCAAAAAGTAATTTTGTTAGAGGGGTTTTTGGTAGTTTATTTTTCAGACTTGTATGGTTCTTTTATCTATGTTATTGCTTCTTGTATTTGGATGCACAAGTCATCTCTTAAAGAATAATCTAATAAAGCTAGCAAACAAGCAAATAAACATAACTAAATATGTGATTATTATTGCTTATTATTATTGGTTGAAATAGATAAAGAAGTGCAAAAGTACTTTACAGATAAATAAACAAGATAATTTCATTTTTTTGACTGAAAGTTATCTCCTTTTTCCATTTTTTATTATGCATCCTATTATGTTTCCATTATATGCAAATATATTTTGTACTCTTTATAGAATAGCTTGAGGCTTTCAGTTAAATAAGAATAGCTTAATTTATTAATAATTACTAAAATATATAAAAAGCTTGATTCTTTAGTCTGTTTTTTTCCAAATAGAAAATTTATCCCTCAAATAAGCCCTCTTGTTTTTTCTTAGATCTTCCTTGCCATATAAGAAATTGGCTCCCTGTTTTTCTCTTCATTGGTTATGATCTAATTGCATTCCAGCTGGGATTTCACCACACTTGAGTTTATGAAAGTTGAATTTTTATAGTTCAGCATACTGTAAGAACCATTTTTTCATATGTTGTGTGAACAATATTGCATCCATAGAATTGTTTGGGCCCAACAACTGTAATTTATTATGCTGTTTGGGAGATTGGGATATTGTGTAAACCCAGATTACATTTCCTTAAACTACCTACTGGAGTCAAGTAGAATGATAAAAATCTATATACAGACTGAAACCCTTTCAATCCATGAGTCTTTTGAAGAGATAATATAATATGGCAGAATAACAAAATAATAGAGTTGGAAAACGACCTTGAAAGTCTTCTAGTCCAATTTCTTCTTTAAAACTTCCAATGTTGGAACATATTGGCATATGAGTAGGCTAACCCAAAGTTTGGGTATTTTTCCTTGTGTATATCTTTCTTATATATGAAACCATTTGTTCATAACTTTATAACTTTTTTTCATAACTTTCCTTTTCCTTCTTCCAAGATACTGTTTTTCTTGCTACATTGTCATCAGCATATTCAAAATGAAATGATGATGCTGGGTTCCTGTATAAATAGAACTACAGATAACAGACTCACACTCCAAAGAAAAAATTAATCATTTTCTTTGAAATAATTCACAAAGTGGCAGTTATCATTCTTATCCAGAGACTACAGTTTGAGCCAAAACATTTCACGTGCAATAAGCAAAAGATAGCATAGAAATCAATGCATACATGTCAAGCTTGTAACTGATTTATGCACAAATAGAGTGGGTGATTTTCATTTTTGCAAATAATAGTTATTCAGCATTTCATTACTGTCAAGACGCTGCTCTTAGAAAAGACAGACGCACAAGACTCAGAAATTATTATTATTATAGTATGCTGCACAGCCAGATGTTTAGACTTAATTTGGCATTTTGATCGCCTATTATGTCCCTTCAAGGACCTGAGAAAGGCAGATGTTCCTGATTGATGGTGTAAAAACTACCAATGCAGGATGTAAGCTGTTCCAATTAAAGCTGCCTTTTTCAATTGATGGTGACTGTGTCAATACCAATGGTATTGGCACAAATTGTGTTTCATAAGTTTTGAGGTGGTACCCTATTACTATTATTATTATTTCTTCCAAAACAATCTGATAATGAACAAAAAGATAAAATACAATAGAAATCCAGCATGAAGTTATAAGAAAACACCATCAAAATTAAAATATATTAAAATTGACCAACATGGCATCTTACTTCTAGAAGTATCCTGCATGTTTAGATTGTTGTCTGAAACCAGACAGGGCAGGAGAAGGAATCCACCTTCAATAAGAAGGCTCTACACTGTCACACTGGGCTCCAGATTCACGTGTAGGGCCACAACAAAGATTTCCCAGGTAATATGAGTGTTCAAATCAAAGAGTTATAGGAGATAGGCTTTTCAATTTTTGGAGGGGCATAAAAACTGTCAAACTTTTCAACAAGTCACAGAGAGCCAGTTCATAGCTAGTGTAATTCTTTCAGGATTGTGGCCACTTGATCCCAGATATTTCTGATGAATACATATTATTTAGAAGTTATTTCTGGCTTCTAACTTATCTAATTTTTGTTAATTTTTATATTTATTGTTTTAATGTTTTGTGGTTTCATTTTTTTTTATGTTGTGAGCCACCTCACAGTGAGATGGACAGCATATAAATTTGATAAATTAGATTTTGGGCAGTGCAGTTGTTTTCCATTTTCATAGAATTTTCAAAACTTATTATGTGATTAAAATTGTCAATAAGCTTAGCACTGAAATCTGTACTGCCCCATGAATTGGATTCACTTCTGTTGAAAGGTGTCAAAATGCCTTTCTTTTGAGGATTCGATTTTCCCGCTGGGAGAGCTCCGGCGCAAGGATATGGACAACTGCTTGAAAGCTGGATCTTTTTATTTTTCAGGAAGGTGGAGAACAGCCAGAAGTCTGTGTTCCTGGGCTAGCTAGCTTCTTATGGTAAGTCCCTGTTTTTTTATACCCTTTTCTCCCTTTGTAAGTTGATTTTGTGTGAGTGTTTGTATTTGTGCCTAATGTTTCAAATCCTGTTTGAGTTTGTCTTTATTTCCGCCGGAGGGCAAACTCTGTGGGGTGGCCAGATTGTATTATTGGTTTTCTGTAATCTCTTTTAGCTTTAAGATAGTTTTTCATATTTGTTCTGTGCCAATCTCCTGTCTGTCCCTTTTGTAATTTATATTTTGTGTCTTTTGTCTGTTTGTTTTGCTTATTTGGTATGTCCTGTGTTTGTAAGGGTTTTCTAAATTATCTTTTGTTTCCTTTTTGTCTAGTTTTCTTAATTACTTAGGCTTTTGTCTATAGGGATTCTTTAATACTTTTTATTTGATTCCTTTTCCTATGTAAGTTTGTTTTCTGGCTGACCTGATGTTCCCCTTGGGCTTTTCCTGTTTTTTGTGACACTACTGCCTTCTTTAAATTCCCTTTCCACACTTCCATGAACTGAAGGTCTAACTCAGTTGATGGAAAAATAATCCAGAGCCCAGACCAATAATCCTGCCCTTAGACCTGGTTGTATATTGCTAATTTATTAAAAATGTGCTTACTGTTCCAAAACATTTCCTGTTCCTGAAATTATTTCTAGGACATGTTTACTGCATTCTTGAGATTTAATTGATTTTTCTTTTAGAAATTACTAAACTTTATATCTCTACAAAATTTACAGAATGATATATGATAACAGGTTCAGGCTATTTTATATCTCTTACCGGAGGTATAAAATGTCCTTTTTAATCCCTTTTATAGAAGAATCACAATTAAGTTTCAGAATATTTTTTTAAAAGCCTCCTTGTTTGAAAAAGCAAATTTGATACAGAGTTTGGAAATCTTTTATACATTATAACTCTGCACATGGCCTTGGACTGGATTCCAAGTTTATGTTTCTCCTAATATAAGTGTTCTGACGCAGCCTTCACAAGCCCCAATCAACAGCCTACTCATGAGGAAAAACCATTTTTTATTTAGAAAGGCCAGAATTCATGGAATTCAAGGCATTCACTGACAAAGCTCCAAGTCACACATCCTTAGGTGATTCACAAGCCATAACAGTTCACCACAAGGAGCCTCAATTAGCACTTCAATCCCAACACAAAGAATTCTGACCAATCTGGTTAGTGGCAAGAAAATCCTGGCAAGGAATCCACGGGAGGGAACTCTTCTGGAGCAGAATGGATGTCACCAACACCCATGCCTCCCATATCCCCTCCTCCTTATATCCCAGCCAGGGAGGGACTTGTTAACATTTCTTTCTTTTCCTGGATAGCTGGCCTTCAGTCCTGCATTGCTCTCTTCTCCGCACTTCTCTGTGCATATGTGCATCTGGGACAGAGCCCAGATGTTCCTCTTCCTCCTTGCTTATCTCAGGCCCTGAAAACAGCTGTCTTTCTGCCTGGGCATGAGTAGATGGGCCCTGCTCTGCATCTGCTCTGAGACCTCCTGCTTCTCAGAGCCTTCCACTGGCTCCGCTGGTACCCACTCCATCTCCTTTGACTCATCTGACTCGACTGCCATCTCTGCTGGCAATTGACACACCACAACAATAAGGTTTTAAGACATTAGATATTGTTGGACTTTTTGCCATAAAGTTAAACCTTCTTAGAGAGAAAATTGTATTAATTATTACTTCTGTTTAATAATTCTTATTATGTTAGTCATCCTTGCTAATTAAGAATATTCATTTGGTTTTTAATAATGGCCTTGCATTAATATAAGACAACATTCATATACACTATTAATCTAATGTTATTTCCCTCCCCCAAATAAGTTTTTATAGCAACAGCATTTAATCTTATATACGACCCCATAGCTTTTTATAGCACTTCCCTGAGGGGTTTACAATATATTTGCATATTGTCCCCAACAGTCTGGATCCTGATTTTACTGACCTCAGAAATATGGAAGCTGAGTCAACCTTCTGGATTGAACTCCAGACTATAGGCAGAGTTTGCCTGCAATACTGCACTTAACCACTGGATCTCAAGGGCTCTTTTTATGGCTGATAAATTTTATATATTCTTTTATTTTTCTTCTTTATGCTTTATGCTTTAAAATTATTAAATTTTAAAAAATGGACCAGTGGCCTTTCTAAACATAGCCAACTCTTTAAATATGAAGCATCAAAGCTCTTTCCTTCTAAAGCACTTTTATACCTCAGAACATGTCATTGCTCCATAATCCCAGTGCACTTAGGAAGAAATATACCTGCTTTGCCTGAATCAAATTTTGTGAATAAATGTCTTTTATTTTGCTTCCAATTCAGCTCCTGTCAGCTGTAGACCTAGAAGGAGGAGCTGCACTCAAGAATTAGCATAAAGTGTTCTTGAAGCATTGCAAAAATTGCAAAAAGCAAAGGGGGAAAGTCTAATCTTCCAAAGACACAGTTTTTACCCAAGCCTGACAAAGATTTTCAATGTTTTCAGTAATGGTTGATTTATTTGCACTGCTGTGTGACACAGTGCATCAAGCATCTTCCCCATAAAATCACAGTTTACAGAGAATAATTTTTACATCCTTCAAACTGTTCATTCTAAAAGATTTTCTCCAGTGAAGGTGTTCAGAAATTCCCAGTATTATACAAAGTAATACAAAGTCACTGAGATACACCAGATAGGACTGTGTATGAATAAATTTGATTTAGGGGTCATCCACAAAGATTAAAGCAATCTATTAGGCTTGCAAGAGGGAGGGAGGGAGGGAGGGAGGGAGGAAAGAAGGAAGGAAGGAAGGAAGGAAGGAAGGAAGGAAGGAAGGAAGGAAGGAAGGAAGGAAGGAAGGAAGGAAGGAAGGAAGGAAGGAAGGAAGGATCATTCTAGAAGCATCTGCTTAAATTTCTGGGGGAAACAAAGAAACTGACTGATTTCAAAATGCAAATTAAGCTATTTATAAACAGTTTTTGCTTTTGTTGCTTTGCTTTTATTATTTTGGTACTTGTACTTCTTCCTAGCATATTCACACAGGTGCAGGATCTGCTTTTCGGATCATTGAATGCCACTTTACACAGTCAGCTGTGTCTCCAGGGTGCAGTGGCTTGCATATCTTTGTTGATGGTGTCTTGCCATCTCTGGTTTGGATGTTCGCAAGGTCACTAGCCATTGACTTCTAGTTGGTAGGCAGTCTTAGCCACAGTGGAGGGTGCTGCTCTCAGGACATGTCCATACCAGCAGAGTCAGCCTTCTTTCATCTTCTCTATAACTTGTGCCACACCAAAACAGTGTTGAATTGTGTCATTTGTGATGTGGTCAAGAAGGGAAATGCCCAATATCCAAAAGAGCATTTGCATTTTTATGGCATGGAGATAACTTTCGGTCCCTGTTGTTGTCTAGCATTCAGTGCCATACAGTGAAACAGAATGGATGGTTGTCTTGTAAATAACACTATGTACATATAAATAACACTTGTACATAACAATATGAGATGCTATTTTCTCCAGCCAGAGTACTGTATCTATCTCCCTCCTCCATTTTTGGCACTTATATTGGGGGATAGGAGTTCTGGAATCCTGATAAAACTACACCTATTTTACACTTTTTAAAAAGGATTTTTGCCTTATTTACAAGCATATTGAGAAGTAATTTTTTTGTATTAATCAGACCTGTTCTTCATATAAAGATGATACATTAATGGGATTTTTTTCATTTTAGCCAGATGCTTTTCATCTGATTCAAAAGTGGATCTGACCAAAAATATGTTAAAATTAATCCAGATTTGTGGCCAGTGTCTTCCTGCCTTGTAAGCTTATATCCATGGAAGAGCTATGCTATCAGAATGTAATAAAGAAATAATGCCAAGTTTATCTTCATCCACAAGATCATGTTCATCTTCAAAGCAATTTAAAGACAAGTTTTTTATTCCAGTGCTTTTCTCTTTTTAAAAAGAAAGAGAAATGCCAGTTGTCATATAAAATTGAAGGAAGAATCCATGCTTGTATCCTGTAAATTTGTCAGCCAGTACATATATTTTCCCAAGTACCAGCAAGCACTGAACTAGAAGTAACTTTTCTTTCCAAATAAATATCACATTTTGAAGAGTCTCCAAAATTTCTCATCTAAATTCCTTGAATTCAAGGATGTTGCCCTATTTCAAGTAATCCACTCAACAAAAATAGATCTCTGAAAATAAAATGCTACATTTTATCCAGAAACATAACCAGGTTATTTTAATATAAAAAGCCTAAACATCTTGGACCCTAAAAGAATCCCTAACATTAACCCCTAACACTAAAAAAAGCAATTGTCCCATGTCCCTGTTCACATTTGAAGGTGGTACCTAAAACAGCAATTCAGATTATTCCCAGGTTTGTTTTCAGAAACAAGCTTTGTTGAACTCATTAGGGCATTTCAGAATATACATACAAAGGCTAGCACAACCTGAAACATATTCTTTAGGACAACACTTTTGATCTCTATCAAAACTAGATATCAATCTGTAAATTTAAAAAACTCAATATAGACATTTTGCATTGTATTATCTTTGGATTTAAAGGGATCATTGCAAGTTCCAGTCCTGCTGTGCATATGAACTTACAACTTGGCTATTAGCAAGTCAGAACAATAAACATAAAATCTTTCTTTCTTGACATAGTTGCTTTTTTACAAACCAGGATTGGGTTTTGATATAGAGAACAATTGATCCTGCTCTTCTCCAGCTCTAAACTTTAGTTAACCAGGCTGTATAATTTTGCTGAACATACAGAGTGCTCTGAGGTTTGGGTAAATCATTAAGTTCTTTTAATTGGGCCTGAGGGAAAATTAAATGTGGTTTTTGTAACAAAGGGATTCTTTGGGCCCCAAGCTAAGTTCAGAAAGATATATATTGTTACAAACTAAGTTAACGCGTTCATTCACAACCCTAATAGTTTTACTTCAACAGCAGGCTCGTAATCCTGCACTTCTGATTGGCCCGCGAATAGCGAGTCGTGATTGGTCGTTTCTGGCTGATCTGATTGGCTGACAGTGGGTCAACTCTGATTGGACGTTTCTAGAGCGGTAAACTCAAATCATTGGTTGTTTTGACAGCAGCCAGCTCTATAAAAGAGCTGCTGCTGCCCAAGTATTTTGCTCTGTTCTGAAGTCACTAATAAAGAGTTGAAGTCACAGATCGATGCCTCATCTCCGTTCCTTGCGCCCATGCTCAGGACTTAACACTGGCGACGAGGATGGGATGCGGAGACGATAGAGCTGACTGAGCACGCATCGAGCATTACAGAGCACGTGGCTGAGAGCACAAGCAACAAACGGCAGGATGGCCAGCGGCGCCATACCACCCGCTCCATTTGACCCGGCAAACGAAGACTGGGACTCATATATGGACCGGTTCCAGATGTTCCTGGAGACCAACAATCTGAAAGATGCTACGCCTGGCAAGAAACGAGCGGTATTCCTGACCCATTGCGGGCCCGCTGTTTTTAAAATGGCTAAGGCGCTTGCAAAACCTGCAGAGGTGAAGACAATGGATTGGGATACCCTCGCTCCAATCCTCCGGGCCCATTATGCACCCGCGGTGCCAACACTTATCCGAAGAAACGAATTTTACCAGAGGGACCAATGGAAAAACGAGAGCGTTGGAGACTTCATCGCAGACCTCCGGAACCTGGGAGGCCTCTGTGGTTTTGCAAACCTCGAGGAAGCCATGAGAGACCGAATAGTTCTGGGATTAGATGACCACACGGCCATGGCAAAAGGAGACATCAGCCTCACAGATGTAATCGCCGACGCTACTGCAGCAGAAGCAACCAGGAAGTCAGCTGCTCGAATGCGCCGAGCGAATGCACCGCATCGCCAACTCGCCAGGGACAGTACGCCTTCCTCTGAGAGGCACACTACTACCGCCCATCATGAAGACCTCGAATCCTCGTCAGACAGCGAGGTCAACCGACTCCGGTCCGAACGCGACCAATGAGACCAACAGAACCAAAGACCGCCAATGCGCTGGTTGCGGGGCAAACCACCCGCGATCAGACTGCAAATTCCTCGACGTACTCTGCCATTCCTGTGGGAAGAGAGGCCACATCGCAAAGGTCTGCAGAAGCAAGCGAGGGTCCAGTCCAATCAGGATGGAGAATAATCTCCGCCAAGCTACAGGAAACCCACCGGCAAATCGGGACTGCCTGAACCACCAATGGGACAACCACTACTACAGAAATCAAGCACCTGCCACTTCAACCAGACGAGAAGAGGCACACCAAACGATCATTATCGGCCACGCTTCGTCCCTGGATGCAAGGAAGATCCAAGTAAGGGTCGCTATTGAGAATCGACCTTGCGTGATGGAAGTCAACTCAGGGTCGTCCCTATCGTTGGTTTCCTGGAAAACCCTCAAACAGCTGATCCCTGCCATCCGTCGTCAGGACCTCAGCACTCAAAAAATCATACTAAAGGACTACCAAGGAAACAGAATTCCAGTTGTCGGCTCCAGCCACGTCCGAGTATCCTTCAAAGACCGCACTGCATCGCTACCTCTGACCATCGTCGATTGTGACCAGCCCAGTTTGCTAGGGTTACAGTGGTTCACCCCACTCGGAATTGAACTAGCTGGCATCCACCAATCCAGAAGCAATGATTGGAAGGAGGCCCTCGTCCAGGAATTCCAGGATGTTTTCACAGAGAAGCTAGGCAAGTACCCTATATCATTTAATCTCAGCCCCGATGTAGCTCCCATTTGCCTTAAGCCTCGTCGGGTGCCCTTTGCACTCAAGCCAAAGATTGACAAGCAACTGGACAAATTAATGGCCCAGGGTGTGTTGGAACCGATTGACCACGCCCAATGGGAGACCCCAATAGTAACACCCATAAAGCCAGATGGATCGTTAAGAATTTGTGGGGATTACCGGGCCACCCTAAATCACGCGCTTCAGCAGAGCGCTTACTCGGTACCTGTGGTTCAACACCTTCTTCACTCCCTGGGTGGCGGAAAAATATTTGCGAAATTGGACCTAGCTCAGGCATACCAACAGCTACCCGTAGATGCGAAGACTGCAGAAGCCCAGACTATAATCACTCACAGAGGTGCCTTTAAGTGCAATAGACTCCAATTCGGAGTAAGCGTGACACCGGGCATCTTTCAAAGTTTTCCAAAGTCTGATGGAGAGACTATTTCAAGGCATAAAAGGGGCCGTGCCCTATTTTGATGACATCTTAATAGCTGCCCCTACTAGAGAAGTATTAGAAAAACGACTCAAAATGGTTCTCCAAAAATTTAAAGACGCTGGCCTGAAGGTAAAAAAAGACAAGTGTCAACTTTGTACGGAGAGGGTGGAGTTCCTTGGATACCTTCTTGACAGACAGGGAATCCACCCCACCGAAAAAAAACTAACTGCAATCAAAAATGCCCCAAGACCTAGAAATAAGACAGACCTCCAAGCCTTCCTGGGACTCATTAACTTTTATAACATCTTCTTGCCCCAGAAGGCGACTGTAGCTGAGCCCCTACACAGGCTACTCGACAAGAAGGCTTCCTGGGTCTGGGGACATCGGGAAGAATGAGCATTCCAACAAGTAAAAGACCTCTTAACCTCAGATGCTGTATTAATGCAGTATAACGAGACTTTGCCTTTAACTGTCACCTGCGACGCTTCACCGTTTGGAGTGGGAGCCATCTTGAGCCACATCCTGCCAAACGGCAATGAGGCACCTATTGCGTTTTTCTCAAGGACCTTATCAAAGACTGAAAGAAACTATAGCCAACTCGATAAAGAGGCTCTCGCTATTGTGTCTGCCATTAAGCGTTTCCATGAGTACGTATATGGAAGACCATTTAGTATAATTACCAATCACAAACCATTGCTTGGCATTTTAGCGGGAGACAAACCAACTCCCCACATTTTATCACCAAGAATGACACGTTGGTCAGAGTTTCTAGCTGCATACGATTATCAACTGCAACACCGCCCGGGGAAAGCCATTCCCCATGCTGACGCTTTGAGTCGTTCCCCGCTACCTGAAGCCATCGACGATCCAGCTCCAACCCTAACTGCACTCCAAATTGAGACTCTTCCCTCACCACCACTGACTGCACGAGACATCACCACAGAAACAAAACGGGATCCTGTATTGGCACAAGTCCTCAGCTGGGTAGAACGAGGTTGGCCTGACAACGAGTTCAACGACACCTTTGCGCCTTTCAAACATCAGCAAACAGAACTATTCTCTCAAAAGAGCTGCATTTTGTGGGGAGACAGAGTCATCATCCCAGAGAAGCTACAACATAAAGTTTTAAAATTATTGCACGATGGTCATCCAGGAATCGTGCGAATGAAGGCACTGGCAAGAAGCTACGCATGGTGGCCGGGCATAGATAAGCAGATAGAAGCCTGGGTGGCCACATGTAGCAAGTGCCAGGAAATTCGCGCTGCCCCACCAAAAGCAACTCGCGGTCCCTGGTCCCGCATCCACATCGATTTTGCGGGACCCACAAAAGGGCACACTTTTCTTATAACAGTGGATGCCTATTCCAATTGGTTCGAGGTCCACAAAATGAAGAGCACCACTACAGAAGCAGTCATTAAAAAATTGAATAAATTATTTACTACGCACGGATTGCCGGACGTTTTAGTCTCAGATAACAGCCCACAGTTCACTGCCCTGGCATTTGAACAGTATCTAGCAGACAGGGGCATCCGCCACGCTTTAACATTGCCGGCTCACCCTGCGACCAATGGTAGGGCTGAGCGAATGGTTCAATTTGTGAAAAAGACCTTACACAAAATGGAACATGGGGACATTGACGACAAGATAACCAGAATGCTTCTCCTCCAGCACATCACCCCACACAGCACCACAAACAGAACTCCGGCCGAATTCCTGATGGGCCGGAAACTTCACTCACACCTTGATCGCCTACACCCTACCTGCACGCCAGAAAAGCCTTTGGGATCCAGCAGCAAGTGTCGTGCGTTCAAGGTAGGCGACTTAGTATTTGCGAAAAACTTCTCAGGCGACCCACTATGGGTCCCTGCTATCATAACTCAACTCACCGGGCCCAGATCCTACCGATTGCAAACCGATGATGGAAAATTATGGAAGCGCCACATAGACCAGCTTCGCTCCAGACTGGCACCTACGTCCATCTCGTCCCCTGAATCTCCAACCGGGGGGGGGAGGGACACCGAGGAGGCCGAAGAAGAAAGGGCAGACGACCTAACATTTGGAACTCAGCAGCCTACACGAACAACCATGGGATACTCACCTCCAGAAGAAGAACCGAACCGGGTGATTGCCTCACCAAGTAGCAGCACCGTGATGCAAGCGAATCCAAGGAACCCCGATGACAGCATTGGCGAGAGCAGTGAGGACAGCCCCGAGCCACACAACGGAGCAGCGGGACCGTCTTCGCCATCCAGCTCAGCAAGCAGCCCACCGGAACCAGAGAAACCGGTGGAACAGCGCAGGTCAAACAGACAGGTGAAGCGACCTGCTTACTTGCGAGAATACGTCACCTCACCCCTAAGATGGAACCTAGGGGGGAGGGGTGTTACGAACTAAGTTAACGCGTTCATTAACAACCCTAATAGTTTTACTTCAACAGCAGGCTCGTAATCCTGCACTTCTGATTGGCCCGCGAATAGCAAGTCGTGATTGGTCGTTTCTGGCTGATCTGATTGGCTGACAGCGGGTCAACTCTGATTGGACGTTTCTAGAGCGGGTCAACTCTGATTGGACGTTTCTAGAGCGGTAAACTCAAATCATTGGTTGTTTTGACAGCAGCCAGCTCTATAAAATAGCTGCTGCTGCCCAAGTATTTTGCTCTGTTCTGAAGTCACTAATAAAGAGTTGAAGTCACAGATTGATGCCTCGTCTCCGTTCCTTGTGCCCATGCTCAGGACTTAACATATATATCCAAATCAATCCAAGGAAAAAGAACATTCATCATCAGGGGTCCAACTTAATGTCAAATCCACCATGCAGTCTTTCTGTTGCAAGAAAACAGAATGTGAAAAAAGATAGGAGCCCTTATTAAATATGTAAATCATCAGTCTGATAGCAATACCAGATTTATCTCTATCCCAAGTTTAATAAATGGAACTTATGTCTATCTCTCCTCATTATTAAATGCATAAGATTTTGTTTGTTTGTTTGTTAAATATATGAAATGGTGGTTTGCAGACCTGACTAGAAATTAGAGATAAAACACCTCAAATTCAAAGCAAAACAGGTGAAGAGATGAAGTAATTAAGGGTGAAAAAATAATCTCAGAAGTTCTTGCCAATCTAGGCAATAGCCAGAGAAATTTTGGAAACCAATCAGAAGTGGGAAGATTTGCTTTTGTCTCAGATTGAATGTTTAAAACAGAAGAAGGAATTCTATTGGTCTTTTACCTTAGAAGACTTTTATTATCCCAATCCTGGCTCCTGCCAGGCAAGAAGTATACTTCAGTTTATAGAAGAATGGGGATTCAGAAAGAAATAACCATCTAGGGAAATGTAAAACTAGATGGGAATGAGTATTTATCAATAATGTTTCTTTGTAGCTTCGTACCTACTTTGTTCTCCTACATTGTATATTCCAGCTTGAAAAATTAGCTGTGAGTCAAGCCTGTAGGATATCTGAGATTTATTTGTCTTCTTTTTCAATAGTGCTCAGTCCTCAGCTCCTTAACTAACATAAGTAGTGTGCATCTTCTTCTGAAATCAGTAATCTTATTCTGACAGCAAATTTAATTTACCATGCATTCCTGTTACTCAGCTGGCTACAGATGAGCAAAAAAGCTGGCAGAGAGAAAAAAATTTCCACTCATCTATCCTGTAAAAAAAATACAGAGAGGAACCTCTTTAAGCAACCAAGTTTTCCCATCACTCCAGTTTGTGGAAGGTTGCAATTACAGAGATTGTGGGAAAGAGGGGAGAAGAGATTGAGGAATCAGTGGTTAGAATGCAGTACTGCAGGCTAAGTCACTGCTCACTCCAGAAGTTCAATCCTGGCTGGCTCAAGATTGTCTCAGCCTTCCATCCTTCCAAGGTCAATAAAATGAGGACTCAGATTGTTGGGGGGCAATATGCTGACTCCGTAGAAAGAGTTGTAAAGCACTGTGAAGCGGTATATAAATCTTAAGTGCTATTGCTAAATGGGCCAACCCACTACAAACCTAGACAGGTGTGTGGAAGTACTGTATAAACTCCATTACGGCTTCATTTCTACATATACACTGCCTGTTCTTTCATATTTATATTTCCCTTTACACAAAAAATGAAAGTAATATACAATTTTAATTTAATAGGCTTGCATTTACACAAATCACTAGAGAGAATGACTACCAGGGCTAATTTATTCCAACCCTTTCAAAAAAATTCTTCAACAGACTCTGCTTTGGTTACTTGCCTGTCCCATAACTGCTAATTTTTTTTCCCTGTCAAGGCTTTCTTGTCTCTCCCTCGACTACTTCAGATCCTTACTTCTGATGTCCAAGGCATTGTATCTCATTAGCAAATATGACAGTTAGCCCAATTTATCCAATACTACCATCCTAACAAGGGACTCTGTTTTAGTGCATATGCATTTTTTTCCAAGGACATATTTATTAGGATGATACTTTATACTGCAAGGATTTTCTTCTGTGGTTTGAAAAGCAACAGAGATATTTTTCTATTATGATCATTTACGTCATTTTGGCATGCTTCCAGAATGGATCAGGCATCAACATACCTTTGTGCATGTATATGCTAATATGATTAATATATATAAGTTACACTGCAATGATATAAATTCATAAGCCACAGCTGTTAAACAGATAAACAATTTTGCATTACGGGGCTAAAGGACACAAGAGAATTAAATAAATGTAAACATTCAAACTAAAAGTCCTTTTTTATTTTAAAAAAATGTGCATTCAACTAGATAATCATCCTCTGGTTCTGTAAGATACTAAATGTTTCAGTTACTGTCTCCCAGGCAACTCAACTCCAAACATCAGACTAATAAGCAATTGGTAAACTAGAATTTTTAGTTAAGAGGTTGAAAGTGGGAGTGTTTTTTTAGTTCAAAAAACCTGAGATAGATGCTAATTATTTTTCATCAAAACAATGATCCTGTGAGAAAAGTCTAATTCCAAGCTTTGTAGCTAGTGTGGGTTTTTTTTCAGATGGGTTATACGCCAACATCCTGCCTTGCTTTCTGTCTCCTGAATGCAGGTATGAAATTTTGCCAGGCTTTCACTTGGCCAGGCTGGATATATTACAGCCTTCTATTCTGGGGCACTAAAAATAATCCCTTTGGGCCAAAATATATGTCCCATTGGTGTAGTAGATTCCATGAGAAATATCCTCTTTTGCTGTCTCAGACAAAGGGACCATTATTTATTTATTTATTATTTGTTTGTTTGTTTGTTTATAAAATGTATTGGTCACTCATTTTACCACAGGATAATTCTATGTGGTTTACAATCATAAAAGATATAAACTGTATACACTAAAAGCATGAGGAAGAAATGTCTTTTTGTACTGTTATTATTAAACTTTTATATATAGATTGACCAGTACCCAGATATATCTTTCCAGGTTGATGAATTCTGTGCTTCCATATAGTGTGTGTGTTTGTGTTTGTGTATGTGTGTTTGTTCATAGAAGAAGTTAATAGAATTACATATATACATAATTTATTTTGATTTCATTGGTCTTAAAACATAATAAATGTTTTGCATAATGATGTTAATTTTATAACTTGACTATTATCTACATATCAAGGAATATGGAGACTTTTCTATTTTATTTTATTTCTATTAAAACAACTATTCAGTAAAAGAAGTTTGGCTGAAAATATGACCAAAGCTAAATCTTCCCGTAAGCTATGTAAAGATTTATTTGCAAATCCGGTTCTTTTTTTTTCACACTTCTATAATTTAATATATATATTTATCTTATCTAATCAACTTCATATCTTTTCGAAAGGCAAATCCAGTTCTGACACCCTAAACATTATACCACCAACTATTATTTGTCTGTCTAAAATCAACTTATCTGTGGAAGTGCAACATCTTTTTACCCTCCTTATTTGATCTCAAATAGCCTTTGTAGAATTAAGCCATATATTCTACTTCAGGCTTATTTAGAGATCCCTGCTTAACAACCATCCTGTTCCGGTTTAGTGATTGTTCAAAGTTGAGGCAATGCTAAAAAAAAGTAATTTTACAACCATCATGTCTCCACTTTCATGTGATTGAACTTTTGCAACCAGCAGGAGTTGTTTTACCATCACAGTGTCCTATGATCATAAATGGTCATGATCAGCATTTGAACACTTGAACACAGATAACCAAAACCACAAGTGGAGTCAATGGAGAAGACTGCAATCAAATTGTGAGTTGTGGCCATGTGATGTTTCTCTCAGCAACTGCATTACTTAACAAAGGAATTGCCACTCTCAATTGTACTTATTAAGCAAAGACCACCCGTACATTGCAAATATCTACATTGCATGATCATTAAGCCTACATAGAAAAAAATGATCACGCAAGTATTCTTTGTCAAAACAAGAATAAAGCCAGTTGCATTTTCAGTGCTATTAATAGTAATATATAAAACATGTTGATTGCAAGCTGCCCATCACTGGATTAATTCTAATGAAGACTAACCAATTATTTATATTTCAGTATTTTTGTTTGGGTTCCAGCAGCAAAATGGGAGTGAGAATCACTGACCTACATGGACCTTTCCATATCTACTGAATAAGTGTATTTATGAAATGGACTGTATCATAAGGCTAATAATTATTGCTTTGAACAGTTTACTGCTTTTTCAAATAGAGTTTGTTTTGAGGTAGGATTTCTTTTGTTAAAAGAAGAAGGTGCTCAAACAAGCGGTCACCATGGTATTCTAAAATAATTGGGTGGAGGGAAGTATGTAAGAAGAAACCCCAATCAATGTCAATTTCCTGTTGGAAATTTGGATTCAGCAACAGCCTATTTGAGAGGATATGCTCCTGCACATAAGTAGAATCTGAAGGAATACTGAATGATTAATTATGTAGATGAACATCCCATTAAAATATCTATAATACACTGTCTTGGCTGAAGAATACAGTATGGGCTTAGCCCAGCAATTAGTGAATGCTAACAGATATTCCTTCTATCAGAAGAAAAAGTTAGATTTATTAAGAAGCTTATTTGTTGTTTTTATTTTACTGATCTTAAAAAATTGTTCCAAATAGTGCTGGGCAGCATATATTCCAATCTCCATAAACCATAAAGTTTAAAACAATATCAAAAAAAGAAAACAAACCAATATTACATAATCTACTTATTGTACTGGAAACATTCAACAATATAACCAAAATTCAAAAGACATTCTACTTTCAAACCTATCAAAATCAAAGCATTCCAACTCTCGAGACCTGAGGAATAATTAAATATTAATGGCCTTCCTAAAGACCAGGAGGAAAGGAGCCATTTGGCTAGCTGGGAGATGGTGTATCAAGAAAAGGAACAGAAGATTTCTATGGTTCATAAGGATGGCATTCCTGAGTTAAGGAAGCTGAAGTAAGTCTACTGAACAGAACTTGTTGGAAAGGCAATCCTCAGCATGGCAGATACCCAGGTCTTGCAGATACATAATGATGCACAAATCTCACTTCTATCTTAACTACATCTTAGAGAAGAACAAGAAAGAACATCATCCACATCATGGTCTTCCCAAAGATGTTTTTCCAAAAGGAAACTGGACTTTCCTGATGTTTTTTTCTGAGCTTCTGAGAAGTAAAATGTTTTCAAGAAAGAAAAAAAACACAAGAAAGTCCCTTTTGGAACTCTGAAAAAGCACTTTTGGTACACTAAAAAGAGGAAGCGAAGGAGGGGAAGTTCCATTTGTTTCTTAAGTACCGAGACTAATGGAATTAATTATAGGCCAGGTGAGACACTGACACAGAGATAGTATATGAAGACCCTTCCTCTAATCTATGTCTTGCCATTTGTTCTACTGTCAAATTGACTCACAGGTGCAAAAAATAGATGCAAACCCCATCTATTTCTTGCTAAGTATTAGGACAGTAAGTCAGGCAAAAAGCACTGCTAATATTTTTATTCAAGATTATCAAATTTGCACCTTGAGGGAAATTTCAATTCCAATTCTTCTCCTGGAAAACCTTTGTAGAGCTGATATAGAGCCCCACAGGGGAAAATAACAGCTTAGAATATAATTTTGAACTGGTAGAGAAAGGTTAAACATTCATCTTTTTCTCTCTTCTTTTCCACTATAATCCCTCCACCTGAAATTACAACTTCCAAAGGCTGCTTTGTGTTAACACATGATCTAACTCTATAGTTACATAGATTTATATTGGGTGTATTAGTTTTTATTGTGCTAGTGTTGAAAATTAATTCAGTACATTCCAGTTTTTCCCAGTACATTCAATTACCTTACATGGTGTGACGGAAATTTCCAAATGTCACAGCTCATCATACAGAAGATTTAGGGAGCTTCACTGGTGGGATTCAATTTTTTTACTACCGGTTCTGTGGACATGGCTTGGTGGGCGTGGCAGGGGAAGGATACTATAAAATCTCCAGTCAGAGGTGGTAACTGCCAGTTCTCCGAACTACTCAAAATTTCCTCTATCAGTTCTCCAGAACTGGTCAGAATCTGCTGAATACCACCTCTGGGGAGCTTGCATTATATTGAATAGTACCCAGAGATATTGGCTCTGTGCTTCTATAGTATTTTGTTTTGAAAATAAACTAGAGGAAGCTAGAGGAGCAATACGCTGTTATTGTCTTCTGGCACTGTATCCGTCTGGAGGTTCCAGGTCAAAGAAGGCTACCTTATAAAATGGAGAAAGTTTCAATTTTCAAGCATTTTGATTTCATATTCACTTCCTCTCTGCTAACCCCATCTTTTTAAAGTTGGCTGACATTTGAAATTCAGTGATTAAGTGTGGTAAAATCATAACCCTAGAGATGAATATAATGTTTAGGCCAGAAATGTGGTCTTCAGTTAAAGGTCATTTTAAAAATGGCCAAAGATATTTTAAACTACCACTGAGTGAAAGTGTCCATGTGATCAGATTTCCCATTAACTCAGACCTGAGCATTTTATGGCCCATGGGCCACATCCAGCCATGGCAGGGCAGGGCAGCCATCCAAAATAGAACTGGTTTCTCATGTGGGCCCTTAGGAAAATGAATTGCCAATCCTACTTTAACTTCATTCAGATAACCAGGAAGCGAATGCAATCATACATTCCCAAACTAAGTTCCCAGTAGAAATTTTCATCTAAATACCAAAGAAATATTTTCTATACCATACCTGTTTTTAGGGTTTCTCCATATTAGCAAAATTTATATAATATGCTATATTGCATGATCCCAGGCCTTATCATTTGCAAACCATAGTTGTATCTATCTTTACTTTATATTTTACACAAGGAATGGTAGCTTGTTCAGTGAACTGTGGTGAAAAACTAATTTGACTCACTGTAGCTTCTAAACCTATTCATCACTACCACTACCTTCAAATGGAAACATATGTAGAAAAAGATGTTACGTTTTCTTAGTCTGACATTAAGGATGCACATTGTACTGATTTTAACTCTTTTTGTAATGGTTATGTTGAAATATTCCATAGCAAAACCACAAGCCTACTGAGACAAGCAGGGATCCATTTACAGTCTAGACCAATTCTGAAAGAAGACAGAAAACAATCTTAAGATACAAATGTTATAGACCAGTATTTCTCAATTTTTTTTTAAGGTATGTGGACTTCAACTCTCAGAATTTCTCGGTCAGCTGGAATAGCTGAAATTGAAGAGTTGAAGTCCTCATATCTTAAAGTCACCAAGGATGAGAACTACTGCCCTATACTATAATTCAAAGTTGAGCAGTTCACATTCCTTCATCCTGTCCATAAGAAAGGGAAGTCAATTAAAAGTGGGGTTAATATAAGCAGGAAGAGCAAGGATCCTTTCTAAAATCTAGGTTCGGAGGGTAGGAAAAAACTTGAATTTGCATATCTGTTATTATATTCCTTAATTCTAAAATGCCCTATGCCAGGGATTAACAATAGCATCTTAGCTCTCCACACAGCATGGAATCACCTCAAAACTGAATCTGTAATTGATTGACAGAAAATAATCTTCCTTTTTCAATAGAGTAAAAAAAATCCCAAATAATGGGATAAAGATTACACCTGTGGCAAGCATAACTGAGGAGCATACATAGCATACTGCAAAACTATAGCCAGGGTACTTTATATAAAGCCTTCAAATCCCTATATTCTATCATGCTATGGGCTAAGCAACTGACCACTGAATAATATTTTCACAAATAGAAAATATAATCTAAACAAACAACAAACAATGGGTACAGAGATTGCTTCAAACATGCAAAACCTAAGGACATAAGTTGCCCTGCAGGTGCAGTCAAATTTGCAATGCAAAAACATTCTTAAATATATGGGGAGTAGTAATCATATTAACTATGCTTAAGTAAGTTAAGTATACATTCAAAGTAGTTTTCTTCTGGTCCCAGTTCCTTTCTTAACAGTTCCCCCCCACCCCCAATATTCTAGAATTCAGGATAGTGTATCATAGAGTCAAGCCTATCAAAGAGAAGGATTAAGGAGGAGCTATCACTGAGAAGAGGGGATTGACTTATTCTCAAAGCAGAAAGCAGGACAAGAAGAAATGAGTGGAAGCTTGTTAAAGAGAGATCCAATCTAGAAGTAAGCAAAATTTTCTGATAGTGAGAACAATTTATCAATGGTATAGCTTGCCTCCTGGAGTTGTGGATTCTCTATCACTGGAGCAGAGGTGGTATTCAGCAGGTTCTGACCAGTTCTGGAGAACCGGTAGCGGAAATATTGAGTAGTTCAGAGAACTGGCAAATACCACCTCTGATTGGAGATTTTACAGTATCCTTCCCCTGACACACACACCAAGCCACACCCACAGAACCGGTAGTAAAAAAAATTTGAACCCCACCACTGCACTGGAGGTTTTCAAAAGCAGACCAAACAACCATTTGACCAGGATGCTATAAGCTCTCCTGCCTTAAGGAGGAGATTGGACTAGAAGACCTTTGAGGTCCCTTTCCAACCCTATGATTCTATGTTCTATGTCTTCCAAAGGACAACAAAAGTCATGCATATATATAGCCTAAAAAACCTTAGCTTTTTTTAAGTTTACAGTGTGCCAGTTTTAACCTGTAATGTGGGTTGATATGAAAGCAGGTAATTGAAGCCCTGCCTATTATTACATATAGAAAATGTGATTATGAGCCCATCTAGATTAATTCTATATTCTTCCTATAGGTGCCACTGTGCACAAGAATATCTCAATTTGACTGGATATTAAGATCTTCCAGTCAACTGTTAGTTTGAATATCACCACTGCCTGATTTTTTTTTTTAAAGAAGCCAAGAACTTTTTCATATTTGATGCACTGTTTTTGTGATAGTTATGTCCTATATTTTCTCTGAAGAATTAGGAGTAATGTATTTGAGGTCTCTCCTGGTTTTCTCTTTATAAAAACAATGCTGCAAATTAAGGTAAGCTGAAAGAAAGTGACAGGTCCTATTGCATCCTATCTTTTAGACACAGGCGAAAAAGTCTTAAATTATTCAGAGATTTGAAAGGAATCATTGGACAGGGAACACATCCAGTCCATATATGAACAGAGTTATCAAAGAAACCAAAATAACAATTGTAAAGTACTAGCTTCCCACAATAAAATGTGTTGAAAGTATGGTTAATAAAAATATTGTCTCTTTTTTCATAACACTACAACACTAGTGGAAGTAAATGCTATTTATGTGAGACAATGCTACTAAGAATTGAAAATGTTATCCAAAACTAAATAAAAATTGCTCACTTCCTAATAACAATAGCACTTAGATTTATATACTGCTTTATAGTACTTTACAGCCCTCTCTAAGCAGTTTTACAGAGTCAGCATTTTGCTCCCAACAATCTGGGTCCTCATTTTACCCACCTTGGAAGAATGGAAGGCTGAGTCAACCTTTAGCATGGTGAGTTTGAACTGGCAAATTTCAGGCAGCCGGAAAGCAGCAGAAGTAGCCTGCAGTACTGTACTCTAACCACTGTGCCACCAAAGCTCAGTGCAGTTATTGATATTTTTTCCTCCAATTTTAAAACCATGCTCAACTTCTTCCACATCAGCTTCATTTAATAAATATTCAGCTTATAGGTTGCATACAGCTTGAAAGGATTGATGCAATCGAAGGCCTTTCTATAATTAATAAAGTACATACTGATTTTTCTTTTAGTATTTTTTGGCTTTTTCAGTTATCAGCAATCATTTCCTGCATTTTCAGTCCTTTTTAAAGCCAGCTTGAAGATCTGGCACCTTTTTATCAATGAAAAACTACATTGGGTGATCCTAAGTATTATTTTGCTAGTATGTAACATAAGTATGGTGGTTTGCACACTCCATTAAGCCTTCTCCTTTTTTTTTTTTTTTTTTTTATTGGAATGTTGATTGATCTCTTCCAGTCAGTGAGCCACTGTGTCATTCTCCAGTTTGGCTGGCTGTAGCTTTGTTGGAACCTTTACTGGTTCTTTTCCTGATGAGTTGGATTGGAATTATGTTGCTTGTTGTTGTCCAGGTTAGGAATCCTAATTTAACTGTGAGGTCTTACCCCAAAGATATTGCAGCAAAATTTAATTGAATCCAATTCTTTATTTTCTTAAACCTAATGGTTGGAATCTAGCCAAAGTAAAGCTATAACCTTCTATCCCACTTGATATATCTTGAAAGATTCTGGAGTGGGGTTACCTGAACCTCTTTCTCCTCTCCCATATCCAGAGGTGGTATTCAGCAGGTTCTGACCAGTTCTGGAGAACTGATAGTGGAAATTTTGAGTAGTTCAGAGAACTGGCAAGTACCACCTCTGACTGGAGATTTTACATATCCTTCCCCTGCCATGCCCACCAAGCCACAGCCACAGAACCGGTCGTAAAAAAAATTGAATCCCACCACTGCCCATATCCATTTTGGGATTGTGCAGTCTCTTAATCTGAGCCTTGCATCACCTCATAGTTGTGAACAGAAACTGATTTACTAATAATTTTCCTCTTTTTAACTTACAGTAATTGAAATAACAGACCCTCCTATCAATCTCCACCATTTTACAACTGTGTTTGAATGGACATCAGACAATCCTGCTGAACATTTACCCCATATCCATCTCATTCAAATTAATTAAGTGGCCTCTTGAATAACACTTCACTTCACCTACAATATTCACATGCTTCAATCAAGTTATTTCCAGGCTCTTCCACCATCCTGCTTTTTTAGCTGAGATGCTTATTGGATTTTGTCCTGTTTATTGTTTCTACCAAAGCTCTCGTTACTTGTTGTATTTCTTTCTCTGATTCTTGCAACCTTATTTTCTATTTTCCTTTATCTTATTACTTTTCTGGTTCACTTCTTCTGATTTTCATTTCTCTTCTTCTCAAACCACTCCCCTCTGATTCATCTCATTATTTTTTCACACTTTCTCTCTTGCTTCCTCTTTTCTTACCATTTGTGTCCCCTTTTTTCTATTCCTTTTTGTCTCATCTTACCTTCTTCTTTTCACATATTATCTCATCTCAATCTTCTTTTCATCCCCTCATGGCGTACAACACCCAGAGACAGCCAAATTATTTTGTCTATTAAAAAAAGCTCATTTTGCCACTGTTATGCTCCTTACTAGCCTTAAAACATTGACTA
Organism: Notechis scutatus; assembly: GCF_049901735.1. Taxonomy (NCBI): domain Eukaryota; kingdom Metazoa; phylum Chordata; class Lepidosauria; order Squamata; family Elapidae; genus Notechis; species Notechis scutatus. The sequence continues at coordinate 147,437,267 of NC_142012.1, read as the reverse complement.
TTTTCCATTTTATGTCATCCAAAATCTATTTCAAAGTGCTTGGTTTATTAAAATGATTGCTAAATGGTAGGACCAGCCTTTTTAGTACTTTCAGTATTGATTGTGTGTCAAATGCAGATATAGCACTGAATAAAGCCCATTTCTTTCCCTCTTCATCCAATAAAGGCCAGGAAGGACCACAAAAAAACACTTGACAACTCTTCTGTAACCAAAGAATATGAATTACACTGAAGATCTCTAGTCCTTTCTGTCTCTAGATTTTGCTCTTAACTCCCTGTGTTTTATATATATCATAAGCTCCAAGTCAAGGCAAAGGACATTTCAGTGTTAGGAATGGAATCCCCATTTTTCCAGTTATCTTCAGATATGTCTAAGCATCTAATTTTTTCATTTTATTTTGTTACCTTTCAGTATGCTGTAGATCAACATTGCCCTCTGCTGGCAATTTCTTATCATTTCATATTGCATAAGAAAAAATAAATACAACTAAAATGTCCTACTTAATTCCTGCTTGAGTTCCTCTAAAAATATATGCATTTTGGGATAGAATCAGGTACCAGCTGCTGCTAGGAATATGCCATCATTCCCTTTATTTCCAGCAGAGATAGATAGATAGATAAATGATGGATGGATGGATGGATGGATAGATAGATAGATAGACAGATAGATAGATAGATAGATAGATAGATAGATAGATAGATGATAGAACAAAGCTGATAAAATAGAGATGAGAGGCAGACAAGCACAGATAGACAGACAATTTTTATGTTTTAAATACCAGGTAGGGCAGGAAATCTGTCAGGTGCCAAGGAGTTATCACTTCATTTGGAGATCATGGCTGGTCAAAATTTAATCTGGACTCAAGTCCATTTTTTATTGATTAGAGCAAAGATATCAAACTCAAGGCCCACAGGCCAGATCTGGCCCATGGGGTGCTTAAATCTGGCCCAGAGAGCCAGCCAGGAAATAGCAAAAGACCTGCCCATGATGCCTCTGAGCAGCCAAAATGAGGGCCCATTTTTAGCCTGGTCTCCTACAGCATTGCTGGGCAAAACAGGGTGGTCTCCTACAGCATTGCTTGGCAAAATGGGGTGAGGGGATGCGTGCAGTCCTCCCATGTCCCGTTTTGGCCGGCGGAGTCTCCTTTCCCATCTCCTTCCCCCAGCCTGGCCGGCCCGTGGAGAACCACAATGCTGATCGGGCCCTTGAAGAAATCCAGTTTGACATCCCTGGATCAGAGGTGGTATTCAGCAGGTTCTGGCCAGTTCTGGAGAACCAGTAGTGGAAATTTTGAGTAGTTCGGAGAACCAGCAAATACCACCTCTGACTGGAAATTTTACAGCATCCTTTCCCTGCCACGCCCACCAAGCCACGCCCATAGAACCGGTAGTAAAAAAAATTGAATCCCACCACTGCCCTGGATTAGACCATTATTAATTCACTGATAATATAGAAATGAAGAGGAAGACTCTACCATTCCACCCTTCCTACAAGAACAGACCTAATGTATAGTAGACCCCATTGGGTCTTACTTCAGAGAAAGTAGTGGTAAAACTTTTTTGACATTAGCTCTGTATAGATTACTATACTTGTTAATGAGTATTTTGGATTCCAAAAATTTCAATTTCTTCTAATTCTATTGTCATGAGTTTTGAGTTCAATCCTCATAATAGAGAATACTACTACAGGGTGTTTGGGGGGCAACTTTCTTTAAATACAGCTTAAAGAAACTCATCATAGTAGCATGCAAGTAAAACAATAGTTGTTAGATAAGAAAACCTCCTCCAGGGAACTCTTATAGGCAGGTAATTATCTTTGTCATAAAAAGTTCTATTTTTAATAGCTAATAAAAGCTGACTTTTTTTTTCCCTAAGTTTCAGTGGTCCCCATTATGGCAATGGTGTAATTTCACCTGAGGGGTGAAATTGGCCCTTCCTTCTTCTTTTTTTCAAGGTGGTTAAATAAATATAACAAGACTATTCAATTTTATATTTTTCAGGGGGGGAAAATCCCATTGCATCATTTTGTCAGCACAGTCTCAGACAAAGTACTCTGGAAAAGCTACAAATAAAGGTCTCTGCTTTGCATGCCTTAGATTTCAGCTGTGGAGTTTGAGGTATCAGGCGATAAGAAGTATCTTCCTTCAACCCTCCGTCTGGATTTCAGGAGTGGAGACAACAGTGGATCCAATCCCAGAATGTACAGCATATGACTTGCTGTTTGACTTGGAACTATTTAGAAAGAGGAATTTAAATCTAGCCTATTCTGGCTCCGTTGGACCTCACAGGAAAGGCTGGTATAATAGAAGCAGCAACAGAACATCTGCCAAAATCGTGGCCTGGACTTTCTCAGAAGTTTTTTTTCTTCTTCTTCTCAACTTCCATTTTCTGCTTTTTTCAGGCTTCATATGACGGAGTTTTGAACTTAGTTTATTGATGAAGGTGGAAAAGATGGTGCTGCTGTGTTGTTTTCTGCAACACAACTTTCATTATTCTAAAGCGTCCCTCACACACCCATGGTTTCAGTCTAAAACTGTTTAATGAATTACATTTCCCATGATTTGTTTTTTTATGAAGCAGGGGGACCCAGTAAAAAGAAAGAGGAAGAGTTGAAAAGGAAGAAGAAACATATTCTTTCCTCAAACTGGTTGTTGTGGTGTTGCTTTATCATATGGCATTATACAAACACCTTGCAATAGTGATGTCCAATGACTTCTATTTTGGAATCTGTACTTGACTAGTTCATTTTCTGTTTCATTTCTACTACAGGTTGACTATATCTGCTAAGTAATGCAAAAACAGATGAGTGAAAAGTTAACATCCTCAAGAAGTAAAGTAGATGTCCTCAAAGCCACATATCTTGCTCAGAAAGTCTAGTGATGAATGTTTTTGTGACTCCCCCCTCCACTTAAATAACCAGCCATATGTGTGAACAATGGTGTATTATTACTTTGACAGAAGCATTTGCCAGAAGGAGGAACAATCAAGGCAAGAGCATGGTGCTCATTTAAATCAATCTTGTATCTTTTCCCTAAAAATAGGAAAATAGTCTCAATCTATTCTATCTCAATTGCAGTCAAGTAAGAAAAGATTCTCCATTCTTCTCTAGTTGCAAGAAAATACATAGCCTGCAAATTGGAAAGAAGGTTGACTTCACACAAGACCTAGCATTTTTTAAATCAACTAACCCTACAAAACCATAATCATCATGCATTCCAGATTTAGAAATACATGTTTGATTATAAACCTCATCATAATTTGGATTAATTAGGCATCATGCTTTTCTTAAACTTTTCTTTTTCAAGGGCCTATTTTCAACCCTCAAAACAATGGCAGGATTCCAAAGTAATTGGATGCAATCAAACTTTAATAGGCTTCTTTTTCAAGCATTGAAGTTTTGAATAAGTGCCTTTTCAAAAAATTTCCATATGGGATGTCAAAGAAAAAAAATGGTGAAAAATTGATAAGGCTTAATGCAATCACTTTTGCCCTTTGACAATCCCCCAACTTGGCCCTTCAAAAAACTGAATACCTAGGCTACATTCAACCCCCTCTGCTCAGTAATGGCCATGGCCTTTGCAGCTGTCAGAAGCCAATTCACAAACCAACAGAAAGAATTTCCTATCTCTCTCCAGCAGCAGAAAATCTCTGCTTAAAGGTGTCTACTATCTGCATTTTTTCCCAACTGGTCGAGTATAGAACATTACAAGGATAGCTTTTATGCTCATATTAAACTAATAGATGATGATCATTCTTCCACTTTAGTAAATCAATCCTTAGTTGCCTTGGATTGGATTTATAGCAATAGCACATAGACTTATATACCATTTCCCAGTGCTTTACAGCCCTCTCTAAGTGGTTTACAGAATCAGCATATTGCCCCAATAATCTAGCTCCTCATTTTACCAACCTCAGAAGGATGGAAGATTGAGTCAACCTTGAGCCAGTGAGACCCAAACTGCCAAACTGCAAGCAGCTGGTGATCAGCAGAAGAAGCCTGCAGTACTGCATTCTAACCACTGCACCACCACAGCACTTATGCAGAAGTTTTGCAAAACAAATTAAGATACTTACTAAATCCATTCTGAATATCAGATCAGATCTACCTTGCAGATTATTCGAGAAATTAATTCCATAATTTTCCCCTTCTAAAAAAGAGAAACTTTCCAAATTTGGTTCTGCGTTTTTCTGCTATGGTCTCAGATAACAGATAACAGATAATCAGAATTGGAAGGGACCTTGTAGGTCATCTAGTCCAACCCCCCACCCAAGCAGGAGACCCTACACCATTTCTGACAAATGGCAGTCCAATCTCTCCTTGAAAGTCTCAACTGATGGCTCTCCCACAACTTCCAAGGGCAAGCTGTTCCATTGGTTGATTGTTCTCACTGTCAGAAAGATTCTCCTTATTTCCAGGTTAAATCTCTCCTTGTTCAGTTTCTATCCATTATACCTTGTCTGGACTACAGGAGCTTTAGAAAATAGCTTGACCCCTTCCTCCCTGTGGCAGCCCCTCAAATATTGGAAGACTGCTATCATGTCTCCCCTGGTCCTTCTCTTTACTAGACTAGCCAAGCCCAGTTCCTGCAACCGTTCATTGTATGTTTTAGCTTCCAGTCCCCTAATCATCCTGGTTGCTCTTCTCTGTATTTTTTCTAGAGCCTCAACATCGTTTTTATAATGTGGTGAACAAAACTGGATGCAGTACTCTAGGTGTGGTCTTACTAAGGCTTTATAGAGTGGTATTAGTACTTCCCTTGATCTTGATTGTATCCCTCTGTTAATACAATTTAGGATTGCATTAGCTTTTTTGGCTGCTGCTGCACACTGCTGGCTCATATTTAGTTGGTTGTCCACTAAGACTCCAAGATCCCTCTCACAGCTACTGCTATTGAGCCTGGTTTCACCCAGCCTAAATTTGATTCCTCCAACCTTTCTGCTTAACAAAATATTTTCCTAATTTCTTCAGGATAGATTCTGTTTCACTGGGACTACCAGCTTGGAAATATTTAATTAGTAGATTAATCTAATTATATTTTAATAAATTTTAATTTTCATCTTAAATGAAGGTGCCACAATTGAAATAGTTAGGCATGGCCTAACTTTAAATCTCAGGGGGAGGGGAAATGGTGGGATCATGGAAGCATGTCCTTGTAATTTTGATTAGAAAAGCAATGATTACAAATAAGTTTCCATACAATAATACCTTTTGTTTATAATCCGCAGGGATAGAAAATCACTCCTAAAAGAGTTGAAAATGCTTCTAGGGGGATTTGTTTCATGATGTGTGCTCATTTTGTTTCTCATTTGTTCAGGTTCTTCTTTCTGTTTTAGAAGAGGTGAGTTAAAACAGTTTCCTGTTTTTAAACTAATTCATAGATAGTGGAAGTGAGAAACCATTGAATAGGGTTTGAAGGGGAAAGTGTTAAATATTTCTTTCTTTCTTTCCTAAAAGCAGAAGGGGGCTAGGGTGATGGATTTTAAAGGAATATTTCTAACTGAAATGGAATTCTGCTGCTGCTGTGATTGGTAGAATTGCAATCAATATCTTAGCAGGTTACTGTCACTGTCTATGGTTCCTCTGTTTGAATTGATATTGGGTCTTAATGCAGTGTTCCAGAGGCATCCTTTAGAAAGGTAAGTTGAGATAATATCCTCCTTAACCTTTCATGAACCAGTGACATTCAAATAGCAGCATTGTCAGGAAAATAATAATCTGCTGAGCCACTGATTAAGGCTCCAATGACATAGGGATTGAAATATCCCATTGCACTTAAACAAAATAAAAAAAAATCTTATCATGTGCTTAGAAGTTTTCTCTCTCTCTCTCTCTCTCTCTCTCTCTCTCTTTTTTGAAAACAGCAAATTCTACCTCCTTCCCTTCTCCTTGCATATTCCTGTTTATTTATTTGTGTGTTTATTTATGTGACTTTATACATCTTCATTGCAAAGCTAGGGTGTGTCATATCAGCAGCTAGAATGATACCATAATACACTCACATGAAATCATCAGATACAATCCAAAATAATTTGACCACCAACATTCATTTAAAGTGTCATAACTTGTACCAGTGTTCTCCAGAAAAAAAAGCTTTTTTTAAAGGAATGGCTATTTCTTAAAGTTTAAGTTCAACACAATAGAACAAAAATAATTATGCTTCTTTATGAGAATCAGAAGTAAGATAAATCCATATTTTAAAGACACCGCTATCAAAACACTGAAATATTTTAAATAAAATGTGACTTGTAGCAATGTATCAAAATGCAGTTAATTTTCAAATGTGATAAAATAAGAATTTATTTACATTCATTAATTGACCAAATAAGCAGTGGAATATCAATTCACTAATGAATATTTATTTAGTGGTGCATTTATCCATGATAGCATTTGCATTTTTCCTTGTTGAAAGGCAAAATCAACATACTCTTTTTAAAAATATGTATTTAATTCAGTCATTTCCAGCCACATTAAAATTGCATAGTTCCACCAATATTCCTGAACAAAATTCTACATTATATGATTGAAGTTAGAATATTAAGTCTTCATAATATCCAGGAAATATGTATTCTTGTTTTGTTTTTCTCTGGAAATTTAAATGATATAAATTAAGTATAGTGTTCTTGCATTTATTTTAAATAAATTATAATTAAATAATACATTATTTCATCTGTAATTTATCTTTGCTTTCATTGAAATTGATACAATGGTTTTCAAACTAAATTTCTTTAAAGTAAATTGCCTTGTGATCAATAAAACATTGGAATGAAGATTTAAACATGGTTAGAATCAGTAAACAAAGCTTTTATCTGTGTGCTAAAGAATAAATTAAGACCTGTTAAAACTGTTGAAGACTCTGTCTATGATGCCAAAGACTACACACCAAGGGAAGAATTCAATACAAAGCTAAATATCTTTAAACTCATTCAGATAGAAATAAATGAGTTGGAATCAGACTTTTTAGGTTCAGTTATGCTTAGATAATATTAAAAAAAAATCAATGTAGCAAATAAGTTGAAGCTAATTTTCTTCTCCTGCTTTAACCATCTATTTTTAGTCTGGGGAAGAAAATTTATCCATCATTTCTCTGTTGATTGGATGCATTAAATATATACAAAATTCAGGGAAAATAAGAAACAGAAAAATAATACTAGTGAAATTGGTAACAAACAATTAAAAAGAAACTTTAAAAACTATAAAAAGTAAAGCAAAACGATAAAAAAAACACTTAAAAGATTATATAGAAGGGATTATAAAGAAGGGATTAATAAGAAATTATATGGAATTTCACAACCAGGGCGTCAAACTTGAAGCACACTTATGCTGTTGCAACCATTATTGCTTCTCAATTTGCCAAAGAACCAAGGTGTGGTGAGGGTGAAATGGAATGCAGGCTCCAGACTTCAAGAAGACGAGCTGTGAGAGCCAAGGACACTCCAGCAGGTATTTGCCAAAACCAGAGACTTTTTTCTCATAACAATACAATGACACTCAATTGGACAATGTGACTGCATTTATAGGGGGAGGACAGAAATCTGTACTGTCATTATGTGGCTTTGCACAGGAATTAGGTAGAGCTGGTTTTGCCTTCATCAGTGACTCAATAAAGTTTTGAATTCAGAGATTGGAAGGCCTCGAATTTGCTTGCTTTGGTTGGGTTCATCAGCTGGACATTGACACAGGGTACTGTTAGAGCCTGCGTTTCATCAATCTAATATCTCTAAATATAAGCATAAAAGATATATAGCAGACATTCTGATGACTAGGAACAGATACTTCTGTAATGAGACTTTCAATGTCCTTGGAGAACCAATGATAAAGGAATTCCATTCTTGAAACAAGCACACCTTTGCACTGAACTGAAACAGTAATTCAGAACTGGCAATACAGCACTTACAGACCCCACTGATCACTAGATCCGCAAATACTGTATATACTTTTTTAAAAAAAAACAACCAGAAATATCATGAAATTTTGCTGAGTTCAATGTTCTCGTAAGATTTAAGGACAAGGTTTGGTGATATAATTTGCTCATTCATTTGGACATAAGTGCCATAAAAGAAAATTATGGGGGCCAAAACCTTAAAAGATTGCCAAGCAAAAAATCAACCAGGATAGTCAGGGAAAACAGAGAAGAAGAAGGAGTGGAGAATGAAACTGTGGCTAATCAACACACAGCAATCTTTTTTATTTTATAAAAATTATTGTGAATATGTCTGTATAGAGCTGTAACATACAAGTAATCTTTGACTTACAACCATTCATTTAATGATTATTTGAATTTACAACAGCACTAAAAAAGGTGGCATACAACTGGTTTTGCACATATGACTGTTGCCTCATTCCCTTGATCAAATGTTGGTGCTTGGCAACAAGCTTGTATTTACAATGGTTGCAGCATACCAGGGTCAGTGATGGCTATTTGCAACCTTCCTAGAGGCCTCTGACAACTAAAGTCATTGTGGAAAGCTGGATTCACTTAACAACCATAAGATTCACTTAACAACTGCAGTGATTCATTTGACAATCATGACAAAAAGACTGTAAAATCAGGCATGTGTCGTTTAACAACTACCTTGCTTAGCAACATAAGTTCTGGTCACAATTGTGGTCATAAATCCAGGTTTTATCTATTGTATCTATCTATTCAGACATAACCAACATCTTGACTTATTTTTTCATACTTTATGGAAGCCTCTGTTATGGAGCCAAATATCATTCTTGTAAATAATAATGGAGTTAGGTTTATCTGGAACTGCACTGCCTGCGATGCAATCTAAGCATAGTACACAAAATTGTCTGCTACAATGTCTTACCTGTCAATGACTTCTCAGCTTCAACCACAATAATACATGGGCGAATAATCTATACAAACTCAAGGTAAACTGCTTCAAACTTGATTGCAGAAAATATGACTTCAGCAACAAAGTGGGCAACACCTGGAATGCTCTACCTGACTCTGCTGTTATAGCCTCAAACCCTCACAGTTTCAACCTCAAACTATCTACTGTGGACCTCACCCCATCCCTAAGAGGTCCGTAAAGGGGACATGCATAAGTGCACCAGCGTGCCCTACCATCCATGTTTTACTGTCCCCATTTATCTGTATTTACTTCCTTTGTTCATGTTTATGTTCATACTTATACTTGCTATCTTGTACATGTTTGACAAAAAAAAACAAATAAAAGGCTCCATTCCTTTTTTTAAAGAAAGAAATACGTAGATAAGAATTTGTAAGTACATAAATAAGAAAGAAAGAAGCTGACTGTTCTGAAAAGCAACATTAGTTAGATACCATCTAGCTGTGTCTGATTCTTGGTAATTGTATGGGCAGATGTCCTCTAACTTTATCTATACCCGTGACAATCTGCAGTTCTTCCAAGGACATTCAAGGGATGTGTCTGATATGTCCATCCATCTCATCCATTGCTCTCTCTCTCTCTTTTTTTTTTAACAGATCTCAGGTTTGCCAAGCAGAACTGACTTTTTCCACCCCTAATCCATCACTTCCTTATATCCCATGTCTGAAGTTTATGAATTTCTGCTTGCTGAACATTGTCTCAACTGTCCTTTTTTAATTATTTTTTTCTCAAGGCCTATTTATTGGTTCTTCTTGCAGCCCATGGTACAACATTATCAGTAACAACTTCAGATCTGTAATTCAAAGGTGTTATTATTTCTCAATAGCCAGTGTTCACAACCATGACCTGGATGACTGAGAATCTCTACAGACTTCTGCTTTGAAGTGCACAGTTGGGGTACCTCCAATTTTGAGAATCCCTAGGAAGTACCAATTGAATTCTAATTATTAGTTTTCTTTAAATTTGTCATAATTAAAACTTACCCTGTATATAATTAATACTTGAATTTTAATCTATATATCATTTTAATTAAATGTAAAATTTGTTCTTAATTATTAAATAAAAACTATAGGCCAAACTTAGGCCTGATTAAACCATTAATTTTGTTCATGGAGATACACAAATCCATGCATTTCAGTGGGAGATGTCACAGTGTTGAAGGACCCCTGCCTTAAGTAATGAGAAACAAAATATCAAATCAGAATTTTATGAAAGGGAGGTGTCAAATAATGATAACGTAATTTTATATATATAAAAGACAAAAAACAAAATATATAAAGAAAAGGAAGGAAGAAATAATAAGAAAAAAATGCAGAAAACAATTCACTTGTTAATAATTAAAGAATTCTGCCCTTCTTTAGAGCAAATAAAGTAATTACCTTTCTCCCTTCTCCTTCAGTCTCTTATTAAATCCCATCATTAAAACTAGAAATTGCTATTTCACTTTTTTCCACTTTCAGCAAAACATCTATAAAACAAGTCAGTTTTGTCAACTTTGTTAACTCTGCCATCTTCGCAACCAATTCTTCCATTGTAGGTATTTCAATTTTTTTCCATTTTTGTGCATATTATAATTGTACAAAAATGCACTTACCATATATAAAATCTGCCTTTCATAAGAATTTTCTATCTGTAAGTCCCAATAAGAAAAGTTCTGGTTCCCTAAACATCTTAGTTGCACTTCTCTGCATGCTTTTTAGAGCAGGGGTTTCAAACTTGCGGTGTCACATTGTCATGTGACATATTGTGACTTTTCCCCCTTCACTAAACCGGGAGTGAGCGTGGCCATGGGCCCAAGTTTGACACCCGTTTTAGAGCTTCAATATTTTTTTTTTATGTCATGGTGATCAAAATGGGATGCAATATTCCAAATGTGGCCTTAGCTTACTATATATGAAATAGTAAATTCAATCCTTCTGCCCTTAAAAAATAAAAAGTCCAGGTCAGCTGACCACCGACAGCATTTTGCTCTTATTAGGGATTCAAATGGAGCAGACTTTCTTTTGTCCATTTATTGCTAATGTAATCTCAGTTTCCAGATTGATAAAGATTCAGCCGGCAGTTTTATATGCAGCCACCTGCAAGGTTCATCATTATCGGCGAACTGATCCACAAGAATTACCTGATCGTTTACACAAAGACAATAAAATAGAAAATGAGGACAAGTTCTTCCAATATGTTGGTGATATATTGCTGTACCCAGAAAATTGTTCAGCTTCTGGGTTTCTTGGAATTCCATCTTTTTTTCATTTTAGTGCCTCTTGCTAAAGATACTTAGTGAGAATTATGCATAGAAAAGGAACAATTTCAGTATATCAGAGAGACCAAGACCCTGACATCTGCTTTCTGAGAATGGGGGCATTTACTATCAAGCAAATATAAGTGACACCGAGTTGGAGAAAGCTGTTGGTATGATGATCAGTCATATGTAAGCAAGCTATCATGTGTAAGTTATCTTATTTACTTTGTCTTTGGGACAATGTACATAGCTACATAGAGCCGCAATATTTATTAAACCAGAAGAAGTTATAAAGTTAGGAAAAATCAGAATACCCCCAAAAATGTTAGTTATTAGTTCAACTCAAAGTTTATAGGCATGGAAATTTATAGGCATGCAAAAATATTTTCCATATGAACCAGGAAATAAAATAATTTGACAAAACTATACATAATAGGTATGCATAAAGCTTTATCAACACTTATTACAAAGTATTTTATATAACAAAAAGGTAATTCAGGCCTCCCAAATGTATACAGACTTGTCCACACATTTATATTTCAAATCACTGTTTCCCAATTTGTTTGATTCACATCTATGGCTACACAAGAAAAAGCACAAGCAGTTATTTTACTTTATTATATACCACCCCACAGGATACAATCTATTTAAATGCAAACAGAGTTTGAAAAGTAGATATATTCTTTCTTTTGATAAACTGATTCAATTTCTACAACAAACGTTCATTCCATTATGCTACCATTTAATCTTGTATTGTCAATATTAATTTCACCGAAGTGATTGATAGAAATAAATATTTTAAGAACATTTAGCTATTAAATGCAGATGCTTCTGGATAAAAGGGTATTATTGTTATTTTAAAATAATATCATCTTTATCAAAACTATATGCATGCTGTGGTGTAATTTTAATTAGCTAATGACCATAGAAATAAAGTATGAAACCTTTCTGAAGATGTTTTCCTGTCCGTTGCCCAAGTGCAATGCTATAACAGTTTCCCACAAAGCAAATCATATGATCACAGATTAAATGCCCCTTGCTTTAATTCACTTCCATTAATTAATGTTTAAAACCATGGGTTGGGTAGATATGAAATATGTTTCTTTATGATAAACAAGACAGGCTTTCTTGGCACTTGGTTTATATCTACGTGTTATTCTTATAGCAGAGTGTCAAATATTTCATCAGGATATAAGAGGAAGCCCGAAAATATGCTGTCATCTTCAGCACTAACATAAACCCCATTCCAATCCCTTGTGACTTCTAGCCAGACTTGATCCCCTGCATTTAACTTCAGAATGGTAAGGAAGGATGCCTGGTCTATCTCTTGGCCATAGAGTGTCTCCCGACTTCTGATCATCTTCTTGTTCTGACAGACAATACTGATGCGGGCAGGACGCCCTCGTATTGTCATATGATAGGAGAAGATGTAAGCCCCAGCAATGCTGCAATTAAATTTCCCTGTCAATGGATTATAATGTTCCTGGTCGTTGTACAGTATCTTATCAAACTTAATAGGCAGGTTTGGGGGTGGGAAAGGTCTGGATAGACCAACACTAAATGCTGATCTGGGGAGAGTTGGAGTCTCACCTTTTGGACCTTTGGGGCCTTTTGAACCTTTTTTACCAGGAGCTCCTCGGATTCCTTTGAAACCAAGACTTCCTTTCACCCCAGGAGGCCCCATCAAACCAATTGGACCCTGGTCTCCTTTATCACCCCTAATTCCAGGTTCTCCCTTTTCTCCCTTTTTCCCATCCTCCCCATGCCCACCTTCCACTCCTATGTCTCCTTTTACACCTTTTTCTCCTTTTGGCCCAACCTCACCCTTCTCTCCTCTTTCTCCTTTTTCCCCTGGATCCCCCAAATAGCCCTTTTCCCCAATGTCCCCCTTTTCTCCTTTTTCCCCATTTTCCCCATCAACACCTGATAACCCCAGTTCCCCCATGTCTCCTTTCTCTCCTTTGGTGCCATTCTCACAATTTTCCCCCTTGGAGCCCTTTTGTCCTTTGACTCCAGGAAGACCATGGTTTCCTTTATCTCCTTTAAATCCAACTTCACCTAGAAGTATTAAAGACATAAGTAAGAGGTTAAAAGGAAAAAAACATCAAGCAACATCATGTTCCAGTTCATGCATCAGCTCTAAATTGCCAGGTCCTTTATTCTTATAGAAATGGGATTTGCCCCTTCCTGTCACCATAATAACTTGATTTCTAGAGCCTGTCTCTTTCACAAAGAGTGTAGAAAAATACTGTGAATGAGGCATGAAAGTATACAAGTATATCTGTAAAAAAATTATTGGTTGGAATAGATGTTTATTGAAGCAAGGTAGTCCTCCACTATGGGAAGGAGCCCAATGTTTTAATAATTGCATGGGCAACATTTAAATATGACATATTTCTGTGCATTTTTAAAATGCATATGTCAGACAAGCACCAGAATACAGAAAAAGCCTTTTCAAATTAATACATACCCAACCCTATGAGAAAAGCACTATCCACCCATCATGTTGATGATAATAATAATAAGAATGATAATGGATAATCTCATAATAATGGTACTTCATTAAAATATTCCAAAGGCATTTAGAGTTGACGATAATAAAAGTAGAGTTCCTTCTAGGGCAGAGGTCTCATTCTAGAGGCCCGCGGGCCAATTGCGGCCTGCAGGACGATATCCTGTGGCCCCCACCGTGATATGAAAGTATAATATTAGTGTATAATATAAATATAAAGTATAATATAAAGTATAATATTATGCGGCCCAGCCTCACCCAGACTCTGTCTCCAGCGGCCCCCAGGTAAATTGTGTTTGAGACCCCTGTTCTTGTGGCTCTCAGCCAACCATTATTATGCTGAAATAACTCTAATCAGGATATGCTGTCTCAAAAATTTCTGAGAGCCAAGAGAAGATGTTATTAGTCACTTTATGTGGAAATGACTATGATAATCTATTTTCGAGGATACGTGTAAATATATCAACCTAGGGCCACAAAGAAAGAGAACCTCATACCTCATAGATACTTTACTTCCTTGTTTTTTCTCAGATCTTATGCAGCCTACCTGGGTCTCCGGGTCTGCCTGGATATCCTGGGAGTCCATTTGCTCCTTGATCACCATGTTCTCCTTTATCTCCTATGCATTGTTCCAAAATATAACATATATATCTGTTAACTGTTAATGCCCATTCATCATCTCAGTGTTGACATTTTTCTACCATAATTTGTTGGAAGACTCATTCGAATTAGGGCTCTTCATCCCATGTCTTAGCTCTGCTTTCTTTATCCCTTCAATAGGTCAACTAAATACATGAAAGTTCACTATTTACCTTTGGAAAATATTGCTACATCAATCCAGTCCATGTTGTTGTATTTAAGAATTTTAATATTGTTCTTACCTTTGTTTCCTCTGAATCCTTTTGGTCCTGGTAATCCAGGAGTTCCTGGTAGACCGGGACGGCCTTTTTCTCCTACTTCTCCTTTAAGTCCTATTTAAAAAAACAAGGGAAGTACATTACTTGAAAAGATTCATATGTCACAGGATTAAAGACAGTGTACTTAATACAGTTGTTTAGTTTTGCTATCCTAAGTCTTTGGGTTCTTTTTCTATATTGTTATTACTACAGGTAGTCCTCGACTTATAAACATTCATTTAGTGACCATTTGAAGTTACAACAGCACTGGAGGAAAATGGCATCACCATTTTTCATACTTATGACTATTGCAGCATCCCCATGGTCACATGATCAAACTTCAGACATTTGGCAACTGGTTCATATTTAGGACAGTTGCATTGACTTGAGGTCATGGGATCGCCTTTTATGAACTACTGGCAAGCAAAATCAATGGGAAAGCCAGATTTACTTAACAACCATGTTACTAACTTGACAAATAGAGTGATTCACTTAACAACTGTGGCGAGAAAGGTCACAGAATGGGGAAAAATTGGCTTAACCATTGTCTGGCTTGGCAATAGAAATTTGGAGCTCCATTGTGGTTGTAAATCAAGGACTACCTGTACTACTATTGTTATTTGCTACCTGTAGAATAGGAAGGCTACCTTTGAAAGTAATTATTATGTGTTCCTGTTTGTTGAAAATCAACAACAAACTTTCAAAGCTACTGATAGGCTTTTCACCATGACAAAAATAGATAAAACTGCTCAAAACAAAGACGAGTGACGTCAGCTTTGTTTTATTTTTGAATAGACACCCACTTTATCTGCTGTTATGATACTTCTCCTGCCAACCCCCACCCATCCTAGAACCTACACAGAGTTCTAAACAAATTCATACCTCCACTGTTGCTAAAGAGCAGGGGGAGGGAAGACACTTGATTCATATCTTGCTAACTCTGTAGATGCATGATAGTATTTTATATTCATTTTGGTTTAGAAGATTTTCCTTTGTAAGAATCTAAAAACAGGTTGCTTTTCCCATCCAAATAAAGATTGATTTTTATACTAGTTTAGGACCTTCTGATTCATCATGGACATCCTGGCTGTATCTCTGGCAGCTTCCCAAAAGAATAAAGTCTTTTACTCAAACTTCCATGGTAGCTCAAAAAATATATGTTTGAGTTAAGGAGTGATAACAGAGCAGGGGGCTGCATCTTGTCCCTCTTCTACAACACCTCCTTAACTCAAATTAGTATTGAAAAGAGCCAAGGTGGCACAGTGGTTAGAATGAAGTACTGCAGGCTACTTCTGCTGAGTGCTGACTGCCTGCAATTTGGCAAATCGAATCTCACTAGGCTCAGGTCGACTCAATCTTCTATCCTTCCAAGTTGGGTAAAATGAGGACCCAGATTGTTGGGGGCAATATGCTGCCTCTGTAAACTGTAAAAGCACTGTGAAGCAGTGTATAAGTCTAAGTACTATTGCTATTGTCCTGGGCATGCATGACTTGTGTGCAAGCTCAGGAAAAGTCACAGCCCCTTTAAGAAGCAGTCAAGAGATAAAGCTGCTATGGTGGATATGAAACATCTTTGCTTGGCCTGAATATAACATATTTCTGTATCAGGCCAGTGCCCCATCTAATCCATCATTTTAAATGATATTGTGATCAATCAGGGTGCATTCAGAAAGAAAGTTCATAAATGAATCAGAAGTTGGGCATCCACTTCTACCATTGCTTCCTATCAGCTGATATTTAAGGCAATATGCTTTTGGTACACCCATTAAGGCTAGCAGCTGCTGACAATCTGTTTCTCCTGTCCAATTTTGCAAAGGTTTTATTTTATTTTATTCCAGTTGCTTTTCTCTACCTGGCAATCCTGTTTCTCCAGGTTCCCCTTTCTCCCCTGGAGATAAAGCACAACAATCACAGCAGTTAAAAAAGAAGTCCGAAGAGTCCAGAGTAAAGTTTTCAAATGGGAAGAGTGTGGTGGCTGTTCTGAAGGCATAGTGTGGCGTAGACAATTCTGTTATGACATCATTCTTTTCAGGTATTTCGGTGAGGAGGCTGTCTTCTGTGAAGGACGCATCAGAAGCATCTGGGTTCTTGGTGGTTTCCATCTCAATCGCTCTTATTTTAGTAAACTTTGGAAATGGGGTACTTTTTCCTTCAATAGTAAAATCAGCAATTGTCGTTAATAGGAAGGTGCAGGACCAAATCAGACACCACATTTTTGCAGCTGTAAGGAATAATTAATGCAAATCATAATGTAAATATTATATATATATATATATATATATATAAAACTGTAATAAGAAAGAGCAATAAGGGTGATTTTTTGTTGCAATACACAAGTCAGCATCCTTGTTGATAAGCTTAGATGTTTTTGTCAAATAGACCGCCATCCAATTAACACCTTTCCTAATAATACTACAGTACCTGATGTTGATTTACATGTAGGTACGTCTGTAGCGAAAGTTGCATCGGCATATGCAGTGAAACTTAGTTCATCCTTAGGCTCCAAATATAATGCATCATCCTTAGGCTCCAAAATAATGCATCATTTGTTTAAGATATCTCAACACACGCTTAGCAGCTTGCCAGTGCCTTTCAGTAGGCTCAGCATTAAACCTGGCTAATTGGTTGACACTATATGCTATGTCTGGCCTAGACCAATTACTAAAATAGGATAAACTATCAATTAATGATTGATAAATGTCTTTATCAAAAACAGGACTTTGCACATCACTGTGGCTAAACTCCTGGCTCATTGGTGTCTTAGCTGGTTTACAAAGTTCCATTTTAAAGTTCTTCAGTAACTGGTTAATTTTATCTGCCTTAGTTTTATCTATTTTCAAACCAAGATACTGTTTAATCTCACCTAAATGTTTGATTTTAAATTTCTTGACTCACACAGTGAAATAATCCCAGTAGCTTCTTGCTCAATTTTAGTGATTAATGCTATGTCATCAGTGAACAATAGCAACAATGAAACTACATCACTTTCCTTTTTGAATAAACATGGATCAGCCATGCCAGCTACAAAACCTAACTTAGTTAATTCCTTAACTAGGCACTGGCTCCACTCATATCCCGATTGCTTCAAGCCATAAAGACTCTTTTTCAATCTCCAGCAATCAGTTTTGTGAGAATGAGTGACACAGGG
Organism: Notechis scutatus; assembly: GCF_049901735.1. Lineage (NCBI taxonomy): Eukaryota > Metazoa > Chordata > Lepidosauria > Squamata > Elapidae > Notechis > Notechis scutatus. The sequence continues at coordinate 147,419,614 of NC_142012.1, read as the reverse complement.
AAAGATAGTGAGAGTGGTGATGAATAACACACAACCAGCACACAGATACACTGAATAGTAAAATGTAAGTTTTACTTCCTGTAACTGGGTAAACAAAGTCCAACAAACAGTCCAAATCATATGCAGTTAAAGCAGTTAGTATTCAAAATAATCAGTCCAGGGATAATCCAAAAACAAAGTCTTTTTCTTTACCAGTATCATAAACAAAGTTCAGTAAATGGAGTTGGTGAATAGTTGCAAGACTCACAGCAATTCAAGCAGAATGACGATCAGGCAAAAGGAAAAAGGAAATGCAAAAAAGAACAAACCAAATTTCTGGCTCCATCTTATGGCTGTTGGAGGAACCTCAGCCAATCACAATTACACCATTCTCTTAAAGATACAACAGTATTAAATGACTATCCTGGTTTATATATTGCCAACCCAACTGTTAGCTGACTATCATTCCTAACATTTGGTCTTTCAAATTCTTTATTTTTTACTTCTTTTGATGAAATAACCAGCTAAGATACACATGCTGTGTATCCAATTTTCTATTTAAAATAAAATTCAGTAGGGACTCGTATTACACCAATGATGTATGTCAAACCATTCCAGCTAATTAAAACTGTACCTGTTCCTTCTTTACGTACATGCTTCATGCATCTCTAATAGTCCCATACCTAAGCAGGTGCTGGGAACAGTTAAAACAATATGGCCATATCTTACTTGATTACTCATCTCTTCCTTTTTCATGCTCTTATGGGATTACTCTTCCATAAGGTGATGAATAGCATAATTACTAACTACCACATATGTTGACTTCATTTTTAGCATTATTTTTAACCTGTTCCATTTGCCCTCCCATAAGAATTCTAGTCTACATGCCACTCTCATTTCATCTGTTACTGCTGCATTTGGTCAATTGGCCATGTTTTACTCAAAGCAAAGAATCAAAATCCTAACAACTGTTTGACACACTCAGAGCAACAAATCCAGGACTTCCTTCAACACCCGTATTACACGTCAAGCTTATTTCCACTATTGAACAAGGAGGAATAGAAAAGTGTTAATCCTTGACTTTGAGCCCAAAATTTATGTTAAGTGCAACAGTTGTTAAGTTTTGCTCCATTTTATGTATGAACTTTCTCACCACAGTTGTTAAGTGAATCTGGCTTTCCCATTGACTTTGCTTGTCAGAAGGTTGCACAAGATGATCACATGACCCCATGGACACAGCATAAAGACATGCCAGTTGCCAAGCATCAAAATTCTGATCATGTGACCATGGGTATGCTGCAACAATTGTAAGTGTGATAAATGATCATGTCATTTTTTTTTACTGGAACCCATACAGCAAATAGTGAAATGAATAAAGCTGAGATTACTCTTGAAGGTTTCTAATCTTTTATGTTTGGGTATCAACCCATAGTCATACTCTCTGGCCTTTACCTATTCAATGGAATGGTGATGTTCTTACATTGATATATGCTTGGACTCTCCGTGTAATAAAAAAATAATTATTGTAAGGAAACATAATCAGGCTGAGAATAAGTGCAAAATGACCAGAAGAGAAAATTGGTTTGGCAGTAGATATTAATAGACTTGTCTATATCTGTATCACACTAGTATAGAATATTTATTTATTTTTGTTTGTTTGTTTGTTTGTCAAGCATGTATGAGAAAACAAGTATAAGTGTGAACATAACATATAAACATATAGGTATAAACAGGTATAAGTATATACATAATAAATGAGTATGAATAAATGGATAAATGGGGACAGTAAGGCAGGGATATTAGGCACACTGGTGCGCTTATGCATGCCCCCTTACAGACCTCTTAGGAGTGAAGTGAAGTCCATGGTAGATAGTTTAAGGTTAAAGTTTTGGAGGTTTGAGGATGTAACAGCAGAGTCAGGTAGTGAGTTCCAGGCATTGACCACTCTGTTGCTAAAGTCGTATTGTCTGCAATTGAGTTTGGATCCCCAAGGTAAGTTTATAAGGCAAACCTGTCCTAACTTTCACAGAAAAGACTAGTACTTTTGAGTAACAAGACCATATATTCTTACATTAAGCCAAATTTTAAAGGGTCTCCAAACTTGACAACTTTAAGTCTTGTGGACTTCCCCATGGCCTGGCTGGGGAATTCTGGGAGTCAAAGTCCACAATTCTTAAAGTTTTCAGATTTGGTGACCCCAGCACTAAAAGTTAACATAGAACCTTTGAGACAAAAGCAAGAAAGGAAAGCTTGAGTACAGTAGAAGTCTTCAAATCCCATTCTATTTGGGAATGTGGATGCAATAATACTCACCACCCTTCAAAATGGATCTTCCTAGATGATCCTCTTTGATAACAAGAATTCCTATAACAATACAGTCATAGAAATAGCTAAATGGACACTTTTATCAAAATAACGTTCTTCTGTGTCATGGATCTCAAAAAGACTTTCCATACCTTTGCTTTAGATTAAAACTGGATGGAGAAATCCACAGGTTTTGCAAGGAAACCATTTCATATCTATCTCAGAAAAGGCATATATGATATATGATATAATAATAATAATATGTCCAATTGTTCTTTCTCAGAAGTAGAGCAGAAATATTTTTCCTATACAAGATCAAATACAAAAATCCAACCATTATCTACAAGTGATGAAAATGTTTTTTAATATTACTAATAGCAACTTTAAAAACTTTATGGATGAGTGGGATATTTATATAAGCCTGAGTGAACAGGAACATTCTGAGAGCCAAAAAAATTTCAAAGTAGCTCATTCAGAGCACTACAGAGCTAAATAACTGTGAGATGATTCCATAATGACTATCAAGTCAAGCTCAATTACACACATTAAAAGGTTTTAATATGAAGCAAATTGTAACTCAATGCAATAGGAAGACATTTCTTTGGGCTATAACTTATTCTGCATGTTCATAAGATTTCAAATAGATTCGCTTATTACAAGATGGGTGTTGTGAGACCAAGCCAAATAATTAGCATATTACTTCGTGGGCTTTCCAGAAACTCTTCATGGTTAACTAAAACAAACTATGAAAAAATAGTTTCACATAACCAATAGACAACCTATTTATATGGTAACATATCGTTGGGGAATGTTTCTTTCAAAATCACCTCCAGCTTAAATATTTAGGAAAACTCATTTGGCTTAACTGCACCTGTGACTGGGGGCTCCTCATTCAAATGAAATGCAGTGTATACTTCCAACTGGAATGATCTAGAGAAGAAAGTGATGCTTTGTTTTAAATCTTTCTTTCTGTGGGTTCCAAATGAATTCATAACTTGCCTTGGGCAACCTAGATATATATTGCAAATGTAGTCAAAATGTCCATTAGAAGCTACTCACATTATCACTGAAAATATAAATTTGAACTGTATGGGACTGGATGCTGTCCACTCCTCTTCTTGTCAGAAAGAAAGGAGTCTTATACCTATACTGTCCTATGTGCAGGTGATGTCTTCATACTATAGGCAGCCCTCGACTTATGACCACAATTTAGCCCAAAATGTCTGTTGTTAAGCAAACATTTGTTAAGTGAGTTTTGCCCCATTTTATAACCCTTCTTGCCAAAGTTGTTAAGTGAATCATTGCAGTTGATAAGTTAGTAACATAGTTGTTAAGTGAATCTGTCTTTCCTATTGATTTTGCTTGTCAAAGGTTGCAAAAGGTGATCATGTGACCTTGGGACACAGGAAGGATGGAGGAGGGGGGAGAAAGGAAGGAAGGAAGGAAGGTAGTTAAAGTTGTTAAGACAATCTTTTCAAAAAAGAAAATTAGAAAAAAATTATAAGCACTTGTAAAAAAAAAAATCCTACATAATGCTCAGCTTCTCCCATAGTCAAATGATTATCTTTCTCACATAACCACAGAAAGAAGAAGAGGGACACAAAAATCAGAAGAACTGAAAAGAAAGAGAAATTATCTGCTACAAAGTCCTACCAGTCAATGACTACTTCAACTTCAACCGCAACAATACAAGAGCACACAACAGATACAAACTCAATGTAAACTGCTCCAAACTTGACTGCAGAAAGTAACAGAGTGGTCAATGCCTGGAATGCACTACCTGACTCTGTTGTTACAGCCTCTAACCCTCACTCCTTTAATCTTAAACTATCCACTATTGATCTCACTCCATTCCTAAGAGGTCTGTAAAGGGACGTGCATAAGGGCACAATTGTGCCTACCGTCCCCATTTATTGTCCCCATTTATTTTTATCTATTTCCTGTATTCGTACTCATGTTTATATTTCTACCTATTATCTTGTAAGTGATCAAATAAATAAATAAAATAAAAATAAATGGGGGGGGAACCAAGCAGAGATTAGGCAAGGGGAAAGGAAGAATTAGGGCAAAGAAAAGAAAAAAGATAAAAGTTCTGCTTGGGTGATTTGTTCACTTAGGGGGGGGGGGGGGGGGGGGGGGGGGGGGGTTTGGGGGTGGGGGGGGGGGGGGGGGGGGGGGGGGGCCCTTGTGTTTTTTTTTTGGTTTGGTTTCGGTATGTAATACTGACCATCTCCTCACATTTGTAAAACTGCAGAATAACATTAGTGAAATTACCATTTGATTCAAATGTAGTATGATCAAATGCAATAAGAAGCCTTTGCTGCCAGATGATTGGATCCAGTGCTACATGGTTTGCATAAATAGCATATCACTAATTCCGTTCTTTTCTAGTGTTGTTATATTTAGAAAAAATGTATTTGTGTGTATGCATGTTTAATGTATTTGAGTTTAGGAGCAAAATGGTAATTTAAAAAAAAAAACATGTTTACTTCGCTATCATCACAGAGAGACAGAAGTATAAGTAGTTCACTTCAGAGAATACTTTGTCCCCAACGTGGTGAGAGATCTGTGTTGCCAAAAAAACGGATAATAAGACACCAACCTCAGGATCCCCAGCTTTAAGGTCAGCCAAGAGACAAACAAGAGAGAGGTTGTTTCAAAGACCCTGACAGTGGGTTCATACAAGATGTGAAGGGTTATGTGGTCAGTCTACTTTTCAGGTCTGCTCTGGTATGTTCTAATCCAAACAACTGTAGACAATCTGTTGCATTGTAAGAGTTCCATAACTCAAACAATTAGCAAAGTAATGGCCTGTGGGCTTTACTGAAGCAGAACGCCAATAGAAACACTCAGGAAAGGACCTTCAGATAGACTTGTCTCTATCAAAGTCTAACCTCTGGCAAACAGAACTGAGCAGCAAGGATGGCAATATATGATTAAAAGTGGGAAGGGGGAGGCTTAAAGCATCAGCAGTATACATTATAAAAAGAAGTGTATGATAAAGACATATAATTTTTTTTAAAAAAATTCACACCTCCCCTGGCCTCTCTTTTCATCTTCCCAAAGGACACATGCCTCACAGTTTGGAAATCTTGCTCTACTAAATGAAATGATATTTTTGGAAAAGAGAATCTCTGCATCCTTACTTGGCTATATTTGTTGTTTTATTGCATCAGTTCTTAATTTTATAGTGTGTTACATGATGGTTATGCATGATTTATGCCATTCATATAAGATCAATATGTTTTTATGATTAAAAACACAAATTGTTCTTAATCATGCACGCATCTATACTATTAAATGAATGAGGGCATTGATGCAATTCCCACAGCTCCCACATATCCATAGACTTTCAGTAGTAATGCTTGTTCAACAAGCAGGAACTTGCTTGGAAAGCAACTGCCAGTCAAAGTTAGAACTTTAAATTAGATAATCAACAGCCAGATGGGGTACATGATAGCTTCCTCTATTCATAATGAACAGCTTTTCCAGAGAAGATCTACAATTTGTTTCATTGGTTTCCTTTGTGAAATAGATTGTTTTATATATCAATACATATACTTCATATTTATATTTAATCCTCTATTCAAAGGTACCAATCCTAGAGAAGATACCTTCCTGATGCATTAGGCAACAACTCCCACAATCTCTGTCAAAAACGGGCCATTTAGAATTTTTGGGAGTGTCAATACCGGGACAATTTCTCTATTGCTCTCGAACCAACATTCTTTTACTTTAAAACTCCATTCTGTAGAATTATAGACACTACCTGGATTTTATACAATTACAGAATCTACCTGAGCTTCCAGCATTTTGCGGTCTTTAATACATTTTCATCCTTAATGCTTCCATCCAAAATTTTGTAAATGTGAAGCTAACTTCTAGTCTATGTACCAGCATGTGAGCTCTTTCAAGCCAGAGATATTAGAATGTCATTTATCAAAGGTGGTTCACCACATGTACTTTCTGATAGGAATGTGATAATATCATATGCTTAGAGATGAATATTTATGGCAATAGGTATGTCCAGATGAATATATATAGGTACTTAGCATGTATATCTCTTACTAAACATGGGAACTCCATAACAAACAGAAATGACTGTTTTATCATCTAAAAATAGGTATTGGCACATTTCAAGATCATATGGGATTCTGACCACATTTTCTTTTAGAACCAAGTAGGCAGACAATTTATTTGTTTGTATCATTCCCTTATTATTTTTACAAATAAGTCAAGGGGGTGAACATATCTTAAAGAAAAGTGTGACTGAGTCTATATATCGGGAACTAAATTCTAGATTTCAATCTTAGATTTAATATTCAAGAGCTGCTCAAATTAATGATATATAATTGTAATGAATGCATTCCATTCAGATTGAACAAATTATTCTTGCTTTCTACTTATTCCCTTTGCTTTCTTTCCTTAGTGACACCTCCTCTGCATGTCCAAGTAGGACTTGGAAGGTCTCTTGTTTGTTAACTGCTTCAAATTAACGTAAAGAATGGTGAGTTAGATGTCTGGTGTTGATATAAACAGCTTCCTATCTTCCTAACTCATTGATATCTGGAGTGATCCATTTTCTATTTTTTCATTTCATATTTATTTTCCTCAGCCTCTTGATATATTCTGTATAAAATACCATATTACTTTTACAACATTGCACTTGAAGTGTTTAGGGAACAAAATGGCCCAAAATATTCTAACCAAAATATTAAGCATCTATACTTCATAAATACATTTTGTTATTGTTATTAACAATATATATATTTGTTTAGCTTCAGTATCTTCTTTTTAGTTCTGGTTTAATATGCATATTAAAGTAGATTTAATAACTCTGATGTTGCGTTTGTTTTCAAAAGAAAATTATCAGGATTGTTGTTTGTTTATTTTTAATTTCGTTCTGACAACTTCCATCTTGACTTTTTCCAGAAAAAGTAGGTCATCTTTTTGCAGTCATTCAAATTCTTTGGTGAATTAGCTTCAACTGACAGCAACATCAGAAGTCCCAATATTTCTTGAAATACAGACATCATTTTAAAAAAAGAAAGCTTATTATCTCCTACCTTAAGAATATTCTTATCAGGAGTAATCACTCTGTAGAGTACATTGCAGTAGACAATCTTAATCTTCAGTGCTAGTGAGTTATTTTGTTTCTTTTATTACTTTAATAATGGCCAATGAGAGAATGTAGAAAGGAAAGAAGAACTGGGATTGGTGACTTTTTCAGAAAGTCAACAGTATGACACTGAAATTGGAGAAAATGTAAATTCAGTGCCCTTCACAGATCTGAGTTATGTGATAGGTTTCTTTAGTCAGGTACTTGAAAGATGAGTGGATTTCAATTAAGCAACTGTGATGTGATTCTTTTTAATAAATGTTAGATTTATAGATGGCTTTTCCTCAAAAGCCTTCATGTGTTCTATCTACAGCATCTTTCCTCACAAGTTTATCTGTATGACAACACTATGACATAAGTTTGATGAGAAAGAAATGACCAAGTGAACTTCCAAGAATGAGTGACTACATGAATATGGATGCCTGTAATCCTAAATTTTACAAAGTAAATTCCCTTCAAGTTGAATTCAGCTCCTGATTAATTCATGAGTACATCTTTACTGTTTTCTTGACACATACAATACATACAATAGTGATTTTCCATTGCCTTATTATTCTGGGATATTTTTATGTAGCCCCTTGGATTTCCTCGTAGCTTGTCATATGAGTACTAACTAGATTTGACTTGGCTTAACTTCTGCTCCCAAACAATGCCAGCCAGGTGCTGCCATATGTTGAGATGTAATCTGATTTACAGCACCTTAACTGAGCCATCTTACTAGTTTTATAAAATGGAATGGAACCTTAACTACCATCTCTTGAAGGAACTTGTCAGTTTTGAGAGGCAACTTTACATAGAAAAATATAGTGAATGTAAGACTTATTGCTAAGATCTTTTGAAACCTTAATTAATTACACTGCTCAAAAAAATAAAGGGAACACTTAAACAACACAATGTAACTCCAAGTCAATCACACTTCTGTGAAATCAAACTGTCCACTTAGGTAGGAACACTGATTGACAATCAATTTCACATGCTGTTTTGCAAATGAAATAGACAACAGGTGGAAAGCATAGGCAGTTAGCAAGACATCCCCAATAAAGGAGTGGTTCTGCAGGTGGTGACCACAGACCACCTCTCAGTTCCTATGCTTTCTGGCTGATGGTTTGGTCACTTCTAAATGCTGGCGGTGCTTTCACTCTAGTGGGAGCATGAGACGGAGGCTACAACCCACACAAGTGGCTCAGGTAGTGCAGCTCATCCAGGATGGCACATCAAATGCGAGCTGTGGCAAGAAGGTTTGCTGTGTCTGTCAGCATAGTGTCCAGAGTATGCAGGTGCTACCAGGAGACAGGCCAGTACATCAGGAGACGTGGAGGAGACTGTAGGCGGGCAACAACCCAGCAACAACCACTACCTCTGCCTTTGTGCAAGGAGGGACAGGAGGAGCACTGCCAGAGCCCTGCAAAATGACCTCCAGCGGGCCACAAATGTGCATGTGGCTGCTCAAACGGTCAGAAACAGACTCCATGAGGGTGGTATGAGAGCCTGATGTCCACAGGTGGGGGTTGTGCTTACAGCCCAACACCGTGCAGCAGGGGTCCCCAACCACCAAGCCACGGACCGGTACTGGTCCGTGGATCACTTTGCACCGGGCCGCAAAGAAAATAAAAATAAAATAAAAATGGCGGCTTTCTTCGCCTTCGGTGAATGCTGCTGGGATCAGGGATCAAGGACACAAATGAAAGAAGGGGAGGGAGGAAGCAACCAAAGCCTATCCTGCCTCTCCGGCTCAGTGGCTTCGGTTTCCTCCTGCCTCATTCCTCTCTCAGTCGCTCTCTCGCTCCTCCACCAGCACAGGAAGAAACTGCTTCAAAGAAGCCGGCAGGGTGGCTTTTCCTGTTGGCGCAGCTCCCCGAGCGCCCGTTCACCCCTACCCGCCGCCAATCAATCCAGGTTCAATCCAGTGCTCCGTTCTGCCTGCCTGCCTGCCTTCGTTTCTGGTTGTTTCGGAGCAGCTTCGGCTGAGAATAATAACTATTCGCCTCTTTTTCTCAGCCGAAGCTGCTCCGAAACAACCAGAAACGAAGGCAGGCAGGCAGAACGGAGCACTGGATTGAACCTGGATTGATTGGCGGCGGGGTGGGGGTGAACGGGCGCTTCGGAGGAGCTGCACCAACAGGAAAAGCCACCCTGCCGGCTTCTTTGAAGCAGTTTCTTCCTGGGCTGGTGGAGGAGCGAGAGAGCGACTGAGAGAGGAACAAGGCAGACACCTGAGGGATGAGGCTGAGGGAGGCAGGGGTGAGAGGCGGGGCTTCTCAGCCATCCTGCAGGGACTTGTCCTGAGCCGCGGAGACAGCCATGGGCCACCGCCGCCCAGCGCTCAGTTTTGAAGGCGCTCTTCAGCCCGGCGCAGTTCCTGAATCTGCAGCTGAAACCCTCCGTTTTAAATGTCCCAATAGAAGAGAATATCTGTCGCTCAGGGTTGCAATGAGGAGGCATTGGCGCTCCCTGAACTTGGTGGTTTGCTGGCAGACAGGTAATGAAACGTCTGCAAGCAAACCACCAAACTCGGACTCCTCCCCCGGTCCTTGAAAAAGTGTTTCTGCATGAAACTGGTCCCTGGTACAAAAAGGTTGGGGACCACTGCCGTGCAGGACGTTTGGCATTTGCCAGAGAACACCAAGATTGGCAAATTCACACTGGCAACCTGTGCTCTTCACAGATGAAAGCAGGTTCACACTGAGCACATGTGACAGACATGACAGGGTCTGGAGTTGCCGTGGAGAATGTTCTGCTGCCTGCAACATCCTCCAGCATGACCAGTTTGGCAGTGGGTCAGTAATGGTGTGGGGTAGCATTTCTTTAGGGGGCCGCACAGCCCTCTGTATGCTCGCCAGAGGTAGCCTGACTGCCATTAGGTACCGAGATGAGATCCTCAGAGCCCTTGTGAGACCATATGCTGGTGCGGTTGGCCCTGGTACCTCCTAATGCAAGACAATGCTAGACCTCATGTGGCTGGAGTGTGTCAGCAGTTCCTGCAAGATGAAGGCATTGATGCTATGGACTGGCCTGCCTGTTCCCCAGACCTGAATCCAATTGAGCACATCTGGGACATCATGTCTCCCTCCATCCACCAATGCCATGTTGCACCGCAGACTGTCCAGGAGTTGGGGGATGCTTTAGTCCAGGTGTGGGAGGAGATCCTTCAGGAGACCATCCGCCACCTCATCAGGAGCATACCCAGGCATTGTAGGGAGGTCATACAGGCACGTGGAGGCCACACACACACACTACTGAGCCTCATTTTGCCTTGTTTTAAGGACATTACATCAAAGTTGGATCAGCCTGTAGTGTTTTTTTCCACTTTAATTTTGAGTGTAACTCCAAATCCAGACCTCCATGGTTGCTAAATTTGATTTTCATTGATAATTTTTGTGTGATTTTGTTGTCAGCACATTTAACTATGTAATGAACAAAATATTTAATAAGAATATTTCATTCATTCAGATCTAGGATGTCTTATTTTTGTGTTCCCTTTATTTTTTTGAGCAGTGTATTTGTCCACCGTTCACAAGATAAAGAAGACCATTTATCTGGCTTGAATTTAGTATAGTAGCATTTGTTTATTTATTCTGTTTAAATACTACAGTTGATGAATCCAGGTGTTTCCTATATACCTTAGAGAAGACATGCACATTTCTACTCACTCAGCTTAAGGACATAATGCAGGCAAGTAAGTCGTAAGAATTGGGTCATCTCAACTTCATTAATTTATTCATTCATGCATTCACTTTTGTCATATAAAATACAATAATCATTTTAAAGCTGAAAAATGTAACCAAAACAACCTGCAAAAATACATCAAATGGAATTTATTGCATCAGATGTAGTGATGGCCACTAATGTAGACAGTTTTAAGGAGAACTGGAAAAATTCATGACAAAACAAGTTATTAGAGTGATAACTATTTCAAACAGCAGTATTGCCTCCCCAATCACAGGCAAGACAACTTACTGAAAATACCCATTGCTAGGAAGTAGACAGCCTACCTCAATTATTACTCAGTTATGAAAACTAAAATAGTTCCCTATTTTAAGTGCTAATTACAGTTTTTTTTAAAAAAATCTTCTTTCAAACAGACACAAAATGTAGGTATACAATTAATTATATTTTGTATTTTTAAATATTATATTTGATTAACTGTATTTTTAATAAACACTGCTCTCTGCAGGCAGTTGGAATGCCACTATTTTACATGAAGTACAGGACATAAATTTACCTCTATAGTTATAAATTAGGTGTGCAATTTTTTTGCAGATTCGCATTTGCAGGTGCATTTCGTCCACATTTGAGATATGCATAAGTAAACAATCCACAGAGAAATCTACAGAAAAACGTTGAAGTGGAACTATTATTTTTGCCCATTATTTAGATTTTCATAATTTTATTTTACTGGTTGGACAACATTCAAATATGTTATCCATTTTAATATATTTATTATATGTTTCCTCAGCAGAGCTTAGGGATAGGTTTGTGATCCCTTTGTTTTCATTATATAATACTAACAATATTTTTACAAATATATTCGCTTCAATTAAACTGAAAGCCAGGGATTGTTTGTTGTCAAACACACACCTATATTATCACAACCCAGTTCTCCAATCACTATACCATACTGTCTCTCACAAATTTGTGGCAATCTGTTTTCACACTATTGGGTAGAAAACAATTAAAAAATCATTCCTATATGATATGACCCAACTGTGTTGATGTCATCTTTATCTTATTCTGATTTTTACTGCCCTAGTTCTCTGAATTTGTGTTTTAAAGGTCACTTACTTCAGCATATTTGCTAAAGAGTTTTCATTATTTTTCTTCATTTACACATGATAAAAACAGAATAAGAATAGAATTCTTAATAATTAATAAGAATGAATAATAAGAATGAATAAGAATAGAATTAGTGTTGACCCATATGTGTAGCCATATTTTATTGTAATCTTTTTCTATTAGCTTTTAGGTTTGTAGTAACTGAATTTAAAAATACTTTCAGGCTTGAAAGTGGGGAGATAAGAGGGGAATGTTATGTCTAGGTGGCATTCCTTTCCTATTGGGAAGAGAGAAGAGGCCTACAGCTGGGCAAAGGTGGAGTTTGGAGTCACCGGGCTGTTGGACTGACAAGTGATTGGAGATTTGACTTGGGGGAAATTTCAAACTTTTGCTTTTATTGGGTGTAATTCCAGATCCGGTTTAGAGTTGGAATTACACCAAGTCCATGCCAATGTGTTCCTAATAAATGGATTTGAAAAGGAAGATGGATGCCTTGGACTTTATTTTTAGGGGGCACGTTATTTGGAGGCTTGATAATTAGAGTAATGGAATAAGAAATATACTTTATTTTCTCTTATCAGCAAACACATATTTATTCATATATAGTCCTTCAGAACAAACACTTTGCTCTTTTCCTGAATCAGTTCCAGATTTACCCATCACCATGATACTGAATTGTTTTGAGGGCTGAATTGCCATTTTTTGCAATTTATTTCAAATCAAAACAATAATGGAGCTGATTGTGCCATTATGAGACTTTTATTTTCCTTCACTGTGCCTCCTAGCTCCTTGCAGAAGCAAATCCTCATTCAGCATCTGCGGTGACCTACAGTAACTGTACTAGAAAAAGAACATATAGTTAACATAGCATCAGGAAACCGAATTTAACCCATTCAGTCAGTTTCAAGCCTTTATAGAAGCAGTGGGTACACAACCCTTGCCGAACCCTACCACCCACTCCCTACCAAGACTACAGCCATTAGTGCCCATTCTTCCAATGACTGGGACTACAGAAAAGTATGCCAGTATCATATTAACCATGATAAAAGTTTGGCACAGAAGTATAATAGACAAGTTTCCTTTTAAAAAACGAAATTGGGTGTGATGCTTAACTAAAAGAAAATATTTTTTTAACAGGAGTAGGAGATTATGGTTCAATCAAAATACAATTGGAAGAGACCAATGTCTTCTAGTCCTTAACCCCTGCTCAAACAGAAGTCCCTATATCATTTCAGACAAGTAACTGTCCAGTCTCTTCTTAAAACCCTCCAGTGATGAAGCACCCATAACATCTGAAAGCAAGCTGTTCTACTGGTTAATTGTCCTCACTTTTAGGAAGTTTCTCCTTATTTCCAGGTTACTTCTCTCTTTGATTAGTTTCCATCCACTGTTTCGTGTCTTGTCCTCTGGTGCTTTGGAAAATAAGCTGACCCTCTCCTCTTTGTGGCAATCTCTCAAATACTGCTATCATATTTCCCCTAGGTTTTCTCTTCTCTAGACTGGCCATACCCAATTCCTGCAACCATTGTTCATATGTTTTTGTCTCCAGACGCTTAATCATCTTTATTGCTCTTCTTTGCACTTTTTCCAAAGTCTCAACATCTTTTTTGTAATATGAAGACCAAAACTGGATGCAATATTCCAAGTGTGGCCTTCTTAAGGCTTTATAAAGCAGTACCAATGCTTCACGTGATTTTGATTCTATGCCCCTGTAATACATACAACCAAGGATTTTATGTATTGGCTTTTTTGGCTGCTGTTGCACACTGCTGGCTCTTTTTTAAATGATTATCCAGTAGGACTCCAAGGTCCTTCTCACAGTTACTGGGTTTTTTTTTACCAAATCTGTATAAATCCTTTGAGTAACTTTTATCCTTGTTAGGGTTTTGGAATTAACCCCTAGAAGAGTATTGCAGCAGTAGTCAAGCCAGGAAGCCAAAGGAGAGCGGAAGGGCCCCAGAGTATACACACACTGAACACAAACACTGTTTGTAGTTTAAATAGTTTTTAATCCAGTTAGAGTTTAAGCATTGTCATTCAGTCCATTAAGTCATTCACAGTATTTCCATCCAGTAAGACTCACTAGTATAGTCCAAGTTAAGAGTCCTTGCAATATCTTTATCAGCCGATAAAGATATCTTCTCCTCCTCCGGTTTCACTCTCCAGAGAAACAAACGCTGGATATTCAGTAGAATTACGCAGTAAATCAGCAAACAGTAGCAAACAATAACAGTTCAGTCACAGGCACTCACAGTCAGTAATCACAGTTAGTCGCAGCAGCACACAGTTACAGCTACAGCAGCACACAGTTACAGTTACAGCCAGATACAGACAGACAGCTTTCCAGCTTCTAATGCTTCCTTATATTGTAACTTCTAACCGCACCCTTAATCGGCTAATTGCTCTGCTGCATTGTGCTTAAAGTGATAAGCACTTAAACCATGATATCTAAGTTTTATATATTTATTCACCCAAACCATATTTGGTATCAATGTTATACCTAACATACTCCCTTTTGGGTGAAATAAATATATAATACCTTTACAATCTTACCCCATATTTATCACAACTCTCCTGGTGCTTACTGGCACCTTGGGCTTTAGTAAAATTATCAGCTAAATTGTCCTCCGACATACAGTACTCTAGCTGAATCATCTTACTTGTTACAGATTGTCTCACGTTTAGGTATCTTAGATCTGTATGCTTGCTCCTTGTTTTTACTCCAATATTTGTGGCCATTTGAATTGCTGCCTGATTATCTTCATGTATAATTATAGGATAATCTACAGTTATACCTATATCAATTAACATTTGTTTATACATTATTAATTCTGTACATAACAATGATAAACAGGAGAATTCTGCCTCCATAGTAGACAAACTTATATGCTGTTGTCTTATTGACTTCCAGCCTATTAATGTATTACCCAGCATTATGGCTGTTCCTGAAGTCGACTTTCTAGTGTCTCTTTCTGATGCAAAACTAGCATCTGCATAAGCACTCAAAATTAAATCACCCTTTGGTTCTAAATACAATGAATAATTCATTGTCTTTTTAAGATATCTTAATATCCTCTTAGCTGCATTCCAGTGTCTTTCACACGGTGCAGAATTGAATCTAGCCAACTGATTCACGCAGTACGAAATATCTGGTCTAGACCAATTACTAATATAACTCAAACTACCAATTAAAGATTGATAAATCACCTTATCAAACTCCGGGCTTTGTTCATCAGTGTTGCTAAACTCCTGACTCATTGGAGTCTTAGCTGGCTTACAAAGCTCCATCTTGTAATCTTTAGCAATTTGCTTATCTTATCTTCCTGAGATATCTTAAAACCTTTCCGTGTTTTCTTTATATTCAAACCGAGATACTTCTTTATCTCCCTAATTGCTTGATCTTTATTCTCTTTCCTAATGATGCTATTATTTTATTTGCTTCATCATTAGTTTCAGTAATCAAAGCAATATCATCTGTGAATAGTAATAATAATGATACTTTCCCATTTATCTCCCTCTTAAACAGACATGGATCGGCTAAACCAGCTTTAAATCCTATATTGTCTAGTTCCTTTACAATATACTGGTTCCATTCATAGCCTGATTGTTTAAGACCATAGATACTTTTCTTTAACAACCAACAATCATTATTATCCTTATTTTCACTTTTAATACCAACAGGTTTTTTCATATAAATAATATGTTTTAATGGGGCGTGCAAGTAAGCAGTTTCCACATCTAGATGGTTAACTATATAGTTTTACTAGCTGCCCACACTAAAACTGCCCTCAAGGTTGCTGCCTTAAGACTAGGTGCAAACACCTCATCGTAGTCATTGGCATTCTGCCTAAAACCTTGGGCTACTAACCTTGCCTTATGGATTAAATTACCATCCTTATCTGTTTTTACCTTAAATATCCATTTGCAGCCAATGGATTTCTTTCCTGCAGGTAATTTGGCATTCTCATACACTTTCATATCACTTAATGAATTCAGTTCCTTATTCATTGCTGCATACCATCTTTCTTTTTCCTTATTAGGATACTTTTTAATTTCTTCAACAGAATTAGGAACTTGATTAATCTGGCACACTGTGTTAGCCTGGTACCTATCAGGTGGTCTAGATATACGTGTAGTTCTTCTGGGAATTACAGGGCTTACAGGAGGACTTTGTCGAACTACTACCTGTTCATCTTCCTCATCCTGTTCAGCTATTGAATCTGTTTCTTCCTCTATGGGCACTATTTCATCCTGTATTTGTCTCTTTACTTTATTTTTAAAGTTACAGGGATAACTAATGGGATTTCTATAGGATTCAATAATTACATCTTTATTGGCATCCTGTTCTAATTTCTCCCATCCTTCATGTTCTAGAAATTGGGCACTAGCACTACATAACACTTTAGATGTACCTTTCTCCCAAAATCTATATGCCCTATGGTTTGCCTGATAACCAACGAAGAAAAATCTTTTAGCTCTATGTTGCCCTTTTTTTCTGAGTTGTGCAGGAATATGCACCCATGCTGGTGCACCAAATGTGTGCAGGTAACTTAGATCAGGTTTCCTGCCATGCCATCTGGTGAATGGAATTTCACCTGTTGTTGTATTAGCAACGTTGTTCAATATGTTATTAGCACACATTGTAGCCTCCCCACAAAGAATCAGGTAACCCAGAATCATTTAACATTGTTCTAACCATTGCCTGTAGTGTTTGGCCTCTTCTTTCAATAAAAGCATTATGTTCTGGCCTGTATGGAGCAGACTTCTTATGCTCTATTCCAGCTACCTTAAGTCTGTTCTGGAATTTGTTATTAATAAATTCCATACCATTATCTGTCACCAGGGTTATCAGTTGTCGTTTAGACTTTCTTTCAGCAAACCTAAGCCAATTGAAAAAATGTTGATATGTTTCAGTTTTGCTTTTCATTAAATAGCAAAACCCATATCTAGAATAATGGTCCATAATGCTCAGTATATATCTAGCACCCCCATACTGGGTTTCTTTGGACCTATTATGTCTGCAAATACTACTTCTAAAGGTTCTTTTGTTTTGAAACCATTTAGCCTATTTGCAGGCAATACTTTGCTCTTATCTTCACAGCAAACATTACAACGCAAATATTTATCACAAGGTTTTAACCTTATTCCTTCAGATAATTCAACTGTACGTTTTAGCATTTTAAAATTTACATGCCCCAAACGCCTATGCAATAAATGGATACATTCTTCATGAGGCTTTATATTATTAAATACAGTTTGAGCCTCCCATTTCTTAGTATTATCTAAGACATATAATGTTCCATTTAAAGCTGCAGTTACCCTTTTGTTATCTTTTTCAATTATGCAATTATTATCTTTAAAAGTAATTACATAACCTAATTTATCTAATACCCTTACTGAAAGCAAATTAAACTTTAGTTGCGGTACATACAACATTTTTATATCCTGGTTTATGTACGGACAACGTGCAAAACCTTGACCTTTCGCTTTCAGGTTCCAGCCATTGGCAAGTGATATATGTTGAGAACTTGTAGACATTTTTATAAATTTTGTCTTATCTCTTGTGATGCAGTGGGATGCGCCACTGTCAACCACCCATAAATTATTCTTCACATCAGAGTTGCTAAACGTGGCTAGTTCAAATTCTTTCTTTGGCTTTTTTACATTCTGGCTTTTCTCTTTTTGCAGAACTTTGCCAGATGTCCTCTGCCTCCACAATTAAAACACTTTTTAATTGTGTATGCCGTTGAAGATAAATTCTCTTCTTCCAGGTGCTTTACTTTGCTTTGCTGGTTTCTTTCAAGCTTTGAAGATAATTTCTCTTCTTTCTTATCTTCTCTCAGCTCGTCACGCTCACGCCTTCTTCTGGCTTCTTCTAGTAGCCTGCCTGTTATGTCGGTTAATGAGAGGCTTTCTTTTGGCAATACTTCCAACGAAGTCACATAGTCATCATAGCTTTGATCTAATGAAGATAATATTATGTAGACTTGTTGCAGTTCATTAAATATAAGCTCTTTTTTCTTGCAAATCTTGAAAATGCTCTTCATACAGTTTAAATGAACTAACATATCTCCATTCCTCTGAAGATGCGTTCAAAAAGCTTCCGTGTAAGATTTATATGTGCTCCTACACTGTCCCGAACATAAATCTTCCTGAGGTTCTCCCAGCAGTTTGCAGCATTTTCTTCTCCACGAATATGGACAAGCTGCTGATCACAGAGAGTCAGTCCTATGATGCATAAAGCCTGCTCATTCTTCAGTTTAAAGTCTTGTAACTTTTCTTTATCATCATCATCAGCAGGATCCCATCTACTCACATCTGGTGGGTTTGCTATAATGTCCCACAAACCTTCTCTCGTAGAAGTAAACTACATTTCATTGACCATGAAACATAGTTTGTTCCATCCAGCCTGGATATCATGGACAGTTGTGACAAATTTACTTGTGCCATTACTCTTCAGATATTTTGACTATTTTAAACTAATTAAAACAGTTTGTTTTTTACAGTAATGTGCAACTCACACCAACTCTCTCTGCTTTATCCTGGTTAGTTAGACTATGCTGCTGGGCCCATAACCAATGTTAGGGTTTTGGAATTAACCCCTAGAAGAGTATTGCAGCAGTAGTCAAGCCAGGAAGCCAAAGGAGAGCGGAAGGGCCCCAGAGTATACACACACTGAACACAAACACTGTTTGTAGTTTAAATAGTTTTTAATCCAGTTAGAGTTTAAGCATTGTCATTCAGTCCATTAAGTCATTCACAGTATTTCCATCCAGTAAGACTCACTAGTATAGTCCAAGTTAAGAGTCCTTGCAATATCTTTATCAGCCGATAAAGATATCTTCTCCTCCTCCGGTTTCACTCTCCAGAGAAACAAACGCTGGATATTCAGTAGAATTACGCAGTAAATCAGCAAACAGTAGCAAACAATAACAGTTCAGTCACAGGCACTCACAGTCAGTAATCACAGTTAGTCGCAGCAGCACACAGTTACAGCTACAGCAGCACACAGTTACAGTTACAGCCAGATACAGACAGACAGCTTTCCAGCTTCTAATGCTTCCTTATATTGTAACTTCTAACCGCACCCTTAATCGGCTAATTGCCTGCTGCATTGTGCTTAAAGTGATAAGCACTTAAACCATGATATCTAAGTTTTATATATTTATTCACCCAAACCATATTTGGTATCAATGTTATACCTAACAATCCTTCAAAGAAAAATCACAATGAATCAAAGCATAATACATTTAGGAGTTTCCCTAAAAGTCCACAATCTTATTTAAAGTCCACAATCTTATTTAAAGTCTACAATCTTATTTAAGGAGGCTTTTATTTTAAAGACAGAAAGATATAAGACCATAGTTTTTTGAATGGCCTTCTTTCGCAGAACCATAGGATTTGAAGAGACTTCTAGTTCAATCCCCGGCCTAGGATATGGGTCTTCAGACCATCCCAGACAAATAGTTTCTCTATGTGTAAAATGTCTACCCAGTATGGGTTCTTGTCCTACCTTTAGGAACTGTGGATAATAATCTACACCTCCATTACTGCTCTTCTGGTATTGGAAGACTGCTATCATCTTCTTCACTATCTCTTCTTTAGGCTAAAGATGTATAGTTCTCTTAACAGCTAACTGCTAACTCTTAGGCCTTCAAGCCCCTCATCATATTTGTTGTTCTTCTCTGCACTCTTCCCAGTTCCTCATCATTCTTAATGTATTGTAGCAAGGAAAAGTGGACCTGATTAATGCACCACAAACTGACACTGTCATTTCCTGTGGTCTTGTCACTCTGTTCATACAGCCCAAGATTGCACTGACCTTTTAAGCAACTGCAGCACACTAGTTCATGCTTGATCTGGTCTACCAGAATTATTTAATAAGAATTTTCAAGTAAAAATGCAGCAATGATAGCTCAATATCTTAAATTCAGCAAATTTAATTGATTGGAACACATTTATATCATTATGTTTCTTTGCAGTTATTATTACATCCATTACATATGTGCTAATAATATCTTTAATCAGTCTTTTGATAACTTACATTACATGATCCCATTCAATTTGAAAGGTATTGGAATAAAAAAAAATCATATTTTGGATTTTTTTTAATAAAGGAAAAAATCTGTTTCCTAGAATTTTTCAATAAAATCACATCTAATCATATTCAACTCTTAATCAAATCAATATCTTCATTTTTTTATTTACACACTATAACTATTTACCCATAGTAAATACACATAGCTCTTTTCCTTTATCTTTCCAACACTTTTGTGAGAAACGGTAGGCTAAGAGATGGCAACAAGACTGAAGATGCCTGGTGAAAAATAGGGAGAACTGGAAATTTGAACCTTGGGGGTTTGGGGTGTTGTTGTTTTTTTTGCTCTGGTCTAAATAACTGGCCTCTACATTGATTCTTTTCTTGATCTTCAAAGCAGAGAGATTACAGGCTAATCAGAAAACTAAAGGCTATTAAACTGTTGTCCATTAAAATGTGTACAAAGCTATTGTCAATTAAAAACTGAACAATTCATCCTTAACATTGAAGAACTAGAAATCTAGTACAGTACAATATCAATATCGTGAATAGGAATAAATGCAACTGGAGACACAAAGTCTGTTGATTTAAATAAAAACTGACATTGTGTCCAACTTTAAGTGATGGATATTGTATTTGCATTAATAATAATGTTTCCTTTGTTTTTATTAATCAGGGTATAGCAAAAACCCTGAAAATACTGAATCAGTACTTTCATCAGCCACTAAGCCATTTTGAGAGGCATTCAAAATTTGAAGCCAAATTTCATCATCTTCAGAAAGTTGAACCAACATTGACCCAGAGACCTGACTAATGTTAGGGGAGGGCTGTCTCACACCAGACATTTGCTGAATTTGTTGGCCATTATGAAAAAGTGCAGCCTTCAGTGATTTGCTAGAAATGCTGAGATGATAACTAAAATAATAAGTACCTCCAGTGGTGGCTATAAATCTGCCAGATTCTGCATGAAACCCATTGTTTTCATTCAGAAAAACCTTATCAAATCTCACTGGAGATCCTGGCAGTGGGAAACTTCTCCTTTTCAGAAGACCAGCTGAAAATGCAATGGGTTCAACTGCTTTGCAGTTCCCCTTTTGCCCTTTTTCTCCTTTTTGGCCTCGAAGACCAGGCACTCCTTGGATTCCAGAACCACCCATTTTTCCTTGTCTTCCTGGATCTCCTTTGATACCAGGAGGCCCTTGAGATCCCGATGGCCCTGCTAAGCCTTTTGCTCCTTTCCTACCCACAAGACCTCTTTCTCTTTTCTCTCCAGGATTCCCTTTCAGTCCAAGGTCACCTTTTGAACCCAATTCACCATTTTCTCCTTTGTCTCCTTTCAGCCCCCAAAAGCCCCTAGGGCCACAATTCCCAACCTCACCTTTCTCACCTCTTTGACAAGGAGAATTATTAGACCAATCATGTTCTTCTGTCTGACCACTAAGTAATTTGGAACTGGAATCCCCCCTTTCTGCCATAGGCTCTTGTCCAATGCCTGTCAAATGTTGACGTTGTCCTTTTCTTCCATCTAGTCTTGCCATATCTAGAACCAAAGATAAGAATGTATTCATCCATTATCAAAGACATTGAAAGAAATACCTTAATCAAGGATGGAAAAATCAAATAAAGTACATCAGGCTGCTTCAATATATGTAGCACTGGCTGAACAGCATATGCCACTCTCATCTTTGGAGAGAAAGGAATAGCATAATTTCTCAGAAGTAATTATCTAGAAATGTCACTGTTGATAAGACCAATCCTACCATATGGATAATGACAGCAAAGAGCAAAACTATTCCATTTTACAGAAATCATGAAACTATATCAGCTATCAACCTTTTAACCATAATGAAAATAGTGACATTCCTAAAATATTTTGGAGGAGACATTAATTTATAAAGAGAAAATCAATGGCAAACATTAAGAAAACACCAAGGTGTAATACAATCTAGAAGAATGCTAATGTTGATTTACTTATGGTATATTCAAAAGTCTACTGAATTCTGAATTAGGAAGATTAAACAATATGTTTGAATAAGTTTAGAGGAAAAAGGAGAATATTGAGAATTAACTAGTGGTTAAAGCACCAGTATAGAAAGCAAAAGATGATTTTTTCCAATCCTGCCTTAGTCATTAAAGACAGTTGGGTGATTTGGGGCCTGTCATTCATTTTCCTCCTCTCCCTCCCTCCCTCCCTGCCCCTCCTCTCTCCCTTCCTAATTCACAGAATAATTATTGCGGGGAAAATAGAGGCAGGAGTTCACCGCCTTGAATTATTTATAAAAATAATAAAGACAGGATAAAAAAAGTTTTTTAAGAATCTCATGGTTGGATGGAGTTGATGAAATAAGATTTTTAAAAGGAAAAGGTGAGAAGTCTAAAGCAGGGGTCCTCAACCACCGGGCCGCGGACCGGTACCGGGCATGGAGCACTCTCTCCCGGGCTGCAAAGAATTTTTTTAAAAAATGGCGGCTTTCTTCACCTTCGTGAATGCTGCTGGGATCGGGATCAAGGACACAAATGAAAGAAGAGGAGGGAGGAAGCAACCAAGCCTGTCCTTCTCTCTGGGTCAGCTCTCTCAGTCGCTCTCTCTCGCTCCTCCACCAGCACAGGAAGAAACTGCTTCAAAGAAGCCGGGGGCTTTTCCTGTCACCGCAGCTTCCCGAAGCGCCCGTTCTCCCCACCCCACCTCGTCCACTCGCCGCTCTGCCTGCCTGCCTGCCTTCGTTAATGGTTGAATCGGAACAGCTTCGGCTGAGTAAAAGAGGTGAATAGTTATTATTCTCAGCGAAGCTGCTCCCAAACAACCAGAAACTAAGGCAGGCAGGCAGGCAGGCAGGCAGAACGGGACACTGTGGATTGAAGCGCGCGGCGCGGCGGGTGGGAGTGGGGTGAACGGGCGCTTCGAATAGCTGCGGCGACAGGAAAAGCCCCCGCTCTTTGAAGCAGTTTCTTCCTTGGATGGTGGAGCAGCGAGAGAGCGAAGCCTCCTTCTCTTCTCCCTTCTCCCCCCCGCTCCCCCGGTCCTTGCAAAAATTTTCTGCTTGAAACCGGTCCCTGGTACAAAAAGGTTGGGGACCACTGGTCTAAAGTATAAAAGAGATCTCTAAATCATTATGTGGTAGAAACAAAAATGGACAGAAAAGAAAAGAGGGAAATATTGAAAAGTGTGGCTAAAAAGTAGACTAATGATATTTCCTTTCCTTTTCCTTATTGTCTTTCTGCACTGTGCATAACACTTCTTACTCCAAAAGGGAATAAAATCATGGTTATAGTAATATGGAATATTACTCCACAGTACCCAGCAGATTTTTCTAATGATGTTCCAGTATTTCTCCATCTCCTGCCAACAGCAGCTAGCAATCTGGAACATAAATTGGCAAAAGAGGATAATGTGAAGTCACCCGTGCATTGGATTGCATTGATTATTATTATATTTGGCTCTATACCCTTCACCCCTTTTGAATGCCTTTACCTCTGAACCTATGGAAACATCAAAATGCTTCTTTGTTAGAATCCATTCAGTGCGATAAATTGCACCAGCTGTTGGCCATAATCACTGGAAATTTTGAATGTGAAATCTATGACATCTGAAAAGCATCACTGTAGGGAAGAACATGCAGCCTAGCTAGTTTACCTAGGTCACCTCATCTTCTTTCATTACGAAGTTTTAAATACCATACGAAGTTCACCATTTGAATTTCAAGAGCAATGTATGTAAATCAGCAAACAGTAGACGGTCCAGCCTCTCAAAATCAAATTTGATTTAATCTGGGGAAGGAGATATGCTTTCATTTCATTTATGATATTATTTCTGTTATTTTTTTAAAAAAATTCTAGCATTAAAATCTCCCCAGGATTTCTTGTGTGGCCATTCTGAAAATTTAAAGGATTGTTTGAGATTGTGAACATAAATAATTCACTCAAAGAACTGACCAGTTTTGTTAGATCTCATAATTGTCCTCAATATCCAACATTGTTACAGCTGTACATTTTAGGAAACAATTTCTTATCTTCTCAGTTTATTCCTGCTAAACTTCTAAGGAATTCCATGGCTTCATTCAAAATGTATTTACTTTCAATTGCCTCGGACTATAGTTACTTTAAGCCAAATCAAGCTGTGCTTGCAGATAGATCCTGGAGTAAACAGAATGTTTGGACTTTTTATATGGTTATAAACTATATATAACCAAAGCGCTAGCGGATTATCGAGAATTATCCCACAATGCTGTGGGTCAGACATGTGACCAAAGAGCTTAACACAAGGGGATAATGGTAGCCCAAAGATTAGTAGACATTAGTAGACATTCAGAATTTTGCACCCTGGTGATTTGCCTACTGCAAGGAACACAATTTGTTCATTGACCATTCCTGAATATCTTTTTACTTCATTGCCCAGAGAATTTGGATTTGGAGGATTTTCAGTACTATACTGATCTGGTTGTTTTTAATTAGGGAAATAAATGAATGGTTTTCATTTAAAAAAAGTTTTCGCAAACCCGAAGGCATTAAGTGATAAAATTACCTGCTTTCTTTTCTTTTTTTAACCTTGATCTCTCTTTTGTCCTTTTGCTCCTGGAATTTTATAAAAGCAGTGCTTCTCTGGGTCACTGCCATTTCCCTTTGGTGTATCTGAGATGGCAGGAGCTAAGTAGCCGTCAAATGTAATGCCTTTGTTAGTTCCAGCAAATGGCATACGTGTGCTACCACTGTTCTCATC
The DNA here is from genome assembly GCF_049901735.1 of Notechis scutatus. Taxonomy (NCBI): domain Eukaryota; kingdom Metazoa; phylum Chordata; class Lepidosauria; order Squamata; family Elapidae; genus Notechis; species Notechis scutatus. The sequence continues at coordinate 147,394,684 of NC_142012.1, read as the reverse complement.
TCCAGAATCACCTTTTCCAGGAAAGGCCTGTCCTATGTTTGCAGCTGTGAACAGCTTGAAAGCCATCTGTTGTTTGGATTCAGCAGTCGTGGCTGCTGGTTCTGGAAGGTTCTTATTTACCACTCCATCCGCTCCGTTAAAGGAAGAGGTTGCCAGTGATGTTATGACAATCTGGGAACTTGCTTGACTCCCACCATCTGTGACTGGCTCAATTTCATTTCTCTCTGGGTCCTGACCAGAGGGAACAGTGAAGTCTTGTTTTGGGGCTTCGGTTTCAATCATGCTGCTGAGTGACTCCATTGTGAACAGCTGGTAGGGAGAAAAGCTAAGGATGGCTGTCATACTCACAGGACCCCAAGAGACAATAGACAGCAAAATTTGAATTAGAAGGAAGGACAGCGTGCCTGAAATTGAAAAAAATAGAAAAACTGCAGTGAAGGTTGTTTGTATGTATGAATGTATTAAGTTGCAAAAGGAACAAAACCAGCGATTTTGAGCAATGCTGATTCATAGAACTGTATGAAGCACAGTTGCCTCAGGCTAACAAAAGTCATGATAGAAAATATATCAATGTGTCAAGCTTAGATATGAAATTGATGGTCCTACCCAGCCATAAAGATCAGTGAGTCACACACAGCCAAGGGAGGGATGGCAGCCAGGGGTTCCAGCCAAGCCTTTGCAACTCAACTGTGGTCATAGTTTGCTGTGAAGCAACCACACTTCTAGAGAAACCTAGGCAATTGCCACAATGGCAATAGGGCAGAGCCTCAGGCAGACGGTCTGTGTGCAATATGGGCCCTCAGGTATACAAAGAAACCCTCTTTCCAGACATCTATTGATCATCATGTTGTTGCAAGCCAGATTTAGTAGCTCTTGTAGTGGTACTGCTTCACCACTTCAAAGACCATCCCAGGCTGCTGTTCTGCTGTTCTTCTGCTCCCAAGAACCACTTATATATATAAGACCAAGACCAAAACCAGAATGAGTATGCTGTCTCAAATTCAACCATCAACTCTTGATGGCTAATATTGGGAAGGAGCAAATGAGAAGTTTGCTTTGGTTCCAAGAGAGTTCTATTTATACCTCCAGAACCCCTGTTCTCACGTTTAGATTGTACAGCAAAATTATTGTGAAGAGTAACAAAAATCACAACTTTCAACCAAAATACAACTCCATATAAAGTACATTGTAAAAACTCAATTGAGAGTTTATTGGACCTGAATTACCGAAATGAGATGATATCAGTATGCAGTCATAACTGCCACACCAGCAAACATGGATATAGGACTTCTCATCACTGAGATCATTAATTTTACCTCAAGTTATAGACTTGACTAAAGAATAAACCACATCTGCTTTTTTGATGAGAATGCTACCTTGCCTTTTATCTATTTACCCAATTCTCCGATCAGAGAACTGCCTATCCATAGTACTTCTCCCTTATCTGGATTTAGTTTCAGTTTACTGACTGCCATCCATTTCATTACAGCCTCCAGAAAACCGTAAAGCAGTTTATTTATTTTATTTATTTATTTATTTGATTTGCCAATTGTTTACAAGATAATAAGTATAAGTGTATACATAGTTGTGAATACATGAAATGGGTACATATAATAAAAATAAAAGAATAAGAGAAACAATAGGACAGGAACGGTAGGCACGTTGGTGCGCTTATGCACGCCCCCTACAGACCTCTTAGGAAAGGGGTGAGGTCAATAGTAGACAGTCTAAGGTTAAAGTTTTTGGGGTTTGGGGAAGAGACTACAGAGTCGGGTAGAGTATTCCAGACATTGACCACTCTATTGCTGAAGTCGTATTTCCTGCAATCAAGTTTGGTGCGGTTTACTTTGAGTTTGTATCTATTGTGTGCTCTTGTGTTGTTATGGTTGAAGTTGAAGTATTCATTGACAGGTAGGACATTGCAATGTATGATTTTATATACCATGCTTAAGTCAGACCGAAGACGGCGTAATTCAAGGTTTTCTAGTTCTAGAATTTCAAGTCTGGTGGCATAAGGTATTCTACAACGAGTAGAAGAGTGGAGAACTCTTCTTGTGAAATATTTCTGGACTTTCTCAATTGTGTTAATATCAGATACGTAATGAGGGTTCCAGACTGATGAACTGTATTCGAGTATTGGTCTAGCAAATGTTTTGTATGCTCTGGTTAGTAGTGTGATATTACCAGAGAAAAAGCTACGTAGGATTAGGTTAACAACTCTTAATGCCTTTTTGGCTATGTAGTTGCAGTGGGCTCTAGCACTTAGATCATTAGAGGTGAGTATTCCAAGGTCCTTTACAGAGCTTGGGTCATCAACAAGATCTTGGCTATTCAGCTTGTATTTTATTTTCTGATTTTTTTTGCCAATATGTAGGACAGAGCATTTATTTGTTGAGATTTGAAGTTGCCATTTGTTTGACCATTCAGATACATAGTCAAGATCTTTTTTGTAGGGTAGCAGTATTGTCTGTGGTATTGAACAGCTTTACATCATCAGCGAAGAGAACGCAATTGCTCTTAATATGATCACAGAGGTCGTTTATGTAGAGTATGAAGAGAGTTGGTCCTAGAACACTGCCCTGGGGGACACCACTATTGACAGGTACTGGATTTGATAGGACGCTCCCGATTTTGACCATTTGTTGTCTGTTTGACAGGAATGCTTCTATCCAGTTATTCAGTTGTCCAGAGATACCATAGGATTTTATTTTTAGGAGTAGTTTGTCGTGTACCACTGAATCAAAGGCTTTACAGAAGTCTATGTAGATTGCGTCTATTGCTTTGCCCTGGTCGAGTTGTGTCGTCCATATGTTTTTGCAGTGTAAGAGTTGCAGATTACAGGATAGTTTTTTCTGAAACCAAATTGTTTATTGGAGAGTAGGTTGTTTGTCTCTAAGTGGAGGATGATGGATTGGTTAATAATTGATTCCATGACTTTACAGGTGACGCAGCATAAGGAGATTGGCCTGTAATTTTCAACTAGGCTTGGGTCTCCCTTTTTGAAGATGGGGATGACTGTGGCTTGTGACCATAGGTTAGGCAAGGAGCTGGTCCTGAAAGATTTTTCAAAGATTATGCTTAGAGGTTTGGCTATGGCAGTGGATAGCTTTCTTAAGAAGTAGGCACATATTCCATCCGGTCCAATAGATAGAGATGGTTTTAGATTGCGTAGTGATTTTTTAACATTGTCTTCTGTGAAATCGATATGTATTAGATCATTGTTGTTATCTGTGGTACGGCTAGGAAATACTGGGCATGATCCATTGCTGTTTACAAATACTGAGCCGAAGAATGTGTTAAAGATGTTGGCTTTAATGGTGTCGTCGTTGCAGTCTTTACCATCAGGTCCTATCAAGGGAGGGATGGACCTTGAGTCTTTTAGTTTGTTGTTTACAAACTTGTAAAAAGCACGGGTGGAGTTGCTTAACTTCTCCTAGTAGAAAGATGAAAAAAGGTATAGAGCTGAGTATCATCCCAAACTCTATATCTTGATGACAGAATAACAGAGTTGGAAGGAACATTGAAGGTTTTCTAGTTTATTCCCCTGCTCAAGCAGGAAACCCTATAGCATTTCGGACAAATAGTTTTCTAATCTTTTCTTAAATACCTGTAGTGTTGGAGCACCCACAACTTCTGGAAACAAGTTTTTCCACTGGTTAATCGTTCTAATTGTTCTAACTGAGGAAATTTATCCTTAGTCCTAGGCTGGTTCTTTCCTTTATTATTAGTCTCCATCCATTGCTTCTTGTCCTGCCTTCAAGTGCTCTGGAGGATAGGTTGATACCCCTCTTCTTTGTGGCATCCATTTAGATATTGGAACGCTGCTATCCTCCTAGTCCTTCATCTCATTAAACTAGATACTGTAGTGTATACCCAAATTCCTGCAGTTGTTCTTCATATGTTTTAGTCTCTAGTCCCCTAATCATCTTTACTGCCCTTCTCTGCACTCTTTCTAGAGTCTCTGCATTTTTATAACATGGCAACCAAAACTGGATGCAATATTCCAAGTGTGGTCTTACTAAGGCTTTATAAAGTGGTATAAAGAATAAATCTGCATATGATATTATCGATAAACCATCAGGAAAAGAAATTCTGCCCTGTTGGTTAGTTTCTAGAAACTAGATAGCTAGACGTGGAAAGATTATAGACAGAGGGAGCTCTGGCTTAATTCTGCAATGCTCTTCCTTGGAAACAATTTTGAGTGCCAATGAAAATGGGAAATAAACACAAATAGTAAATACAGAAATAAAGCTTACCTGAAAAAAAAAGTCTTCAAATACAGGAAAGACTTTTCCAATGCATCCATGACACTGAAAAGCAAGTTGGACTGTCTTAAATACTAAGAATGAAAACAAAAGCACATATTTTGCACAATCAGAAATGTGAGCAGGAGGAGTTAGACAGTCTATGGTATAAATTATTATTTCTTGGAAAGGTTGAAGAGGACATTCAGTTTGTTTTTTGTTGTATCTTCATAAACAAAACTTGTTCTTAATAATCTCTTGTTATATATGAAATGATATGGTAGCTGTCCACCTTAGTGATTATTCCAAACAGCTGTTATTTGAAATAACAGAGGGCATTATTAGAAAAAAAAAGAACTTGATTTTTAAAGGGTTCAGGTCCAAAATGTGAAGCAGTTAAATTTCCCCTATCATTAAACATATTTTAAATTATATGTTTGAAAACAACTGGCATATATCAGTGCAGCAGCTGATAAAAAGTAGAAGAGAACTGAGCACAGAATATTTAGTAAGTTCACCTCTTCACTATGTTTAATAAAGTCCACCTATTGTGTCTTCATGTACCAATATTATTAAAAATATACATCATTGTATACGTTTCAAACCTAGTCAGCAATCTGGATTCAAAACAGGAAAATGGATTTGGCATCTCATCATACCTGTGCAAACTATGAAGGTCTTCTGGGGCTCCAAAATATCTAGAAGAACTCCAAGGTCTCTCCAACTCTATTATTCTATGTTCTGCAATGTGTTCTAAGTCCAGGGGAATTTTTAAAAAAAGAGGGACATAAACACAGACACTCAATGGGGTGAGCTTCTGGCTGCAAAATTACAGATATCAAAAAAGGAGAGTATTTGTAACTCAGGGTTGAAATGAGGGGTCCTTGGTGCTCTCTGAGTTTGGTTGTTTTTTGCAGAAGTTTCATTACCCAAACTAGGTAACATCATTGGTGAGGTTTTCTGACAATCAGTGCTAATTCTGATAGAAGAAGACATCCTCAATTAAAGATATGTTTGAGATAACATCAATATCCCTCAGTCCTACTTTTCAAATTGAGTATATAAGACAACATCAATATACCTCTATACCAAAACTGATAAATTTTAACAGATTAACAGATAATCAGTTGGAAGGGACCTTGTAGGTCATCTAGTCCAACCCCTCGCCCAAGCAGGAGACCCTACACCATTTTTGACAAATGGCAGTCCAATCTCTCCTTGAAAGTCTCAACTGATGGCGCTCCCACAACTTCCGAGGGCAAGCTGTTCCATTGGTTGATTGTTCTCACTGTCAGAAAGATTCTCCTTATTTCCAAGTTAAATCTCTCCTTGTTCAGTTTCCATCCATTATTCCTTGTCTGGCCTACAGGTGCTTTAGAAAATAGCTTGACCCCTTCCTCCCTGTGGCAGCCCCTCAAATATTGGAAGATCGCTATCATGTCTCCCCTGGTCCTTCTCTTCACTAGACTAGCCAAGCCCAGTTCCTGCAACCGTTCATTGTATGCTTTAGCCTCCAGTCCCCTAATCATCCTGATTGCTCTTCTCTGTACTTTTTCTAGAGTCTCAACATCTTTTTTATAATGTGGTGAACAAAACTGGATGCAGTACTCTAGGTGTGGTCTTACTAAAGCTTTATAAAGTGGTATTAGTACTTCCCTTGATCTTGACTGTATCCCTCTGTTAATACAATTTAGGATTGCATTAGCTTTTTTGGCGGCTGCTGCACACTACTGGCTCATATTTAGCTGGTTGTCCACTAAGACTCCAAGATCTCTCTCACAGTTACTGCTATTGAGCCTGGTTTCACCCAGTCTAAATTTGATTCAGAAGAATACCACATTGGTCACAAAGTGATTGAGGTGGATTAATGTGGTCATGTTAAATTCCTCCTCTCTTTAAGGAGAAAAAAAAATCCATTAGGGTAAACATATGTTTCATGTCAAACTACTGCAGATTGCATGGTTCCACATAATCTTTTAATGAGCCTGTTTCTAAGGAACTTTTTATAAAGCAACTATACTATTGTCTCCCATGCTAGAATTATTTTATTTCATGTAGACGTATTGATTACTTTTTTATCTACCCAGTCCATCTCAGTGTAATTAACCATACTAACAAGGATCACATAGTCTATATTTCATTTACCTCCTTGGCCCACATTACCTGATAATAAACCATTCAGAGGAGTTATCCTTCTGCAAGGCTATAGTCAGAGAAAACAAATAGGAAGGATACACGAGTTCAGATAACAAGGAGTTTTAGAAAACTAGGGTGAAATTATTTTTTCTGTATATCCATTCATTAATCCTTGGAACCAAAGTCAATCACAGTAATTATTTTTTCCCCAATCATGACATTCAAATGACAGGGCTGTGATTATCACAAAGTTCAAAACAGTACTTGTCAGCATTAAAATCAAACCCATTTCTTTTTACATATTATTTCGTTACCTAACATATCCTTGAATGAACTGGAAATTGGGCAGCCATGTGTTTTAATTTGAAGAGGAAAGCACTGTATAAAGAGCTATCTGAAGACTGGTCTCCATTTGAGGACTTATCCTTTTTGATAGAGCGCACAGACGCAAATTTGTTTAAGAATAATGAACCATAACTAGATAGAATAGTGGTTCTGAAATTGCCTATCACAGTGAGCACCTGGATGCCTGATTTAAGCACACACCCATACGCAGAGAGATAACACTGTCACAAATTTCTCCACTCAGGTGGAAAATATTACATTTTATTTAAATTATAATTTCCAAATGTTCACCCATATCTATATGCAGTATATAAAAGCGAAATACCACTCACACATCATCACAAAATCTCCAGAACAGTAAAACCTACAAACTTGAAATTTGGCACATATGTTCCTCTTGGCTTCTAGGTGATCACTAAGAAAGGATTTTTCAAAATGACCATCAGAGCATTAGTATTTCCTAAATTATTATTAACAAGCTCTGATGCTAAGGAGTTCTACTTCCCCTCCCCACTTGAAAAGAAATCTGTTCCAAATGCAAAACACAAGCAGAGGAGAGGAGTTTCAGTTTTAGTTTCACAGCAGCAACCAGCCTTAGTACAGAACAGTTGACCTAAGCCATGCCCAGGCTCCTTGCTGTCTCCTTCTTGGTCACACAACAAAGTTTCAGTTTCCAAACAGGACGTGAGCCAGATGAATACCAATGGATGCCGGTAGGCAGAGGCAGAATTTTTTTTCCCTTATTTTCCTCCCCAAAAACTCAGCTGGACAACATAGTTTCGTAGTGAAGCACAAGTATAAAGCTAGTATATAATATAAAGGAAAGCTTGAAACTTGTTCTTGGAAGCTGTTAAGTCTGGATGTGGTGAAGTAGATTTAGACTGACTCCAAAAATATAATGTTTTTCATCAATCAGCAGTCAGAAATGTTGACCATAATAATTATACAGAGGGAGTTGTACTCCTGATGAACATCCTGGACTTGCAGATTCTGAATGCCAGTCATGGCATCTTGAATATCTTTTCCAGGTGTTCATTGGTATCATATCAAGAGCTTGTCTGTGAAATATTTCTTGACTGCTCATTCCTTTATTGTTGATTGTCAGAAGTAATCCACATTTCAGTGTCCTTACTGTCAATTCAAAGCTTGATGGCTATATCTTTGGTTATTACTTTGATTTTCTTTCTATTTTAACCTTAGTCTGATTTTTTTCACTGTGCTCCTCCTATTTTGTATCATCAATTTGGTGCTGACTTTTATCAATAAAACAACTTGGGCTTTCAGATGTTCCAATGCTACACTCATCACTACTAAAAATTAACTTCATCCACTTTGCAAGGGCATGCAATTATTTATTAAAATATTTTGCTGCATTTGTACAAAAAGACAAACTGGTTTCGCACACAGGAACCTTCTAAACTCCCTTTGGGTATACTCCATTTGCATGGAACAGTGTGTTAAAAAGGAATGTGCTGAAGCAAACTGGAATTCATGAATACAACAACTAAGGATACACTTAAAAGGACTAATTTAACCCCTAACTTTTCTCTGATTTGGCTAATTTTATTTTAAACATAAAAAGAGCACCAGCTTTCTTTGTTACCCAACTAGCTACCAAACATACAAGAACCTCAAAGTCAAGAATAGCAATAGCACTTAGACTTTACACTGCTTCACAGTGCTTTACAGCCCTCTCTAAGCAGTTTACAGAGTCAGCATATTGCCCCCAACAATCTGGGTCCTCATTTTACCAACCTTGGAAATATGGAAGGCTGAGTCAACCTTGAGCTGGTGAGATTCGAACTGCCAAAATGCTGGCAATCGGCAGTCAGCAGAAGTAGCCTGCAATACTGCATTCTAACCACTGTGCCAATACAGCTCAGGATAATCATTGCTCTCCACTGATATTCCTGCCAGGTAACCCATAATTATGGAGGTAGTTCACAGAAATCAAGATTAGGAGCCTCCGAGTTCCTGATCTTCCATTAATGTCGTTGGTGCCTTCTAAAATCATTTAAACCTTTTCCACATCATTTGGCAGTAGTGTGTATGTTCCTTGAGTCAGTGTTGATTCCTATCAAGTGTCTTGACTGATCTCTGAAGTTTAACTGGCAAGACTTTTTTTCAAAAGTGGTGCAAACATCTTCAAAAAGAAAACCAAATTCAGCAAACACCAACAACCCAATATTTTAGTCCTGAGTTTCGGATATTCTCCACTCTTACAACTTCATTGTTACACTTAAAAGATGCAGGCATTCTATGATATAATTTAATTAGTTTATTAATGTCCATATTCCATATGTACTCCTAAGAGAAATGAACATTTTCAAGCTATTAAAGGAAAGTCAAAATCCAGGTGAATTGCAGTTAGGTTAGAAGCTCCCATACAATTCAGTGGCAGGAGTTCTGCCAGTTATTCTCTTGTTTAAGAATGACTGTGATTTCTCAACCTAACACAAAGATTTTCTTCTTCTTCCTCTTCTTCTTCTTTCTCCTCCTCCTCCTCCTCCTCCTCCTCCTCCTCCTCCTCCTCCTCCTCCTCCTCCTCCTCCTCCTCCTCCTCCTCCTCCTTCTTCTTCCTCATCACCATCACCTTAAAATGTAATTCTTTTTCTTCTTGTGAAGACAGATTCAACTTTAAATAATGAAAGCTATCCAGCAGAGGGCAGCCTTTAAACTATCAGAAATATTTTTTTGTTGTACAGTAGGCAAATTATTCAATCCCTACACAGTAAAACTTATTGCCATTATTCCATGCTTCTTGAATACCTTAGCATTCATTTTGTCTGAAGGTAAAAAAACTGATTTATTTATTTTTATTTCTTTTTTTTATATCCCATCTTTATTGGTTTTATAAATAAAGGTGGAAAACCTTTAAGGTGGCAAATACACACAATACACCTTCTACTGATGTTTTCCCCCTACAACAACAACCCAATTAAGTGAGTTAGGCTAAGAGAGAGTGATTGACCTAAAGTCACCGGCTTCTGACACATTCATTTTTATCTTGTATGAAGATAGTGTAAGGATGACAAACACGATAAAACACCTTGTGCAACAAGAATTTTTCTTCTTCTTCTTTCTTATTGGAATTAAGTAATATAGCAAATTCAAGCCATTAGCCACATGAACTTTGAGCTGATTTTGACAATGCATGTTTCTCAAATGCAAAACTGAGATTCCTAGTTTGATAAATTAAGACACATTAATTAATTAATTTCACTGGAGCAAGGATTGGGTAAGAAATAAATGTAACACTTGTTTTTAAATAATTATATACAGACATACATATGAATCACACCATTGTATAAAATAAGATGAATAATACCATGAACTTTACTAACACATACAACTCCATGGATGCTGCAGTTACTCAACATGTAACTGCAGTTACTCAACATGTATTGGCACATGTAACACCTTTATTCCATGAGCTGCATTGATTGTCCTTGTGCTTCTGGTGTAATTCAAAGTGCTGGCTGTCATTTTTAAAGCTCATCACAGCTTAGGATCAAGTTACTTGAAGAATTGTTTCCGCCCAGTTGTCAAGCAATATGGGCATCTTCACATTCTTTTGACTAAGAAATGCTGGGTTGACAAGGCCTAGAAAAAATGTGTTTTCTATGAACATTTGGCCACAATTGTTCATCAAATCACTTCAGTTGTTAAATGAATCATGTAGTCATTAAGCGAATCCAGCTTCCCTCATTGACTTTACTTATCAGAAGCCAGGTGGGAAGGTTACAAATAGTGATCACATGACCTTGGGACAGTGCAACTGTCATAAATACATGCTAGTTGCCAACTGCCTGAATCAGAATGAGGATAGACCCTAACCCTTGAATGTCTTCTAGTCCAGACCCCTGCTCAAGCAGGAGACCCTATACCATCTCAGACAATGACTGTCCAGTCTCTTCTTAAAAACCTCCCGTGATGGAGCGCCCATGATTTCTGAAGGCAAGCTGTTCCACTGGTTAATTGTTCTCACTGATTGGAAGTTTCTCCTTAATTCCAGGTTGCTTCTCTCTCTGATTAATTTCCATCCATTGTTTCTTGTCTTGCCTTGTCTTCTGGTGCTTTGGAAAATAAGTTGACACCCTCTTCTTTGTGGCAACCCCTCAAATACCAGAATACTACTATCATGTCACCCCTAGTCCTTCTTAGACTAGCTAAACCCAAATCATGCAACCATTCTTCATATGTTTTACTATCCAGGCCTGAATTTTGATCACATGACCATGGGAATGTTTCAGTGGTCGTAGGTATGAAAAATAGTCATCAGTTACTTTTTTCAATGCTTTTGGGACTTCGAATAAATGGGTGTTAGTCGAGATAGAATTCACTATTACAGGATGCAGCTGCTATTGGTTGAAAGAGGAATAAAACAAATGTAACGCTCATTTCCTACCTTTACCTAAATGGTATTTCTATGCATAGGTATAATCAATCTATCCCACACAGAAGGGAGGAGTTATGGCTATCATCTTCAACCTATTCCTTACCAGACTCTTTGAACCAGTGAGATGCTGTGTAGGAATGTAGGAAATACATGCTGTTCAAGGTTTTCTTTCCCAGAATGATCAAGAGTAAGAAATCACTGTATCCAAAGCTTTCTGGATGATTTCACAGACTGATGAGATTGATTTTGGATGCAACCAGAACATCACATAAAAAGCGCTACACTTCTGTCAGCTGTCAGAAAAGGATCTGGATAGAAAACTTGCTGCCCTGATTTGTCAGCTCTTCTCCACTACAGTAACAAGGACTGTACTGTCTTTCTTATTTTAGGATAATATGTGAAGGAAAAAGATTGAGGACTCATTTGTCAGAGGTGGTATTCAGCAGATTCTGACCAGTCCTGGAGAACTGGTAGCGGAAATTTTGAGTCGTTCAGAGAACTGGCAAATATCACCTCTGACTGGAGATTTTACAGTATCCTTCCCCTGCCATACCCACCAAGCCATGCCCACAGAACCGGTAGTAAAAAAAAATTGAATTCCACCACTGACACACGCACACAACAGTCCTCAAACACCCCCCCCCCCAACTTACAGGTAGGTCTGTTGCGGTTGTAAGTCAAGGACTACATGTATTATATCTACTTCTGTAGAAACTAGGTCTCCTGCAGCCCAAGCCAAAATGACCAAAACAATAACAAAAGAGAGGTTCATGCCCACAACAACTATACACAACAGTTACTACAAGAAACTAACAGAAGTAGGGCCTATATTATTTCTGGTCACAGCAACAATGAAACATATAACATAATAATTGTGACAGATATTGTGATAGGTAAAACAGTACAGCACTTTGATACTGGAACACCAAAAATGATTTTAAGCTGCCTCAGTTGTGAATAAGGGGATAAGATTAAGGTAACAGTATGCAGAAATGACATAAAAAGTTAGTGGGGCATATATGTACTATGATTTTAGGGACATGAGAATTTATTTATGTATTTATTTGTACCCTGCCTTTATTATTTTCACAAATAACTCAAGGCAGCAAACAGATCCAACACACCCTCCTCCTATCTTCCTCACAACAATCCTGTGAGGAGGGTTGGGCTGAAAGAGAGTCATTGGCCTAAGTTCACCCAGCTGGCTTTCAAGGCCGTTTCATTAAGAGATGGGAATGGTCTAGAGGTGGAGCTTTCGGCTCACAATCAGGAGGCTGTGAGTTCAATCCTAGGTAGAGGCTAATATTTGAAATAGACTCTCCTGCTAGATGACTTCCAAGGTGTTCCGAACTAGCGGGCTTGAAAGCCTGCAACTCGGATTGGTCCGTAAACAACGGGTCGTGATTGGTCGCCTCAGACTGATCTGATTCGCTTGTAAACGGGCTGCCGCGATTGGGCGAACCAAGCGTGGCAAAGTCAAATTGCTGTCATTGGCTGCCTAGCCGCAGCCAGCCCTATAAAAGGGGCTGCTGCGGCTAGGATATTTCGCTCAGATCAGAAGTCACTAATAAAGAGCTGTTGTTACTATCTGAGTCTCGTCTCCGTTCTTGGACCCATCCTCCCATACTTAACACTGGCGATGAGGATGGGATGCGGAGAGAGCAGAGCTGACTGAACACTTGCAGAAGATCGACAAGCACGTGGCTGATAGCACGCAGACGCCGACGGAATGGCTAGCAACGCTATACCACCCGCCCCGTTCGATCCAGCCAGTGAAGATTGGGACTCATATATGAACAGGTTCCAAATGTTCCTAGAGTCCAACAACTTGAAGGATGCTACCCCTGGGAAAAAACGAGCAGTTTTCCTGACGCATTGCGGACCTGCCGTCTTTAAGATGGCCAAGGCACTAGCGAAGCCAGCTGAAGTCAAAACAATGGATTGGGATACCCTTGCCCCAATCCTTCACAACCATTACGCTCCAGCAGTACCGACTCTCATTCGAAGGCACGATTTTTACCAAAGAGATCAACGTGAAGGTGAGAGCGTCGGGGGCTTCGTGGCAGACCTAAGGAACTTGGCTGGATTGTGTGGTTTCGCCAATCTAGAAGAAGCCATGCGGGATCAACTCGTCCTGGGACTGAGAGATCAAACAGTCCAAAGCAAGATCATGGCCAAAGGAGACATCTCTCTCGCGGACTCCATAGCTGATGCCACTGCAGCTGAAGCCACCCGCAAATCAGCAGCGCATATGCGCCGAACAAATGGAGCCAACCACCAACCCACCAACGACATGGCAACATCAGAAAAATACACGTCAGCCACCCACCACGAGGACATCGAATCCTCATCAGATACTGATGAAGAAGACGTCCACAGACTCCGGTCAGATCGAGAGCAACGAGACCGCCGTGGTCGTAAGTCGAATTTCCAATGCGCCAGTTGCGGCGGAAACCACCCTCGATCCGAATGCAGATTCCTAGACGCCATCTGTCGCTTCTGTGAAAAACGTGGGCATATTGCTAAGGTATGCTGGAACAAGAGAAGCTCCAGCCCCCGAAGGGGAGAGAACAATTCCAGACAAACCGAAGGCACCCCCACCACAAATTGGGACCGCCCCAGCAACCAGTGGAACCAGTACAACAGACCCCGGAAGTTCACCAGCACACCCAGACGGGAAGAAGCACATCAGACTATCACCATCGGCTACGCTTCATCCTTGGACACAAAAAAAATCCGTGTAGAGGTCACCATTGACAATCAACCATGCATCATGGAAGTGGACTCCGGGTCCTCCCTATCCATGGTCTCCTGGAGAACCCTAAAGCAGATGATTCCCAACATCCGCCGCCGAGACCTCAGCAACCAGAGACTCATATTAAAGGACTACCAGGGCAACCGGATTCCGGTTGTTGGCACCAGTCACTTCCAGGTCTCTTTCAAGGGCCACACTGCAATACTACCACTCACCATTGTGGATAGAGACCGACCCAGCCTATTGGGTCTACAGTGGTTCGCGCCATTAGGAATCGAAATGGCAGGCATCAACCAGACTGAAGGCGATGACTGGGAAGCGGCCCTTGTCCAGGACTTCCAAGAAGTATTCAGCGAACATCTGGGCAAGTACAAGGGGTCCCCCATCTCCTTTAATCTCCGCCCTGACATCGCACCCATTCACCTGAAACCACGCCAAGTCCCTTTTGCTCTCAAACCTAAAATTGATGAGCAACTGGACAAATTGCTCAAGGCGTGCTAGAACCCATCGATCACGCCCGATGGGAGACCCCAATTGTTACTCCCATAAAACCTGACGGGTCTTTGAGAATCAGTGGTGATTACAAGGCCACCCTAAACCACGCGTTACAGCAGAGTGCCTATCCGGTACCAGTGGTCCAGCATCTCCTACACTCGCTGGGGGGTGGCAGAATATTCGCAAAGCTCGACCTGGCCCAAGCGTATCAACAGTTGCCAGTTGATGCCGAAACCGCTGAAGCCCAAACTATAGTTACACACAGAGGCGCCTTCAAATGTAATAGACTCCAGTTTGGAGTCAGTGTAGCTCCAGGCATTTTTCAAAGTCTGATGGAGAGACTGTTACAGGGCATAAAAGGGGTCGTGCCCAACTTTGACGACGTATTAATAACCGCCCCAACAAAGAGTCAATTAGAAAAACGACTACGAACGGTCCTACAAAGGTTCAAAGACGCTGGCCTTAAGGTGAAAAAGGAAAAGTGCCAGCTATGCACAGAAAGGGTTGAATTTCTTGGTTACCTTCTGGACAAACAAGGAATTCACCCTACAGAAAAGAAATTGGCAGCCATCAAAAATGCCCAAGACCACAAAACAAAACTGACCTACAAGCCTTCCTGGGACTCATTAACTTTTATAACATTTTCTTATCCCAGAAGGCGACCGTTGCTGAACCCCTTCATAGACTCCTCGACAAGCGGGCTTCCTGGTCCTGGGGACGACGGGAGGAACATGCCTTTCAACAAGTTAAGGACCTTTTAACTTCAGATGCCGTGCTTATCCACTATAATGAAACACTTCCATTGACTGTAACTTGTGATGCCTCACCTTTTGGAGTCGGTGCCATCCTTAGCCACGTCCTTCCAAACGGTACAGAAGCACCTATTGCATATTTTTCAAGAACCTTGTCAAAAACAGAAAGGAACTATAGTCACCTAGACAAGGAAGCCCTTGCCATTGTATCTGCAATAAAAAGGTTCTACGAGTATGTGTATGGAAGATCTTTCTCCATCATCACAGATCATAAACCATTACTCGGCATTCTGGCGGGCGACAAACCTACTCCACATATTCTATCCCCTAGAATGACAAGATGGTCGGAGTTCCTAGCCGCCTACAACTACCAACTGAGACACCGCCCGGGGAAAACCATTCCTCACGCAGACGCTTTGAGCCGCTCTCCACTACCAGAACTGCAGGACGACCCGGCTCCTACACTACAAATACTACAAATTGAGACAATTCCCTCACCTCCACTAACAGCACAGGACATTGCAGTAGAAACAAAAAAAGACTCATGCTTGGCCCGAGTTCTGGGCTGGGTGGAGAGGGGATGGCCAGAAATCGAACCCAACGAAACCTTTAAACCATTCAAGAACAGACAAACAAAACTTTTTTCCCAAAGAGGGTGCGTATTGTGGGGAGACCAAGTGGTCATACCAGCAAAACTACAAAAAAAGTCCTACAATTACTGCACGATGGGCACCCAGGCATCGTGCGCATGAAAGCATTGGCAAGAAGCTACGCCTGGTGGCCAGCTATGGACAAACAAATTGAAACCTGGGTCGCCACCTGTAGCAGATGCCAAGAGACACACTTGGCCCCGCCAAAAGCTCCACCAACTAAATGGAAAATGCCCAGAGGCCCGTGGTCATGCATCCATATCGATTTCGCGGGACCTACAAAAGGGCATACTTTCCTAATAACAGTAGACGCATATTCTAACTGGCTCGAGGTTAACAAGATGAAAACAAGATGAAAACCACAGATGCAGTCATCAAGAAATTGAACAGACTTTTTGCAACACACGGCCTACCAGATGTCCTGGTATCCGACAATGGCCCTCAATTTACTGCTCTAGCTTTCGAACAGTACTTAGCGGACCGAGGCATCCGACACGCACTGACTTCACCAGCTCATCCAGCGGCATGCCCAGAGGCCCGTGGTAGAGCTGAACGAATGGTTCAATTCACCAAAAGAACTCTACAAAAAATGGAACAAGGCAACATCCACGATAAAGTCACCAGAATGCTCCTTCTCCAGCACATCACACCAAACAGCACTACTAACAAGAGCCCAGCGGAACTTTTGATGTCCAGGAAACTTAGATCACCCCTGGACCGCCTCCACCCTGCATACACTCCGGAAAAACCCCTGGGCTCTAGCAGCAAACACCGCGCTTTTCAGGTAGGAGACCCTGTATATGCAAAAAACTTTTCAGGAGACCCGTTGTGGATTCCTGCTAAAATAACTCAGATTACAGGCCCCCGCTCCTACCGCCTAGAAACCTCAGATGGGAGAATGTGGAAACGCCACCTTGACCAACTACGGTCCAGGCTAACCACGTGTCCCACCGGTGACCCTAACCATGACATCAGAGGGGGAAAGGAAACCGGGGATGCAGAAATAGAACCAACACCTGGCCGGGAAAGACAAACCCCACGATCACCACATCACAGCCAACAGAACTCACCAGATGAAGTGGAGCCTTGGCCAATGGGCGATTCACCTAGAAGCAGCAGCCGAGCAGTTTCAGCGGACCCTGGGAGCCCAAGCAGTAGTAACGAAGCTGGCGACTCAATCATTCCGAGGTCACCAGAAGGGAGTTCCAGCTATGGAACCGGTTCACCGTCCCGGCCGATTCCAACGAGCATCCCATCAGAAACCGAGACCGAACACAGACATTTTGAACTAAGAAAGTCAGGTAGACAGGTGCGAAGACCCGCCTACCTGCGAGACTATATAACCCCACCCCTTAGACAGAACCTAGAGGGGAGGGGTGTTCCGGACTAGCGGGCTTGAAAGCCTGCAACTCGGATTGGTCCGTAAACAACGGGTCGTGATTGGTCGCCTCAGACTGATCTGATTGGCTTGTAAACGGGCTGCCGCGATTGGGCGAACCAAGCGCGGCAAAGTCAAATTGCTGTCATTGGCTGCCTAGCCGCAGCCAGCCCTATAAAAGGGGCTGCTGCGGCTAGGATATTTCGCTCAGATCAGAAGTCACTAATAAAGAGCTGTTGTTACTATCTGAGTCTCGTCTCCGTTCTTGGACCCATCCTCCCATACTTAACACAAGGTCCCCTCTAACTCTGTTATTCTATGATCTATGGCTAAGGCAGAACTTGAACTCATGGACTCCCACTTTCTATTGATGTCTTAACCACTAGATCACACTGGCTCATTGAGAATGAACTCTCAATTCATTAAAATTTATTGTCAGGAATAATATTGACAGGCTCCCTGAAATTAATGGATAGATGGATAGATGCAATCCCTCCCACTCCCCACATACACACTCAATTGAATTATTAGGGGGCTACATAAATTCTCATGCAAGAGAAGACTCCATTAATTGAAAAACATTAGTTCAGAGCAAAGATCTATAAAATACTCATACACATAAAATCAGGCATATTATAGAACAATGCAGATAGTAAGGTTTTTTTCTCCTTTTCATACAATAGTTAGCAAGCAAGACTATATCAAAGATTCAAAACAATAAAAGGAAATACAACTTTACACAGCTAAATTAAAGCATGGAGTTTGTGTCCATCAAATTTATCTAGCTCTCTGTCTGTCAGCTGAATAAGTATGTGCCAATTTCATTATGAAGTCCACCAATGGTTCTAATTCTTGATGGCTTCTACTTCCAGAATTACCAGCAGGCATTTTCTAATGCCAGCTATGAAGGAATAACAGTAGAAGAGAGAAACTCCCTTCCATCCATGCTTGCCCAATGTAAAAATTATGCTGGACGAGCCTTTGATATGATCCAATATGGCCTTTTTTATATTCTTATAGATGAGCTATCCATTTCCCATTAGGAATATTGAGCCAAGCTACATCTCAAATTACAAACTTTGAATCTTCCAAGAGTTAACAGAAAGTGACCACTTCTGCCATATATAGGTTGACATTTAGTGCTTAAGAAACTTCCTTCACTCTGCCTGTTTTTCTACTGTATAGAGAAAGTTTAATTAATGCCTCAGGTATTATCAGGGTTTTTCTTCAGCTCCTTGCATTGTAACAAACTCCAAATAGGTTTATGAATACTGTATCTTCTTTATTTTTAAAAAACACTACATTTTGAAACCTTATAATTATATTTTGAGCAAGGATGAATTAGTGCATTGCCTGACTGATCATGAGTTATTAGTTGTTTATCATGGAAGGTTAATGGAAGACTGGTTGCAGTCACCCGCTAACTAAAACATATAATTACATTATCCATACAGCTGGCAAATAGGTTAGTAAAGCCTTCATTGTACATATATACCAGAGGGAACAAAAGTGCTTGAATACTTATAAGAGGAATCGTCTTATCTTGTGTGAGAGTGACTTTAAGTCAATGGTAACTCCTATTAACTGCCTGGATAAGTCCCTGTAGTTTTCTTGGTAAGATTTCAGAAGTGGTTTGCCAATGTCAGGGCAGAGGGAAGTTAATTGGCTCAAAGTCACTCAGTTGGCTTTGTGCCTAAAGTGGGACTATAAAACTGGTCTCTCAGTTTCTAGCCTGGATTCTTAACCACTACACCAAACTGGCAACCTCAAATGTAAACAACAATAATTGAAATGAAGGCCCCCCCAAAAATTTCCATAGACCCATTTACTCTGCATGAAAAAAGATCCAACCTTTCTATTCTACGATTGGCTGAGCATCCTTTTAACCACCCTATTTGCATGGATTGTATAGAAGAACCATGTTAGTCTGTGTAGCCAAAAATCAAAAGGAGTTTGGTAGAACCTTTCCAATTAGCATATTATATTATTCTAATGGATAATAAAATAATATTTTAAAATTTAATATTTATTTTATTATTATATCTTTTGAAAATTCAACAGTCAGTCATGCACAGTGAGTAGCACTTTTTCAAATTCAATTACAAGCATATGTAGGGGTTGGATATTTGCATTTTGTATATTTGGTGACGTCTTAAGTAAATAAATATCAACATTTTCTACCTTTTATTTATACACAGAAGAAAAGCCATTAACCAAACTAGATTCTATTACATTTATTCCTACATTTGCTATAATTTAAATGTATCTTTTTCTTTGTTAATCA
Organism: Notechis scutatus; assembly: GCF_049901735.1. Taxonomy (NCBI): domain Eukaryota; kingdom Metazoa; phylum Chordata; class Lepidosauria; order Squamata; family Elapidae; genus Notechis; species Notechis scutatus. The sequence goes on along the minus strand of NC_142012.1, from coordinate 147,375,246 downwards.
TTTTTATATGTTTTTCACAATTTTGTTTCATACAAGAATCTCTTTCTTAACACAGTCTTTCTCTGTCCTTCTGATATCCCTTGGATATTCTTTATCTGATACATTTGAAGTTTATTTTCTATCTCCTCAAAAATCTTCTTTCTCATTCTTTTTTAAAGCAAGAAAACCAGAGGTTTGACAACTCAAATTGATCATTTTTCAGCCCATATAAATACCACTGTTGATCCCGCTTGACAGAAGGTAGTTATTGCCTGCAGCTTAATGTTGCAGTTTACCATGCTGTAGTAAATTTAGTCATAAAAGTGATTTGTAGGGACGAGATGGGACTTGCAGATATTATCTCACAATGAGAACTTTTCTATAAAACCAGCCAATCTACTATGTAGAAATAGAAAATATGAATAACATATACAGGTGGAAAAACCTAATAGGCTCGTAATCCTATCAGGTGATGATTTAACTAGCAGGAGGAAGATGATTAAATGTCTTTTATTTTCTTGACTTGGTCAGTGTGTGCAAATAATTGAAAATACATGGCAACTACTTTTCAGTTCCACGTTTTCAAACTCATGTCTATACAATATTCCCATGCACCATTAAAATATTAAAGTAAAATTTCAAAATATCCAACAAACATATTGTGAGACTCTTTCAGCAACTGATTTTGAAGTGAGTTCCCAGAACATTTTCACCACACAAACACACAAATGCATACACACACACCATGATGCACAAAGGCTGTGTCCCCACAATGCACCTAGTAAGGTCAGGGATACAATAGCTGCATTTGTTCATTTGCCAAGATTGGTTAGTATGAATCTTGATTAGCATTGTGTGTTTATATATGTATGTGAATCTTGTTGTGTGCATGGCGTACTTATTGTTCTATATTTGTACATTGCAGTATGGCATACTACGTGCACAAATTTGGTCCATTTATTTAATTTATAGCTCATTATATTGTGCAAACCCACAACATTGGTTATTGTAGTAGATGGTTTATGCTAACCTTGGAAAATAGATGTATTTAGGGCAAATCCAAACTTGATTCCTTTCCTCTAGCTGAGTTTCTATTAAATGGCTGATGACATGCCAAAGAGGTCAGCCCAACTGACCTTTTTTTTAATCACTCTGTGTGTGTGTGTGTGTGTGTGTGTGTGTGTGTGTGTGTGTTGTATTTATTTTTTTTAAACTCAGGCTACCACTGTTTGGCAGAACATCAGACCAGAGTCAGGATAGTTTTCTGCTAAAGCAAGGATGGATGAATATCCATCCCATTCTGATAATGATCAGAACAGTCTCTTCTTCAGCATCTGCTGAAAGATTCTTTCTCCTGGAATTACATTATTGCACTATTTTGGGTAGATACAGAAGAACCTTCACAGCATGGCAAATTTTGGAAGCAGATGTAGATTACTACAGGGAAAGGTTTATGAGCAGTTATTGTTCGTTTATATGATCATACCAGCTTTCAGACATTACCTTTAGCTTATTTTGCCATTTGGGGAGATGGAAGTACGGCTATTCATTCCATTGATAAATAAATTACTCGCATTAATCAGACACATCGTAAAATCCTATTGTTGGGACCATCAAGTCAGAGAAGAAAAAGTCTTCCTTTTATTTTGTTTCCACTTGAAGCTGACATCCCTCACTGGGCTTCTAACTTTGAATTGTCCATCCCACCAACTCTTTATTTCTTCTGAGGAGAAAATTCATAGTGTGATGTCCATCTCTAACTAAAGACACTCAAGTCAGAAGCTGTGGAACTAGCTCTGATTTCTCACCCTCCTTGCAGCCCTTTGTTTATTGCAGGGAAGCTTTTTGAATCACTGGGACTTGGACCTAACCAGAATGACCCTGAAGCAAGCAGAGCATTCTGATGTTTAATTGCAGTTACAACCCATTGCTAGGTTTTCTAAAAGTCCCTCCAGTCATTGCCCTCCCAGATCCCTGGAAAAGGGATGGGATTCAAAAATATTTTTCTTTCGGTTCTGTGGGCATGGCTTGGTGGGCGTGGCAAGGGGAAAGATGTTGTAAAATCTCCAGTCAGGGGTGGTATTTGCCGGTTCTCCGAACTATTCAAAATTTCTGCTACCGGTTCTCCAGAACTGGTCAGAATCTGCTGAACACCACCTCTGCCCTGGAGCAATCCTGATGATTGAGTTTCACAGTGCGGAAGGGCTTTGCCTCAGCTTTTGGATCCAAATCAGAAAATTAGCCCATTTTATGAGTCACCAGGTCTAAAAGAATTGTGAGTTCTGGAAGTCAAGAAATATGTCGAGCTTCTTGGCCCCTTTTTCTTTCATCCTCATTTTTTGTGAACCAACACTCCTGCTTTCTAATATTTATGTGTTCCTTCCATCTTCGTCTTTCCACTTCTCAATTGCACAAGTTTATACAGGCATGCATTGGGCCTGGTTTCTCCCCCTAAAATTTGCATTGTTAGCTACCAGGAATTGTTCACTACAACTGCTTAAATGCTATTTCCCCAATGAATGCTCCTTTCCCCTTCAATGCTTCTTCCTCCAATGAGTGTTTTATGACCCATTTTATGTTTCAATTTATATTCCCTTATCTGTTCCAGTTTCAAAGGCCTTTAAATGCTCTTTCCTCAATGATAGGTACCCTCTTTTACCATTTACCATGGCCATGCATGCCATTGTATTAATTACCCTATTGCCAGGAGAGAAGACACAGAGGATTGTAAGTAGCTGTAGGGAAATCGGGAACCCTATGAAAGATGACCCTGTGAGATGAAGCTCTGCTAAGGAGGATCAAACAGCCTTAAAACAGGCATGGCCAAGCCGTGGCCCGAAGGTCACAATGCATTCCTGGACAGCAAGTAATGTGGCTCCACAAGATTGTAAACTTCATTATGTGGTTTTATATTATAGAACTATATTACATATTTTATATGGGGTCTGAGACAATTCCTCTTCACACATTGTAGTTCAGGCAAGCCAAAAGGTTGAACACTCATAAAGGAATGTAAGACCAGTGAGAAGACCATTAGCCAGCTAGATAATAAAGGCTACGGGTGAAGGGACCCATAGTTATAAAGAAAAAAAAATCTGGGAACATTTAACCTTCCATGAAAACCCCCAGGAAATATTGATACAGTTTGTTCATCTTACACAGGGTACATTTCCACATTCTTGTATGCCTATAACTATTACCACTCCCTTTTCTTCCTTGTTATTTCATATTCTTTAGCATATAAATTTTTGAAAACTTGTTCTCCTAACGCAAACACTTCCAGCCATTCAAAAGGTGAATGTTCAAGAGATATATTATCTTTTTGTGGGTGGAACAGCGTGGGACTATATTAATCTCTTGTCAGTTTATCGAGTTTGTGTGTGTATTGTACTGCAATGATTTTTTTTTACAAAACTGTAACATTTTAAAGAATAAGGTGGGGTGAAAAATAAACCGATTTAACAAATGTGTAGCCATAGTACATGCATATTGATAACTTTATTTCTACAATAAAGCTTAGGTCAATATTTTTTGTGAAATAATAATTCCACACCCAATGAACAGAGAAGACTAATTTCTAAAAAATAAAAATGGCTAGATATGATTTTCAGGATGTAGCCTGAAGGACAAGTACCAGAGTTTAAAAGTAATCAATATCAAAGCTTGTTACTGACTTATATAATAGAATGTTAGATCATTGCATATATATTTCCTATAAAAAAGCTTACTTGCGATTTTAAAAACACCAAGTTGTCAGGATTGCAGAAAAAACAATTGCTACCAACCTGCCTTCAATCGAGGACCTGTATACTGCACGAGTCAAAAAGACGGCTATGAAAATATTTACAGACCCCTCACATCCTGGACATAAACTGTTTCAACTCCTACCCTCAAAACGATGCTATAGAACACTGCACACTAGAACAACTAAACAAAGAACATTTTTCTCCGAATGCCAACATTCTGCTAAACATTCTGTTTGTATCCTTATGGTTTATATTGACTGTTTCTTAGGATGATGTGATTGCCTACTTGTACCCTATGACTATATTAAGTGTTGTACCTTATGATTCTTGATGAACGTATCCAGGGATGGGATTCAAATTTTTTAACAACCGGTTCTATGGGCATGACTAGGGGTATGGACATGTGACTGGGTGGGCATGGCTTTTTTGCAGCACACCCTATTTTTTGGGCCTTCTGGGCCTCAGGGAAGCCTCATGGGGGGCACTTTTGCTCCCAGAAGGCTTCCCTGGGGCTCAGGAAGAAAAAAAATGGACGCTGGAGGGGGTGCACAGCACCCCCCACACTCCATTTTGGGGCCTTCTGGGCCTCAGGGAAGCCTTCTGGGGGAGCATTTTTGCTCCCAGGAAGCTTCCCTGGGGCCCTGGAAGGCAAAAAATGGAGCACGGGGGTGAAGTAAGATAGCGAGGGGAATCCTGGCATAGCTGATCATAGGAACAGCTGATCGTCGGGAGGGGGGAAAGAAATACTTTAAGGAGTGACTGGGCAGGGAAGAACGCAGCCAGTGATGTTGAGCATGCGTGCAATGTTGCACATGCGCAATAAGGACTGACCGGGAGGGGAGAGGAGGGGAGGGCAGAGAGGGGTGGGGCCAGCCAAGGGCACGATTTGCCGGTTCTCTGAACTGCACAGAATCATAACAACCGGTTGTATAGAACCGGTACGAATGGGTAGAATCTCACCCCTGAACGTATCTTTTCTTTTTGTGTACACTGAGAGCATATGCACCAAGACAAATTCCTTGTGTGTCTAATCACACTTGGCCAATAAAGAATTCATTCATTCATTTTCCCAAGTTGAAATCCACTTGGGACATGTGCTGAATTTATTATAGTTATTTCCTTGTCCATGACTCAATTATAATGAGATAATAATGGAGGGCTGCCATTTGTATGTTGAAATCATTTTTGCTTCTTAATCATTTTCAAGACCCTCAAAATGAAAACAAAAGAATACTCTTTTATTCATATCTCCACTTGGCCTCATTCTGTGCACTTCTAGCTTAAACTATATTAAACTATATCTAAAAAGCTGTAACTTAAAAAATCATAATTTTATTTTGTTCTGTCTACATACAGTAAAATATATTTAAAATAGTCACTTCAGACAAAAGAAAAAACCATTGAGAGAAAGGAATGCTTTATGATCCAATAATATAAAAATAAGATGCAGGTGATGAAAAAACTTTAGACAGGTATTTGAAACCTTTCTATTGTTCCCAGAATGTAGCTTGCCTGGAGCACCTCCTATGCGTATTTTGTTATTATTACCATCAAACAGGGATGGGATTCTACCAATTTGGATCAGTTCGACTGAACCCTTGCTCCTAAAATCAGCTGGCAGCGAACCAGTTTACTGCGACTATCATGTGGCCCCCGCCCTGCACTTTACCTACCTATATCATCTCAGCTGATTAGTGCAGCACAGCAGATTGCCGCTTCTCAGCTGTGTCGGGCGCGGGCACCCACAAAGCACACGATCACCAAACCAGTTGTTAAACCTGGAGAATCCTACCCCTGCCATTGAGCCATACTGGATGGAAAAGACAGAGTTTTTGCAGTGTTGCATTTGTAGATTTTTATTCAAGGGCAGGCTAATATAATCTATTCATATATCCTATAACTAATAGTACTTACATCTGAGTATTGTACAAGAATATAGAATAGAATAGAATAGAATAGAATAGAATAGAATAGAATAGAATAGAATAGAATAGAATAGAATAGAATAGAATAGAATAGAATTCTTTATTGGCTAATTGTGATTGGACACCCAAGGAATTTGTCTTGGTGCATATGCTCTCAGTGTACATAAAAGAAAAGATTCATTTGTCAAGAGTCAGAATCATAAGATACATCACTTAATAATAGTCATAGGATACAATAAGCATATAGAATTATATAGGGCACAATAAGCAATATCGAATTTAGGAAATATACCAAAAGGCAAAGATAATTGCTTTCTTTATTGACCTATTTTATATATTTTCAAATAAGCATAACAAATTCCAATTTCTGATTAATTTCTCATAGGTTCTAAAATAATTTCTTGGAAACTAAAATTAGCAGCTTCGTATAAAAAGAAGGAAATAAAAGAATGTTTATCCTAGAATTATTTTCTACAAAGAAAGAATTAACAAATTTGGAAATGTAGATATGCATATAATTAATAAATTAGCATATATGTGCATGTATACCTATTTTCTCTCCAGGAGCATATTTATTTGTTTGAACCTAGATAGCACCACCATTAGATGGATTCGCAACTGGCTGGCAAACTGTATTCAACGAGTAGTCCTTAATGGGTCTAAGTCTACATGGAGGGAAGTAAGCAGTGGGGTGCCACAAGGTTCCGTCTTAGGCCCAGTACTCTTCAATATCTTCATTAACGACTTAGATGAGGGAATAGAAGGGGAACTTACCAATTTTGCAGATGATACTAAGCTGGCAGGAATAGCTAACATCCAAGAAGATAGGCTCAAGATCCAGATGGATCTTGACAGACTAGAACACTGGGCCATATCTAATAAAATGAAATTCAATATGGAGAAAAGTAAAGTCCTACATTTAGGCAAGAAAAACCAAAAGTACACATATAGACTGGGTGAAACCAGGCTCAATAGCAGTAACTGTGAGAGGGATCTTGGAGTGTTAGTGGACAACCAGCTAAATATGAGCCAGCAGTGTGCAGCCGCCACCAAAAAAGCTAATGCAATCCTAAGTTGTATTAACAGAGGGATACAGTCAAGATCAAGGGAAGTACTAATACCACTCTATAAAGCCTTAGTAAGACCACACCTAGAGTACTGCATCCAGTTTGGTCACCACATTCTAAAAAAGATGTTGAGGCTCTAGAAAAAGTACAGAGAAGAGCAACCAGGATAATTAGGAGATTGGAGGCTAAAACATACAACGAACAGTTGCAGGAACTGGGCTTGGCTAGTCTAGTAAAGAGAAGGACCAGGGAAGACATGATAGCAGTCTTCCAATATTTGAGGGGCTGCCACAGGGAGGAAGGGGTCAAGCTATTTTCTAAAGCTCCTGTAGGCCAGACAAGGAATAATGGATGGAAACTGAACAAGGAGAGATTTAACCTGGAAACAAGGAGAAACTTTCTGACAGTGAGAACAATCAAGCTTGCCCTCGGAAGTTGTGGGAGCGCCATCAGTTGAGACTTTCAAGAAGAGATTGGACTGCCATTTGTCAGAAATGGTGTAGGTTCTCCCGCTTGGGCGGGGGGTTGGACTAGATGACCTACAAGGTCCTTTCCAACTCTGATTATCTGTATCTGAACATCTGTTCTTCAATTGCTTACTGAAAGCGAGTGAAATTTGGGGTATTATGTTTCATCCCGTAGAATTAAAAAAACAACTATGATTTTTCCCACTGTAATTGAACACAATGATTAGCCTATCATTAGCCTAACCTGAAAGTTTTTTCAGGCTCTTCCATAATTAGTGACAACATTTAGCCAACCTTCTCTGGACACAATAATTATACTTGATAAGGGAAATAAACGAGAAATCCTTGAATTGTGGACTAGACTGGGAAGCTGAAAAAATACTTCTTGGAAACAGGCAAAGACAAATAACCTCTGTTTGTTGCCCAGAAAACTTCATTGATGTGACCACACAGTCACTAGCAAGGCATTGTCACCTTCTTCCAAAAAGTTCATGGTCATCAGAAAAGGATATTAGCACTATTACTTTTGTAATAGTACTCATTCTAACACTGAGAAGCCTTGTATCACATTTCTTCAAATCAAAGGGTCAAGTAACCCCAGGCATTGCATTCATATCTTCCACTTGTAAGGACCTATTAAAATTTCAACATACAGAGCAGCCCTATGTTTTATTGAGATGAGAGTGTAGGTTTATATTCTGACTTTCTTACTGACTTGAAATTTTGAATCTCTCAAGAATTGTAGCCGGATAGGAAAAGGCTAGGAGACCTGTGTATAAGTGCAACTGTACATGTGGTTCTAGGATTGGATGAGAAGTAGACTCAACCCCTTTTTAGGAGTATAGAAATACTGTACAGGTACTATTTCTGTCAATTGACTTTTGGATGTATTACACAATTGGATGACATTTCACAATAACCTATGACAAAAAAAAATTGTAATACCAGCAGCCTGTCAAGAGGTGCAACAGTACAGTATTTGCTACATTGCAGTGAAGAGTTCTCTGAAAGGTAATGCAATTCAAATAAGAACTAAGGAAAAAGGACCAAAAGAAAAAGAGCTGGGCCTTGGACCTGGTACCATCTACCATAAAGGAGCTGGGCAGTAGCAGACCATACAGGTACAAATCACCTGATGTCTTGTATCTCTTCTAAAACAGCAAAACATCTATTGCTTAAATTTGCACATAAGCATGAAATTAATAAGTAGTCTGCAATTTGCTGGATAAATCTATTTTTCAGAACGTGGGTTCAAATTTATTTGTTTAGTTTGTACTTGTTGGTTTGGAGGAAGAAAAGGAGATTGTACTTAAATGATCCAGTGCAAGCATATAAACAAATTAAGGAAATTGGCTGCTATCCATAGGGACCTGGGAATACTTCTCTTGCACTTCCAATCAGTACATGTCGGCAAACTGAGGACTTTCCTCCCTCTTCTGTTGTTTGAAATGCAGCAAGGATGGAAGTTAAGAGAGAGCCAGTGTGTGTTGTTATACTGCTGGGTGTAGAATCAGGAAGTTCTGGCCTCAAGTGCTCCTTCAGTGGCTGACTTTGGGCCAGTGACACTCTTTTAGTCCAAACTGCCTTAGAGGATTGTTGTGGGGTCCTTGGTGCTCTCTGAGCTTGTAGTTTTCTTGCAGACATTTCAGTACCAAATTTATTTATTTATTTTATTTATTTATTTTATTTATTTATTTATTTGATTTGCCAATTGTTTACAAGATAATAAGTATAAGTGTATACATAGTTGTGAATACATGAAATGGGTACATATAAGAAAAATAAAAGAAGAATAAGAGAAACAATAGGACAGGGACGGTAGGCACATTGGTGCGCTTATGCACGCCCCCTACAAGACCTCTTAGGAAAGGGGTGAGGTCAATAGTAGACAGTCTAAGGTTAAAGTTTTTGGGGTTTGGGGAAGAAACTACAGAGTCGGGTAGAGTATTCCAGACATTGACCACTCTATTGTTGAAGTCGTATTTCCTGCAATCAAGTTTGGTGCGGTTAACTTTGAGTTTGTATCTATTGTGTGCTCTTGTGTTGTTATGGTTGAAGCTGAAGTATTCATTGACAGGTAGGACATTGGAATGTATGATTTTATATACCATGCTTAAATCAGACTGAAGACGGCGTAATTCAAGGTTTTCTAGTTCTAGAATTTCAAGTCTGGTGGCATAAGGTATTCTACAACGAGTAGAGGAGTGGAGAACTCTTCTTGTAAAATATTTCTGGACTTTCTCAATTGTGCTAATATCAGATATGTAATGTGGGTTCCAGACTGATGAACTGTATTCGAGTATTGGTCTAGCAAATGTTTTGTATGCTCTGGTTAGTAGTGTGATATTACCAGAGAAAAAGCTACGTAGGATTAGGTTAACAACTCTTAATGCCTTTTTGGCTATGTAGTTGCAGTGGGCTCTAGCACTTAGATCATTAGAGGTGAGTATTCCAAGGTCCTTTACAGAGCTTGGGTCATCAACAAATGAGGTAGCATCATCAGTACTAGAAGGATGTGGGGTTTGCTCTTATTTTTATATATACTGGCTTGCCCCATTAGTGTTGGTGGTAATGTTCTTGGTGATTCCTTGAGTAAATTGTTGTTTATTGTTACCTTGTTTGTCCACATTAGTAACCTAGCAATAAACAACAGCCTAATCATGGAACCACCAAGACCATTCCCACTAGCACTGACAGGGCAAGTCACTAGTATATAAAAACAAGAGCAAATCCTACTCCCTTCTAGTGCTGATGTTACCTGGTTTGGTAAGGAAATGTCTGCAAGAAAACCACCAAGCTCAGAGAGTACCAAGGACACAACATTTCATCCATGAGATACAAATACAGTAGAACCTCTGGTCACAAACGCTTCTGACCATGACCAAATCGGGTTCCAACCCAAAAATTCACAAAATTTTTGAATCTGGTCACAAACACATACTTGGGTGGTGATTAAACATGACCCCTGATCCAGAAATTCCTGAAGACAAAACATTAGAAGAGAAAGAAATTGCCAGTTATGGAACAAATTATGGTCATGACCAGAAGTTCTGCTGTATTCTCTTTTTGACAGGATTGTTGTTGGATTGATTTGGAAATGGATTCAAGATGTCTTTGCTCTCTTTGACAAAAGGTAGGATATAAATATAATATACAAATTAAATGTTCAAATGCAAGTGTGCCAGCTAAAACTTATATATTGCAGGGAAGTTTGTTTTAAACTTGGGAATGCTGAATTCACTCATGTACCATTTAATGACCATGAAACAGCTAGCAGTTTATATTTTCTCAGGCTAGACAAAATTCAGGTGGGAAGAGTCAAAACTTGGGGAACAGTGGACAGACTCACCATCTATTTCAATCTGGGTCTAAGTGAAGAGAACAAATTTATAAAGAGGTGCAATATTTTGTTCCAGCCTGCTTTCAACCTGCTTTTATAATTGTGAGTGTAAATTGCTTCAAAACCAGGAAGAAGCCCTATAACATCAACACCTTTGATAAGTAAGTCAGTAAATAAAGGAAACCAGATTTCCAACACAGCATCGATGGGCCAGCAACCCACGATCCAAGCCATTTTTAATTGTTCTGTAGAAAGGTGTCAAAATGCCTTTCCTCCGAGGATTCGATTTTCCCGCTGGGACAGCTATGGCGCAAGGATACGGACAACTGCCTGAAAGCTGGATCTTTTTATTTTTCAGGAAGGCGGTGGACAGCGAGAAGTCTGCGTTCCTGGACTAGCTGGTTTCTTATAGTAAGTCCCTGGTTTTTATACCCCTTTCTCCCTTTGTGAGTTGATTTTGTGTGAATGTTTGTATTTGTCCTTAATGTTTCAAATCCTGTTTGAGTTTGTCTTTATTCCCGCCGGAAGGCAAACTCCGCGGGGTGTGGAAGGCAAACTCTGCGGGGTGGTTAGATTGTATTATCGGTTTTTCCTAATCTCTTTTAGCTTTATAATGTTTTTTTTTCATATTTGTTTTGTGGCAATCTCCTGTCTGTCTCTTTTGTAATTTATATTTTTTTGTGTCTTTTGTCTATTTGTTTTGCTTATTTGGTATGTCCTGTGTTTGTAAGGGTTTCCTTTTCTTATTTGTCTAGGTTTCTTAATTACATAGGCTTTTGTCTATAGGGATTCTTTAATACCTTTTATTTGATTCCTTTTCCTATGTAGGTTTGTTTTATGGCTGGCCTGATGTTCCCCTTGGGCTTTTCCAGTTTGAGTGACACTACTGTCTACGTGAAGTTCCCTTTCCACAGTTCTTAGAAGAGATGTCTGTCCCAAAGGTGCTTTTTTAGAAGGTAGTTGAAGATGTTTCGCTTCCCCTCCAAGAAGCTTCTTCAGCTCAGACAGGACAGTGAGAAATGGAAATATTTATAAGAGGTGTCGGTGTTTTGCACCCAAGGAGAAGCCCGACCGCGGGTTGACCTTTGTCCCCTCCTGCAAGTCGCCCGCGGCGGTTCCTCGAATCTCACGTAGTTTCCTCAAGATGTATATTATTAGTTTTGGGCGCGAAGAGGAAACTTCCACTGACGCTCTTTTATTCCTCGCGGATTTTTTTTATCTGTCTGTCTGTCTATCTATTTTCAAGAGCTGGGCGAGAGTTCGCCCTCGTCTCCTTGCACAACTTGCTCAAGTCCACCCCCACTGCGGATCTGACTCGGGGCGGGGGGAAGGGGAGAAGCCAAGCGGCGGTCCACGCGTTACAACGTTTCCCAGTTAATTCCATTCATTCGTTCCTTCAAAAAGCGCGAACGGGAGTCCCCTGGGGCCGAGGGGGGGAGGGCGAAAATTTCGTGTGTCCGCGCGGGGCGGAAACCTGGGCGGTAAGTCAGCGATTTGAGGCCGCGAGTGGCATCCTTGGCGGGGAAAGGAAAGGCTGGCTCTCCCGCCCCTTCTGCCGCACGCAGCGCCTCCCCAGTATCAGCGTTTTCTCCATCCGACTTCTGCGCGCGTTGTCTCGGCTTTGCTTCCAACCTTCCTTCGTCCCCGTCTCTCTCTCTCTCTCTCTTATTAAAAAATGCATCGAAAGCTAACCAGGTTCCCCGGCGATTCCTGAGAAGGGAGAAAGCTTCCTTCCTTCAGGCTGCAGACTAGTGTGGCTTGTTTCTTGCCTTCTTTTTTCCTTTCCTTTTATTTTGTTCTCTCTCTCCTTCGCCTGCCCGGCAAAGAATGACAACATAGCTGCAGGTTCCTGCGGAACGATGCCGCTGCGCTCTCCTCTTTATACGCCTCGCTCGGCTTAAGAAAGAACAGGGACGACCAAAACGCCGGCCAAGCTCAGAGACGCGTATAAAAGCCATTTTGGGAAAGAGACCTCCATCCTTGGATCTCTTTCCCCCGCAACTTAAAGTCGAGCCCGGCTTTAAAGGCGTGAGCTACTTTCAGACGGTGGCGGGAGAGCTGTTTATCCACATCGTTTGGAAGGTTTAAGGGCGGACTGACGGCGGGGAGATCTTTTCCTCAGCCTCCCAAATGGAACAGCCATTTCCGTTAAAATATCCTAACGGTCTGAGAAAAAGGAAGAAATCGCGAAATAGAAAAGGGGGAGAAATAATCCTCCTTCCCACCGCCACCCCGCTGCCTGCGGTTCACCTCCTTTAAAATATTCCTTGGCACTGCGGCACTTCCCGGGCTGGGTTTAAGCAGCAGCAGCGCACCTGAGCAGCGCTTCTGTGCAGCAGGCTTGAATTCTAAAGCAGGAGGTGGTGGCCAGACTTGTATTTGCTCTTGATCCCGTCCTGTAAAAAGGAAGCAGCAGAGCCATTTGGGGTTTTTTGTCCCTATCAATGACCAAATCTCTGGAACTGGGCTGGCCACAGAAAGGGAGTTGACTACAGCAGGGTGGAGCTATAGGTGAGTGGAGAAACCGTGCTAAGTTCTCAAACTGCTGAACTCTTAGTAGTCAGCCCGGCTAGCAAAGGAGTTTCCAGCATCATCTATTTCCCTTTGGAAACACTAAGGTGAGTGCCTCTTTTATGCAGGACCTCTTTTACATTTTTTATGTTTGGCTCCGATCCTCTGGGTGCCTCTTGGTACCTAAATCTTGCTGATGCATACTTGGGCATAAAGTTGCCTGCACAATTTCACAGAATACAAATTCTTCCAAGTCACATCAAATCGTTTGTAGACTTTATTTTTTTAAAAGGAAGGCCCAATTCTACCTGGTAATAATAAGCCAGCTTTTGTTTTTCTTTTCCTCTTTCCAACCTCCATTTTTGCATCCAGCCAGATAAAGTGCCTTGTGGAACTCAAAAAATCTGTTGGCTGCTTACTGACTATTTGGTTGGCATTGATAGGGTAACCTTTTTAGGACTGATAGGTAGCTTGAAATAGGGAATTGGTAATTTCTAATTCTTAGAAGCCAAAGAGTTCTAATTAAAATAGTGTAGAGGTACTTATCCTGCCAAGAAAAAGCCTGGAAGGCAGGTCAGTTCTACAGAGGCAGGATCCAATATTCCTACAGAAACTTTTTCAGGTAGGTATCTATACTTGTGATTTATTCTACCAGTTGTAGGACTAAATTGAGGCTTTTTAGAAACAAGGTGAAGGCAATTTCAGCTTAGTTGTCTTCAATGCTCTTTTGTTCATCTAAAAAGTTCTCAAAACAGACCTATGCCATGTACTTTTTGGCTCCAAATTAGAAAAGGAGACACTTAGAGATAAAGAAAAATGGGTTCGATGCAAGAATTTTCTCATTTGAATAATTTTGGGTTTGTTTTTTTTAATAATAATATTGAAAGCTTAGGAAACAACAATAAAAGAAAATATGAAGGAAAAAAAAAAGCAATGGAAAATGTGCAAGAAAACAAAAAAAAGTACAGGTAATCCTTGACTTATGACCATAATTGAGCCCCAAAGCTACAGTCATAAATTATGACAGTCATAAAGTGGGTCATCATGTGACTGGACCCAATTTTATGACATTTTTACAACAGTCATTAAGCAAATGCAGTAGTCACAAAGCAAACACAGTGGGATGCAGCAAGTCATAAAGCAAATGCAGCAGTCATTAAGTAAACACCATGGTTATTAAGCAAATCATTGTTTGCTGTGGAGTGGTTTTTGTCTGGAAACCAGAAGTAAACGCTAATTTCCAGAAGGAAAAAAAACATTGTAAATCATGGTCATGTCACCATGGGGTGCTGCAAACAACCTTAAATGGGGACTGGTTGCCAATGCTCAAAATGCAGTTACATGACAGTTGGGGTGGGGCATAGACATCCAAACTGTGTAATAGTTTTTGGGGTATCCATGATACATAAGCCATGGTGGCACAGTAGTTAGAGTGCAGTACGCTACGTCTGCCTGCTGGTTGCCTGCAATTTGGCAGTTCAAATCTAACTAGGCTCAAGGTTGACTCAGCCTTCCATCCTTCCAAAGTGGGTAAAATGAGGAGGCAGATTGTTGGAGGCAATATGCTGACTCTGTAAACCGCTTAGAGAGGGCTGTAAAGCACTGTGAAGCGGTATATAAGTCTAAGTGCTAGTGCTATCCATCATAACTTCTGTCATGGCAAAATGCCAGAAAAGAAACAGTAACACAAATAATAATTCTTACTTTTAAGATTCAGAGGTTTATTTCATGAGCAATTTGAAACATGAACAGCCATCCTAGCACAACTGTTGTAATGATGAGGCAGTCGAGTTGTTTGATCATGAACAACTGAATCATGATGATCTTTACTGGAATCTAGTCTTGCATTTATACACATTTTTAGTTATCCTCCATCACTGGTTAACTTTGGTTACTGCTTAACTTTCATTACTGTTTAGCACAGTAATCCATACAATTAATTATTTCTAGTTAAAGTCTAACATATGTTTACTTCCTCTCTCTAATCCTCCTTTAGATTAGTGACTTTGTTTACCTGAGTTGTATTTGCTTGGAAACATTCTTTATCTGAGGTTTGCCATCCGAGATTGGAACATTCCTGCAATTACATATCCTCGTTTTTTATTTTAAATGGAGGATTCAAAGATTTATAAATGTATCGCAATTGGAGAAGATTAAGAGAGGGGGAAGCAGGACGAAACAATGCAAGTAAATTTGGAATACATTGAATAAAACAACAGGTTGCAATTAGTACAATAATAATAATTATAGCATAAAAGAAAAACTGTCTGAGCCAAGACCAATCAGGGAGCCAATTGGTTAGCCACTCAAAAGGTGAGTAATGAGCATGGATATTATTTTGAATGTATGATTGTAAATTGGCAAGCTCATCCTCAATAGTTTTATTCAAAGAATGAAAATGTACAGCACATCCACAGCATCCAACTAACGTGCCAGGATAAGAGCCTAGAGTAAGGACTCCTGTAACGGCCCCTGCCAATGCACGGCCAAATGTAGAACCAAAAGACAATTGTGTGTCAATAATGACTTCATCATTACATGTAGGCCCCAGAGAGGAACGCCACTGTTGAGTTGATGGGAGCGTACCTATTTGAACAGGTAGAGTAAAATAACCTATAGTTACACATTGATAATTCTGAGGATGAACATTAGTAGCATATTTATCAAAAAAGAACCACATATTAGGATCCTTAAGCTGCCAACCAGCGCATATCGATCCTGTATTAGATTGATCAGAGGCATTAAAAATAGGAAAATTGTCAGGATACATATCAGGAGCTATATTAATTCCATGCAAAGAAGAATTAAAGGTACCTGACAACCAATAGTAGTTAGAACAATAACTATAATTCCCTAGTTTTTTAATATGTGCTGAGCAGCATCATAATCAGACCAATTATGAAGCCAAGTGTATTTAGCGTGACAACAGAAACACAGACCCCTTGTAAATTGACTAACTTTCAAGTAACACCAACGGACAGAATTCAATTGCATAGGGGGTGTAGAAAATAGCCAGGAGTGTAAAATAGATTGTAGTTGTGAGACAATAAATGTAGAAGACATGATCAAGTTAGGGGTAAAAGAAATTTGACCAAATGCCATTGGGGGCTCATAGTATAAAGTAATATTTGTGCCATGGGTCATAAACATGTATTGGGCATGACGAACCCACAAATTAGGGTAAGATGAACCACAGAAGTGTAATTTTGAGCAGAAACATCATTAACCATAAACAAGAAAATACAAAGTAAAATGGTAACAGAGTTAGCAGTAATAATAGCAAAAACAGCAGCAACAAGATTTTCAGGAGTCTGAGGTAATGAGGCCTGTTGCAGTTGTTGAGCTTGATATGTAGTAGATTTAACCTGGCCCCAAGTGATGGGTTGCAGGCGCGTTGACCTTGGAAGATGGACTTCCATGTTCAGATGAAGATTGAAATCCAGAATCGGGTTGTGAAGGCCCTGATGCCATGCCATGATATGGACGAACACAGCGCGCTGGAACCCACACTGCTTATCCAGTAGAAGGATCTTCCACGGTGGCGTAACCATGACCCCAGGTGATCAGCGGTGTAGGGCCTTTCCAGGTTGGATCTGGAGCTTGGCGATACTTTACCAAAGGCCTTGCTAAAGATTCAGTAGTTCAAAAATGCAAATTAACAGGTGAGTCTGCAAGAGAATCTAAAAAGGTTATATAGTTCCAAGTATATAACGCTACAGCAATGAGATTTTGAATCTTTTGCAGATGGTAAGGGCCAGACTCAGTTTGTAATTGTTTCTGAAGCAATGCCTTAAAAGTACGATGAGCTTACTCAACTATAGCTTGACCCTGAGAGTTATAAGGAATTCCGTGCACTAAAGTAATATTCCATTTCTGACAAAAGGTTTGAAATTCCTTACTAATATAAGCGGGGCCATTGTCAGTTTTAAACTGAGAAGGCCAACCCATTACAGCAAAAGAAGATAGGCAATGAGAAATAACATCTGAAGTACGTTCATGTTTTGAAGCAGTAACCCAAAGGAAGTGTGAATGAGTGTCAATAGACATATGAAGATAACAGTATGGCTTAAAGGTTGAAAATTGAGTTACATCCATTTGCCAAATTTGATTAGCTTGGGTTCCTCGTGGGTTGACACCCACTGGAAAGGGAACTGCCAGTTGCTGACAAGCTGGACAAGCACGGACAATATCCCGGGCTTGAGATAATGAAATTTTAAATTGCTTTGCAAGCGATTTCGCATTTTGATGAAAATAAGAATGACTGGCAACAGGATCAGCAAACAAAGACGCAACATCCCTTAAGGATTCATCTGCCTTCCGATTTCCTTCAGTCAAAGCATTAGTAAAGGGAGTATGACTTTGAATGTGTTCTACATACAAAGAATACAAGCGAGTTTCCAAACTATTCTTTAAAGATAAAAACAAGGATAACAAATTCTTATCCAAAGAGAGAGCACAATAAGAAAAGGGAAGAGATTGCATAGCTAAATACACATATTGAGTATCAACGATCAAGTTACCGTGTTTCTCATATAATAAGGCCGGGTCTTATTTTCTTTTGAGCCCCGAAAAAATGGCTAGGCCGTCTTTTCGGGGGTGACTTAATTCCCCCCCCTTTGCATCTTTGGGCAGGCAGGTGGCGACGGCTTCGATGTTGACCTCAGCGTTGGTGGGGCACTTCGTATCGGGGTCAACGCAGGCAGCACCATATCCGGGTGTGCAACAAAAGTACTTCCTAATGGCAAGCCCCCCCCCCACCATTCCCCACCATTTCGCATGGTTTAATATAGGCCTTAATTTGTGGGGGAGGGGCTTAATTTCATTTCATGCCTATAAATCATGCTGGGACTTCCTATTGGGGGAGGCCGTATTGTTGGAGAAACAGGGTAATAGGTTGGTCATTGAACAATCGTAAAGCCAAAATGACAGCAGCCATCTCAGCACGTTGAGCTGAAGTCTGTGTGGCAGTAAATTTAGAGTACCATTGTTGTTGAATCTGCCAGACAACCACACCCCTTGTAGGTAATCCATCAGTAAAGACTGTAAGAGCTTTAGAAATAGGATTTCGCACAAAAATGGAAGAAAAGGCCGGATTTAAAGTAGTAGTAACCACTATTCTAGGATCCTTGGGTAAAGAATACAACAAGTTTCCCACATATTGAGAAAAGGCTATCTGATATGATTCTGAAATCATCACCAAATGCTCATGTTCAACTTTTGTATGAGTGAAAGCTATGCTAATGAGATCCTGTCCTGTAAGATGTAGTAGAAGGTTCTATATGACCAGCAGCCAATTGTTCTTGTACCAATTGTTGTAAAGCAGCGAGTTTTTCCCTTGATAATGGCCATGATTCCACCCAAACCGGCGTAGAACAGAGCCATTTAAAAGGAAGAGCCATCATCAAGAATCAAATGGGCATTAAGAAGAGAAAGGATATCACGGCCCCAAATATTAGTATGAATATCTAGAATGCATGGTTGTAAGAAAAAGGACTTACCAGCAGATGTTGTAACATTAATTTATTGAACACTCTGCCAAGCAGCTGTAGAACCTCCTATTCCCCACAATGAAGAAACTGTCGTTTTTGGCCACTGTACTGGCCACTGTAAAGAGGAGATGACAGTAACATTGGCTCCAGTATCCAATAACCCTTGAAATGGTTGTTTATTAAGGAAGAGTGTTAACAAAGGATGAGAGGAGTTCAGCTGATGAAGTAAGCCTACAGATAAAGAAATTGATCCAAATCCTGCATCCCCACGATTACCTATACCAGGAGATGGATTTTCATATGGAAGAAGAAGCAATTGAGCAACAGAAGAATTACAAGGAAGAACTTGAGGAAGATTCACCCAAATCTGAATCATGAGGATACCAGTGTAATCTGAATCTATTGCCTCAGGCACAACAAAACAGCCCTTTTTGTGTGCAGAAGAATGAGGCAAAATTAAGCCAACTAATCCAGAAGGAAGAGGACCTTTAAATTGAGATGGAACTATTTTAACTTCCATGGGAAATTTAAACTCAATTTCCTCTTGAGTGATTAAATTGATCTTAGTGCTACCGGCTGGGGGAGGAGTGAGAGAGGCTGCTGGAGGAGTCAGAGTGATTGGGAAAGGCACGCTTTGGATTCTGGGTGGGTGCCACACCCATTGGCAAGTTTCCCGACCGAAACCGACATTGATTGGCCCAATGAAATCCCTTTTTGCAAATAGGGCACTTCTTAGAAGGACGATTCTGAGGCATAGAAGGTGTAGAACGACAGTCCTTCTGAAAGTGGTCAGGCTTCTTACACTTAAAACAGTTACCAATTGGTCGCTGTCCTTTCTGAATAGCAGCTGCTAACATATGCATTTTATAAGTTTGTGGTCCAATATCCTGGCAGACTCGCGGCATATTTGCCAGAGTGTAATGAGCAGTAGCCTTTAATGGCTGTAAAGCTCTTTTACAATCTGCATTAGCATTTTCAATAGCTAACTGGCGAAGAAGTTCACCAGCAGCTTCCTGATTATCAAACTGCTGTCTAATTGCTTTAGACAGACGCTCAACAAAGTCAGCATAAGGCTCATTGGCATTTTGTCGAATGTTTGAAAAATTTGCTCTAGGTTCTCCAGCTTGGGTACCTTAAGAAAAGCATGAAAGGCACATTCAGAAACAATAGTTAACATAGCTGGAGGAAGAACAACTTGAGTAGGAATTGTACCAAATGGTCCAGAACCAAATAGCTGCTCAACTGTATATGCTCCTCCCCCTCCTAAAGCAGTAGCTTGAGCATGTCTCATATATTCACTCTCCCAAACCACATATTGCATGGATGTTAAAATCATGCGAAATATTTGCTTCCAATCTTCAGGGATCATTGTATAACCATTTTTTATTCCTTCTACAAGTCCTCTTGTAAAATTACCACTATGGGATATAGACTGTAACTGCCTTTTTTAACTCTCTTAAGATCTGATAAGGCAGACCCTCCCATTCTGCTACTTGCAGTCCAAGCTGTGGCCCCTGACCAGGACGATATTGTACTGGACAAACAAACAGTAATTCTGCAAGTTCTGTTCCTGAGACAGAGGCATCCCTTTTACAAGTCTCTACCATTTTCTGAAAAGAAGACTGAACAATAGAGTCAGGAGGCTTTTGCCCTGTATCTGCAGGAGCTGAGGGAATTGAAGACATATATTCAGGTGAAGAAGGGGGACAAATGACAGCATTAGTATAACGTGAAGGTGGAGGTGTTAAAAGAGAAAGTTCATTGTGACCAAATTTTTCAATTGCATGCCTACATAAATGCCACACCTGCAAAACTTCTATTTTTGCTCGAGGTTCAGTATGCAATGTTTTCCCTATACGTTCCCAATCAGTTAATTTTAAAGACCCCTTTTCTGGGTACCATAAGCACTGAGCTGCAATCTCCTGGACCAGCCTTAAGAGATTTCTCTGTGGTATCTCGATATTATTTTTCTTCAACAAATAGCCTAATTCATCTACATGCTTTCTTTGTTTCTCAGAAAGCGAAGACCCCATACTTACAGAAACCAAAAGGTTGAAGAAACCACAAAGGGTTGAAGGTACACCAAATCCTTGCCGGACGAAGTAAAAGGGTCCCTGTTTGGGTGCCACTTGTTGTAATGAGGAGGCAGTCGAGTTGTTTGATCATGAACAACTGAATCATGATGATCTTTATTGGAGTCTAGTCTTGCATTTATACACACTTTTAGTTATCCTCCATCACTGGTTAACTTTGGTTACTGCTTAACTTTCATTACTGTTTAGCACAGTAATCCATACAATTAATTATTTCTAGTTAAAGTCTAACATATGTTTACTTCCTCTCTCTAATCCTCCTTTAGATTAGTGACTTTGTTTACCTGAGTTGTATTTGCTTGGAAACATGAGCACCAATAAAAGCAAGCACCTGCCTAACAGTGTGCTCCCGTTATGTACTGAAGAGTGACCACCAAGGGGTAATAGGGATAGTGAGCCCTGTCAACAAAAAGTAGACAGTCCTTATATACGGAAAAGGCCCATTCCTCATCAAACAACAATAATAAAAGACATGCCATGCCAGCAAACAAGTTGACCCTTATCTAAGGTGGTGTCCACAAGTAACAGGAACAGAACTAACACATACACAGAACAAAAATAGAAAGCACTGAAGCAGAATGTAGGGGGAAACACTGAATAATTGAAGGCATATGCAGTGACAACAATGTGCAGTCAGTTTGTATTGCATTGTTTGTCTGGAACTGGCAAAGGATTTGTTTTGCCTTCACGAGTTGTCTTTAACTATGGACATTCACTTAAAGGTGGTTCAAAGTTATGATCATCTAGCTAAAAGTGACTTGCAACCTGTTATTCGCACTTACAACCATTGCATCATCCCAGCGATCATGTGGCTATAATTTGGTCTCTTGGCAACTGACTTGAATTTATGACTGATTGCAGCATTCTGCAGTCACCTGGTGATGATTTGTGATCTTTATGATGGATGGATGGATTGATATTTCTTATTTCTAAACTGCCCATCTCTCTTTTTTTGCTGTTTTCCTCCAAAAAGAATCCTTTGGGGAAGCTGGATTTGCTTAATGACCATGTGATTTTCTTAACAAACACACAACTCAACTTACAATCACTACTTACAATGGAAATTTGAATCCCAATTTTGGTAATCTCAGCATGATATATATAGATATAGAGATATCTCTTTGGCGAGAAAACAAAACTGGCTTTGTAGCCAACTTTAAAAACTGCTACAAAGCCTTATGCAGCCAGATAACGGCAGAATGTACCAATCACTATTGCAAACAGGAGGAAGAGCTGTTAAACTCGAAATCCACCTGAGCCTTCTATAATTTTGTACACATCAGACTTAAAGACTCAAAAACTATCCCACCCCTAAAAGGGCCAAGTGAGGAAGATTGTAATGATGAAGCTGTTTCGACCAACCTCTTCAGTATGTTCTTCAGTTCAGTCTTTGTTGACAGCAATGGCTGCTGCCCCCCATTTCCTAGTCGTACCATACCAATGTACCAGCGATTCACTACATATTGATTTTATAGTAGATAATGTTGAAACGGCACTCACCTAAAGCCATCTCTATCTATTGGCTCTGATGGATTATGTGCCTACTTCTTGAAAAAGCTTGCCACTGTCGTAGCTGAACCTCTCTGCACAATCTATGAGGTATCTTTTAGAACCAGCTCCTTGCCTGACTTACGGTCATTAGCCACGATCATACCTATCTTTATAAAGGGAGACCTTGTCTAGTAGAAAATTACAGACCAATCTCACTGTGTTGCATCACCTGTAAAGTCATGGAATCAATTATAAATCAACCCATCACCCTCCACTTAAAAAGAAACAATCTGCTTTCTAACAAGCAGTTTGGTTTAAAAAAAAAATTGTCCTGTAATCTGCAACTCCTACACTGCAAAAACATTTGAACATAATCTTGACCAGCGTAAAGCAATAGACACAATTTACATAGACTTTTGTAAAGCCTTTTATTCAGTTGTGCATGACAAACTACTGTTGAAACTAAGTTCTTATGGCATTTCCAGATCCCTGCACAAGTGGATAGCCGCATTCCTGTCAAACAAGCAACAAATAGTCAAAATAGGGAGGGCCGTATCAAATCCGGCACCAGTTAATAGTGGTGTCCCCCAAGGCAGCGTTTTAGGACCCACATTCTTTCTGCTTTACATCAACGACCTAGTGGTCATATTAAAAGCAGCTGCATCCTCTTTGCTTATGACATAAAATTATTTAACACCACTGACAATGCTGTTGCCCTACAAAGTGACCTTGACTATGTGTCAGAATGGTCATGCAACTGGCAACTACAAATCTCAACGAATAGATACTCTGTCCTACACATTGGCAATAAAAATCAGAATACCAAATACAAGTAGGCGGAAACGATCTTGTAGACAACCCCACTCAGTCAAGATTTTAGGAGTATTCATCTCAAATGATCTAAGCCCCAGAGCTCACTGTAACAGCATTGCCAAAAAGGCATTAAGAGTTGTTAATCTAATCCTGCAAAGTTTCTTGTGCAGTAACATTGTATTGCTAACTAGGGCATATAAAACCTTTGCCAAACCAATGAAACAGCTCGCCCTCCTGGAATTATCACTGTATATTGGATATTAATACAGTTGAGCAGGTTCAGAGGTATTTCATGAGAAGAGTACTCCACTCGGCTACTCGCAATAGAATCCCTTACGCCACCAGGCTTGAAATTTTGGGCTTGGATAATCTGGAACTATGCCGCCTGTGGTCCAAGCTAAGCATAGTACACAAAATGGTCTGCAACAATGTCTTACCTATCAATGACTTCTTCAGCTTCAACCACAATAATACACGGGCAAATAATCGATACAAACTCAAGGTAAACCGCTTCAAACTCAATTGCAGAAAATACGACTTCAGCAACAGAGTGGTCAATGTCTGGAATGTTCTCTATCTGACTTTGTTGTTACAGCCTCAAACCCTCATAGCTTCAACCTCAAATTGTCTACCATGGACCTCACCCCATTCCTAAGAAGTCCATAAAGGGTACGTGTATAAGCAGCATGCCTTCTCTCCCTGTCTTATTGTCCCCATTTATCTTTACTTCCTTTGTTCATGTTTATGTTCATACTTTACCTGCTACCTTGTTCATGTTTGACAAATAAATAAATAAAATTTGAATGCAGGATTCATTTTCTTTCAGGTGTAGAAAGATAAGGAACAAACTATTGCACTCCCACACAGACCCATAGACAACTGCCTCACCATAATAAAAAAAATTAATCTTCAAAGGAATAAAATTCACAAGAGAAAAAGAAAACAACAGCAGTCATTTTCCTATATATCCTTATCAGCAGAGAAAATAACTGCAAATTAGAAACATGAGTATATTGAAAAACAACATACACTGACCAAGTGCTCCATTACCAAACAATGCAACCGTGAAACAAGAATTGTATAGGCACATTGTTTGTATTTGTATTTCTTTGTCTGGCTATCTTTTCTAGTAAAGTCAGTGTACAAAGAGGCATAACCATGTGTATTCTTTTGCAAAGGACAGACTGAACAAACTTCAGCTTGTAAAAAAGTCTCTTTAACTTAAACTTTCATCATGATACATTGTTCAAGGTTGCTGTGCTTTCATTCAGTTTAAAATGCTTTCATCAACTACTAGGATGGAAGTTGTTTATTGAACTTTATTGATTTATAGGTCATTGGGATAGAATGTACAATCAGTGGATATCAGGTAAATTTATGGATAGATGGATGCAGGCAGACAGGCATTAAATATGTGAAAATGCATCTAACGTGGTGCCTGCTTTCTGTTACATATGAGTAACACTCAATACAAAATTGTTGTAAATTAAACCATTTTGGCCTCTGGGGTAGCAATGTTCAGGACCTGCTTTTCTACTTGCTCCAAGGCATTAGTGGGGTTGTGAAATATTGATTTACCCACTTGTTACATAGAAGGCATGGAAATAAGCAGCTGGAAAAACATAAAAGCAAAGGTCTCTGACCTGCCAGGCTGCGTCTAACAAGATCTGAGGTAAGTTGGAGTGATCCAACTGTTTGCTCTGCAAATGGATTAATGAATAATTCTAAAAGAACCACTCAGAATATTGACTGGAAGAGTATTAAGCAAGTAAACACACAGTATGGAAAAAGAACTGTCTGCAGTATAAAAATTCAATAATATCTATTTCAGAAAGAATTATGTTGGACATAATTCTGTCTATGTACATTGTCTGGTTGTACTGACATTACAACCAGACAATGTACGTAGGGAGCAGCTTAAGATAATGTTAATTAGGTGGTAGCTTTACTATTACAATGTTCGATCTATAAAAAACAATTAATCTTGGTTTGGATTTTAAACACACATGCTGCTTCAGAGTATAAGAATCATTTCTTTGAGTTACATCTACATTTTTACCAAAGGTTATCTAAATTTGACATTCATTTTGGACCCTAATTGATTATTCAGTTCTAACAAAGTCTTTAACAGTCTGCTCTTTGGATACTCTTAATATTGAAAAAGTATAAATAGAAAATGCATAAATACAGCCAGATTGTTGGTCCATGTAACAGTTTGGTTCAAACTGATTAGCAGGAATATTTCAAAGATATAGCTGGGGATACTAAAATTGAGAACATCTATAAACAAAGTAGGTTTTCTACATTTAAGCTATTGCTTTTATGTAAGTAACAGTTATTTTCTCATTGGGAATAAGTCCTCTGACTTTATCTCTACAGACTGAACCAATCTTAGATGTGCTAAGTATCAGATTAGCTAGAAAAACCAGTCTTAATGGAAGAAGGTGAAGCTGTTTTTCAGGTTTTCTCTTATGTGTTGCTCCAAGAAAAATATTTTTGAGGAATGTTAGAAGTGGGGTAGTGAAACGGGGTGGGAGATTGTAATGCCCTTTCAGTTTTGCAATAGTTTAAAATAATTGAATAACTACAAGTGTTTTTGCTCGATAACAAATATTATACATAACATAAATATCAGGTGGATCTTCAGCATTTGTGGTAATCTGGAGCTCAGTTCAGGGGATGAGTGAAAAGGCTGGCTAGCCTTGAGTCACTGATGGGAAGGAAGAGGCTGAAGAAAATCCTCCTAAAATCTGCTTATCTAGTATCCTAGTTGTATAGTGATTACTTTAGTCTGGCAAGATTCTTGTCTACAATCAAGGAACAATAAACATACTCCCCTGATCAGCTCCTTGTATGGTTCCTTGCACCTAACAATATTCCATTGTGGCGGTGCCACTGTATAGAAGAGTGACTCCATTATTCAGTTATGTGTCTGATGCAAGAGGTCAAATAATTCACATCTTCTGGTAAAAAATACTAAACTGGGAACCCATATTTAATTTGGGTCCATGGAATTCCCATGGAAAACTAACCCAGCCTTCTTTCTTCCAACCTGCCAGTTTACGTGTATAATAGAAGTAAGATTGATTCAGAAATAGTTGAGATGAAAGTGAATATTGAATGGAATAGTGAATACTGTTCACTATTAACAGTATCATTCAGTGACTACTGAATGAAATGTATTAACAGAGGGATAGAATTAAGATCATGTGAAATGTTAGTACCACTTTATAATGCCTTGGCAAGACCACATTTGGAATACTGCATCCAGTTTTGGTCACCATGATGTTGAGACTCTAGAAAGAGTGCAGATAACAGCAACAAAGATGATCAGTAGACTGAAGGCTAAAACATATGAAGAACAGTTGCAGGTTGGTTATGTCTAGTTTAATGAAAATAAAGACTATGGGTGACATGATAGCATTGCTCAAATATCTAAGGCAAGAGTGTCAAAGGCGTCACGGCGGCATCACGTGATGTATCGGGACTTCTTTCCCCTTCACTAAACCAGGCAAGGGCAGGGCCCATTTGTGACGCATCTAGCCCATGGGCTGCGAGTTTGACACCCCTGATCTAAGGAGCTGCCACAAAGAAAAGGGATCAACCTATTCCCCAAAGCAACTGAAGGCAGGTCAAGAAGCAATGGATGGAAACTAATCAAGGAGAGAACCAATCTGGATCTAAGGATAAATTAGTTGACAGTTAGAACAATTAATCAGTGGAATGACTTGCCTTCAGAAATTGTGTGTGCTCCAGCACTGGAGGTTTTTAAGAAGAGAATACAGACAACCATTTGTCTGAAATATTATAGGGCTTCCTACTTGAGAAGGGGTTTAGACTAGAAGACCTCCAAGGTCCCTTCCAACTCTGTTATTCTGTATAGTTTCCTGCAGTGGCTTGTCCTAAAGGGAAGCAACTCTTTACACCTTACATCAGTGATGTTTCCTCTGGCCTAAATTGTAGCAGAAATTTGCACCCTGCAAGCACTGAGGGAAGGAGAGGCTCAGGCTCAGTATCTCTGAATGCTTCCAGTGATTCATTCACCAAATATTGTGGGAGGGAAAAGATTATAGGGGTTTCAAAAATCAGTGATGGTCCAGGACTTGCTCTTTTATGGCACAGCCATTCCCACAGTCGAAAAGAGCAGCTGTACCACATGGTTGAGAATTCAAGACAGAGATTTCTATCCACTTCCTGGCTTGATGTACTTATGGTGGACTTGTTCATTTAAGGCAGCTCTGATATGTTAGCAATACATCAGGTGAAGGATATTTCTTTTTTAAAAACACTGATAACCATATAATAACTTTTCTTTTTTCACTGTAACTCTACATTGTCTGTTTTCTCTTAGGTTTCCTGACATTTGAGCCAACAATGGATCTGAAGAAAATTAAGGATTACATTTACTGGCTGCATTTTCAGTATCTCCTGGTTACCTGCAGTTACGTCCTGGAGCCTTGGGAACGATCTATGTTTGATACTATAATAATTACTATTGTTGCTATGGTGGTGTACACTGCCTACGTTTTCATCCCCATCCATGTCCGCTTGGCTTTTGATTTTTTCTCCCAAGTCTTTGGAAACCAAACTGAGAACACACTGACCCTCCAACACTGACTCAAGGCTTTGCCTTCTCTGGAAGTGCTCTTCCTCCACACTATTATACTCAGCTCTGCCTAGATTTCTTTTGGGTGTGATTGTGAGCCTGTTGATTCAAATGCACATCTCTCTCTCCACCATCACCGCTTCCTCTTGAATAAAAAGCCATGCCATCAGGCTGGTCCTCACAGGAATGCATGCTTGCACAACTTCAGTCCAACCATGAGTCAGCCTCTGGAATTAGTTTCATGAACTGAGTTCATGCGTGGCAGATTTGCAATTGAACGCAAGCATTTGTTCTTTGAACACCACTCCCCATTGGAAGAAACAATCGACTTGCATTTTACTTTTCATTTGTCTGGGTTCACATTATGTAAGCTGACGATTTGGGTTTTGTTGATGTTTTAATTAGGACACACAGCTGCGAACATTTTAATACAATGAAATAAAAGGAAAGATCGTTAAGGCTTTCAAAAGATTCAATAATGTTTAATTTTATGATGGTGCCTGCCTCCCCTATGTTCCCTATGTCAACATAACAAATTTTTATCTGAAGTAGTAACTTAACAGGGAACTTAGTTTTATAGATGGCCTCATTGTATTTAAAGGACAAAAGTAATTTTTTAAAAAGCATATAACAAGCTGCAGATAAATTTGGATACACCTTTTCTCTTCAGTAAAGCATATTCTCCTATTGTCTTTTGATGCATGCATTTTGGCCAATTCTCACAAAAAAATTGGTTTTGACACTGGGCCGAAAAATTAATGTGTCCGTCTCTCTCATAATGGCTTTTCTGGCTCATCAATTGTTATATTAGCAATACATTGAATTCCAGTATCTTAATTTTCTTTTAGTTCTACAGAGGCAAGAAAATATAAGGATACAAGAAAAAGAATAATACCTGAAATAGTAATATTTTCCATTTTAAGATGCCTTGGCTTTCTGCAAGAAGTAATCTTAGACTTTCACCTAATATTTATTTGGATGTTTTTGCAAACTGGAATTTTGCTTAATACCAGCCGAGAATTGCTTTTTATTCTGTTAATGTTCAGCTGAGAGAAATGCACGTGCACACAAATTTGTGTAAAAGTAGTACTCTAATAATTGGAAGGGCTCGAAAGCATGTATGTGGAAGATTCAGCACTACAGTACTGCTTCTTTTTAGAAAGCAGAAAAATCATCTTTATTCAAAGGGATTACATTTTCTTCTTGAAAAATGCCAGCGTTGTACTTTGTATAGATGGAATATAAATGCCAAAGAGCAAGATTGCATTATCAGTGTATTGTTGCAGCTCACAAAGCTTGCGGTAAAAGTGGCTGAATGCATCCAATATCTGCACAATTACGTACAATGAAATATTTGTCCCTTGTGCCGATGGCATTAGTTTGTGAATTTTGAAAAGCAAGTGCTGTAATTCTCCCAGCAAACTGGACTGAAAAGATCTGAATGTGTATGCAAAAACCATAAAAGTTGAAATTATCTTTAAATGTATTTGTGTATTGCATTGTTATCTGCAGTCGAGCTTTCTTCATGCACCTCCCAGATAGGATCACAGTAATATTCCTGGGAGGATACATGGTTTTGTTAGTATTTTTATTTTATTAGTGTTTTCAGGGATTTCATGAAGTTAATTTTTGAAAGATAAGAATCTGTTTTGATATTTGCATGATTGTTATTGTACCATTGAGAATGGCTGAATGACTTTTTATGGATTTTAATACATTGTCTAGTTATACATTTACAGAGAGTTACTTGTTTTGCATCAGTAATGTGGAATTATTTTTAATATTGATCTTCTATTAGTCATGTTGGGAATTATTCTTGAAAGAAAACTGCCTTTTAAATAGTTATGTGCAAAAGTTATTGTTTTGAGGCAACATTCTGGATAATTGCAGAATATTCTGTTCTTCGGAATGAAGAAGAACATCAGTTGCACATGTTCAACCACTAGATGACTTCCAGGATGGCCATATTGGTGTGATCTGGAATTAAAATGGAATATTTCAGTCTTCGCCTGAATTGTAAGTTAAGTGTATCCCTACTTGTGAACCAAACCTGATGTCAGCGTTCCAAAGAAACTCCCCATTTTCATTCAGCACTCAGAAACAAAGTCCATCCAAGTAAGAATTTATTAAAGAAGTCATGTTGGGACATCTGGAAAAACCCAAATCTGAAACTTCCGGGTTTTCCCTTCCCCATGTGAAAATCAAAGACCCATCCCCTGAACCCATCTGTCCATCACATGGCCCAATCAAACATCATTTTATCTGAAGACAAACCCTTGCCCACTCCCATTCAGGTGCAGGATGACATGTCCTTGACTTTTGAGAAAAATGTTGAGTCTAATCTCACTAAGAATTTCCCCCTCCCAAATTCCCAGGCACCAACTGTGGCAGTCTTGAAGCTTCTAATATATATGTGTCAGGAAATGTTTTATGAGTTGACAATATGGCTAATACAACTATGGCTTCCATGGCTGACACCTGAAATGAAAACGTATCAAGCCAAGAGCTCAGATGATTCATTTTTGTAGATTCTGGGGAAATTGCATGAAGACCAAAGACGATAGGAAAATGAGGGTTTCTCCTCCCCAAATACTGTAGTTACCTGGGAAAGATGTTGACTTCACAATCCAACTTCTGATCCTGAGAGTTCTCAAGGATCTCCCAACCTAAGTAAATAACCGAGTTGATCCCACTTAGGTTTTACACCTGGGCAGGGAAAGCCAAAGGTACAACTACAGGTTAGGCGAAATCTGGCTCAAAGACAGTAACTGTGGGAGGAACCTTGGAGTCCTAGTGGATGATCACTTAAACATGAGTCATCAGTGTGCAGCAGCAGCCAAAAACTAATACAGTCCTTGGTTATATAAACAAAGACATAGAATGAAAATCATGTGATGTATTAGTACCAATTTATAAAACCTTAGTAAGACCAAACCTGAAATACTGCATCCAGTTTTGGTCACCACATTACCGAAAAGATGTTGAGACTTTGCAAAAGTGCAAAGAAGAGCAACTAAGAGGACTGAAGGCCTGAAGGCAAAAACATATGAAGAACAGTTGCAGGATTTGGGTTTGGCTGGTCTAGAGAAAAGAAGGACGAGTGGGGACATGATAGCAGTATTCCAGTATTTGAGAGGCTGACACAAAGAAGAGGGTGTCCATTTTATTTTCCAAAGGACAAGAAAAATGGATGGAAATTAAACAAGGAAGCAACCTGGAATTAAGGAGAAATTTCCTAACAGTGAGAACAGTTAACTAGTGGAACAGCTTGCCTTAAGAAGTTGTGGGTGTTTCATCACTGGAGGTTTTTAAGAAGAGATTGGACTGTCCCCTGTCTGAAATGGTATAGGGTCTCCTGCTTGAGCAGGGGGCTGGACTAGAAGACCTCCAAGGTCCCTTCCAGCTCTATTCTGATTGATAGCTTTCTTTGAGATCAGGCCAAGTCAGCTAGGTGCTACCACATGAATGGAAAAAAAAGTGAATATGGCTGAAAATATCCTGCTGAAAAACTTGGTGGCTGACCTATACATTGAAGATAAATTGCTGTTTGAGTAGAGCCATTTGCCTGGTAAATTTAATCATTTAGTAACACTTAAACATAAGTTCTTTTTTGTTTTGCTCTCCAGTTTCCCCCCTCATTTTATCTACACCTGTTTCTTTTCCCAGTTTTCTCTTTCCTTCCCTGTCACATTGTCACCTTTGCCTCACTCTTGGAAGGGTGGGTGGGGGTGTTTCTTTCTCTTATGCCGGTTCTGCTGGGGAGAAAGGAATGTGTGTGTGTGTGTGTTTATGTGTACATGAGAGAGAACGGTTGATACAGGTAGATAGATATTTTTAAATGGGTATCTTATTTTACAAGCAACTTTTATGAATAAAATATTTTATCACCCTAGCCCTTCTTTTGCAATATGGCTTCTGGCAATGTATGTATGCATGGGTGTGTGTTTGTGTACAGATATAGACTTATTGGAAAGAGAAGAAAGAAATGTATAGGACTGATTTTAGCTACAGTTGGCAAACCTAATTAGAGATGTCAAACCAATCATGATTCACATTTTTATGATTTTTAAAATTATTTACTTTCTCTTTCTTTTGGGGTGAGAGAATTATCTTTTTGGTAAAAAAAAAAGTAGTTGTGCTGAACAAATTACTGATGCATTCCATATAGCTGTGTCTTGAGGGTACTTCTTCAAAATTCACTCCATATGTGTTCTTTCTGGTGTATTTCTGAAACAGCCAACCTCTTTTTGGCTCCAATTTCTTCACTTAGATTTTTGATGAATTGGAGTAAGATTGTGTGAGTGTAAGGAAGTGCCTGGGATTCAGATATATATTTGGATATCATTAATACTCCAAACCAATGGAAGTTCTTTTCCAGGAAGTTCAGGTAAACAACAAGAAAGAAAGTGAACTATATGGAACCCTGCATTGTGCTAATGAATATGGTTAAATCCCTCTTCACCCATTACCACCCACTAGAACTGTCCATTCAGGAAGGAGCAGGACTGCAAAACAATGCTCTCAGTTTCCAACCTCTGAAGGAAGACCCCAAGGATTCTGTTATGTCTGGGAACGTGGGCGCAAGAACGGAGACGAGGCATCGAAATAGTGACTCCAACTCTTTATTAGTGACTTCAGAACAGAGCGAAAAGACTTGGGCAGCAGCGGCTCCTTTTATAGAGCTGGCTGCTGTCACAACACCCAATGGTTTGAGTTTGCCGTGCTGGGAGCGTCCAATCAGCGGCGACCCGCTGTCAGCCAATCAGATCAGCCAAAAACAACCTATCACGATCCGCTATCAGCGGGCCAATCAGAAGTGCAGGTTTACAAACCTGTCGTGGAAAGAAAACTATTAGAATTGCAAGCCAACGAGCTTGCTTAGTTCGGAACACCTCTCCCCCCAGGTTCCATCTCAAGGGTGGGGTGATGTATTCTCGCAGGTAGGCAGGTCGTCTCACCTGTCTACCTGATCTGCGTTGCTCTACCAGTCTTTGCCCGGACTCTGGTTCCGGTGGGCTGTTCGTTGAACTCGGTGGCAATGAGGATCTGGCTTCTCCACTGGGTGACTAGGGGTTGTCATCTCTACTCCCGTCAAGGCTGTCATCCGGATTCTCTGGGTTTGCCGACGCCGCAGTGCTGCTTCGTGGAGAGACGACCATCTGCCCCGGCTCATCTTCGGAAGGTGAATATCCTAGGTTTGGTTGCGCTGATTGCTGGGTTTCGAGTACTGGGTCGGATACTAGTTCTTTTCCGGCCCCTCGATTTCCTCTCCCCCAGGTTTGAAGTTCAGGGCTTGTGACGGGGTAGGTGCCAGTCTGGAGCGTAGTTGGTCGATATGGCGCTTCCACAGTTTCCCATCAGCAGTTTGTAAACGGTAGGAACGGGCCCCCGTAAGTTGAGTTATGGTAGCGGGGACCCACAATGGGTCACCGGAAAAGTTTTTTGCAAAAACTGGGTCGCCTACCTTGAACGTGCGATACTTGCTGCTGGAACCAGGGGCTTTTCCGGCGTATAGGCAGGGTGTAGGCGGTCAAGGTGTGATCGAAGTTTCCTGCCCATAAAGAGTTCGGCTGGGGTTTTGTTCGTGGTGCTGTTTGGAGGAGAAGCATCCTGGTCACCTTGTCGTGGATGTTCCCTTGCTCCATCTTGTGTAAGGTTTTCTTTGTGAATTGGACCATTCGTTCAGCCCTGCCGTTGGCCGCAGGGTGAGCCGGCAATGTTAAAGCGTGGCGTATCCCCCCGGTCTGCTAGGTACTGTTCAAATGCCAAGGCAGTGAATTGGGGGCCATTGTCTGAGACCAAGACATCTGGCAAGCCGTGTGTAGCAAATAGTCTGTTTAGCTTTTTAATGACTGCCTCTGTGTTGGTGCTCTTCATTTTGTGGACCTCAAGCCAGTTAGAATAGGCATCCACAGTTATGAGAAATGTATGCCCCTTGGTGGGTCCCGCAAAATCGATGCAGATACGTGGCCAGGGACCCCGGGGTGCTTCCCATTCTGTCAGTGGTGCTTTTGGTGGAGCGGAGCGAGTTTCCTGGCACTTGTTGCAGGTTGCCACCCAGGTTTCTATTTGTTTATCTATACCTGGCCACCAAGCGTAACTCTGTGCCAGTGCCTTCATTCGCACGATGCCCGGATGTCCATCATGCAATAGTTTTAGGACCTTATGTTGTAGTCTCTCTGGGATTATGACTCTGTCTCCCCATAGGACACATCCTTTTTGGGAGAACAGTTCTGTCTGCCTGTGTTTGAAAGGCTTAAAGGTGTCGTTGGGTTGGTTGTCAGGCCAACCTCTTTCCACCCAGCTGAGGACTCGTGACAAACAAGGGTCCTTCCTTGTTTCCAAGGCGATGTCTTGTGCAGTCAGCGGTGGTGAAGGAAGTGTCTCGATTTGTAGTGTAGATAAGGTTGGAGCTGGATCATCTAGGACTTCTGGTAATGGAGAGCGGCTCAAAGCGTCTGCGTGGGGAATGGCTTTTCCCGGTTGGTGTAGCAGTTGGTAATCATATGCGGCTAGAAACTCTGACCAGCGTGTCATTCTTGGCGATAAGATGTGGGGAGTCGGTTTATTTCCCGCCAAAATGCCAAGTAATGGTTTGTGGTCGGTGATTATAGAAAAGGATCTTCCATATACATACTCATGGAATCATTTGATCGCAGACACAATAGCGAGAGCCTCTTTATCAAGTTGGCTATAGTTTCTCTCAGTTTTAGATAAAGTTCTTGAAAAAAATGCAATAGGTGCCTCAGTACCGTTTGGCAGGACATGGCTCAGGATGGCTCCTACTCCAAACGGTGAGGCGTCACAGGTGACAGTTAAGGGTAAAGTCTCATTATATTGTATCAATACAGCATCTGATGTTAAAAGGTCTTTTACTTGCTGAAAGGCTCGCTCTTCTCGATGTCCCCAGACCCAGGAAGCCTTCTTGTCGAGGAGCCTATGCAGGGGTTCAGCAACAGTCGCCTTCTGGGGTAGAAAGATGTTATAAAAGTTGATGAGTCCCAGGAAGGCTTGGAGATCTGTTTTGTTTTTAGGTCTCGGGGCATTTTTTATTGCAGCCAATTTTTTTTCAGTAGGGTGAATTCCCTGTTTGTCAAGAAGGTACCCAAGGAATTCAACCCTCTCAGTACACAGTTGACACTTGTCCTTCTTGACCTTCAGGCCAGCATCTTTGAATTTTTGGAGGACCAATCGTAGTCGTTTTTCTAGTAGGCTTCTAGTGGGGGCGGCTATTAAGACATCATTGAAGTATGGTACGACCCCTTTTATGCCTTGTAGCAATCTTTCCATCAGACTTTGGAAGATGCCCGGTGCTACACTCACTCCGAATTGGAGTCTATTACACTTGAATGCACCTCTGTGCGTGACTATAGTTTGGGCTTCTGCAGTCTCTGCATCTATGGGCAACTGCTGGTACGCCTGGGCTAAGTCCAATTTTGCGAATATTTTTCCGCCCCCAAGGGAGTGAAGAAGGTGTTGGACCACAGGCACGGGGTAAGTGCTCTGCTGAAGCGCGTGATTTAGGGTGGCCTTGTAATCCCCACAAATTCTCAAGGATCCGTCAGGCTTTATGGGGGTTACAATTGGGGTCTCCCATCGGGCGTGGTCAATCGGTTCCAACACGCCCTGGGCTATTAATTTGTCCAATTGTTCATCAATCTTTGGTTTAAGTGCAAAGGGCACTCGACGAGGCTTAAGGCGAATGGGCACAATATCGGGGCTGAGATTAAACGATATGGGGGACCCCTTGTACTTGCCTAGCTTCTCGGTAAAAACGTCCTGGAATTTCTGGACGAGGGCAGCTTCCCAGTCATCGCTTTCGGTCTGATTGATGCCAGCTAGTTCAATTCCTAGCGGCGCGAACCACTGCAAGCCTAACAAACTGGGCCGATCTCTATCGACGACGGTGAGTGGTAGGGTTGCGGTGTGGTCTTTGAAAGAAACTTGGACGTGGCTGGAACTAGCAACTGGAATTCTGTTTCCTTGGTAGTCTTTTAATATAACTTTCTGAGTGCTGAGGTCCTGGCTATGGATGTCAGGGATCAGCTGTCTGAGGGTTTTCCAGGAGACCATTGATAGGGACGACCCGGAGTCGACTTCCATAATGCATGGTCGATTCTCTATGGTGACCTTCACTCGGATTTTCCTTGCATCAAGGGATGAAGCGTGGCCGATGGTGATGGTTTGGTGCGCCTCTTCTCGTCTAGTAGAAGTGGCTGGTGTTCGGTTTCTGTAGTAATGGTGCCATGGGTTGCTTGGGCGGTCCCGATTCACTGGTGGGGTGCCTGATGTCTGCCGGAAATTATTTTCTCTTCGGGTTGGGCTGGACCCTCGCTTGCTTCTGCAGGCCTTTGCAATGTGGCCTCTCTTTCCACAGGAACGGCAGAGGGCGTCTAGGAATTTGCAGTCTGATCACGGGTGATTTCCCCCACATCCGGCACATTGATACGAGGGCTTATGATTCCGCTGGTCTTGCTGATTGCATTCTGACCTGAGTCTGTTGACCTCCTCTTCCTCACTTTCTGATGAGGATTCGAGGTCTTCATGATGGGTGGTCGTTGTGTGCCTCTCGGAAAGGGGCATAGTGTCACTGGCGAGTTGGCGGTGCGGTGCGTTCGCTCGGCGCATTCGAGCTGCTGACTTCCTGGTTGCTTCTGCTGCAGTAGCATCGGCGATGACATCTGCGAGGCCGATGTCCCCCTCGTCATAATCTTGCTCTGGGTCGTGGGGTCTTTTAGACCCAGGACAATTCGATCTCTCATGGCTTCTTCGAGATTTGCGAAGCCACAGAGTCCTCCCAGGTTTCTGAGGTCCGCGATGAAGTCTCCAACACTTTCGCTTTCCTGTTGGTCCCTCTGGTAAAACTCGTGTCTCCTGATGAGTGTTGGCACTGCTGGGGCATAATGGGCCCGGAAGATTGGGGCGAGGTTGTCCCAGTCCATTGTCTTGACTTCCACTGGTTTTGCAAGTGCCTTTGCCATTTTAAAAACGGCGGGACCGCAATGGGTCAGGAATACAGCTCGTTTCTTGCCAGGCGTAGCATCCTTTAGATTGTTGGTCTCCAGGAACATCTGAAACCTATCCATATACGAGTCCCAGTCTTCGTTAACCGGATCAAATGGAGCGGGTGGTATAGCACTGCTAGTCGTTCTGCCGCTTATTGGTGCGCTCTCAGCTCTGTTAGCGTTCGGTGATCAGTCAGCTCTATCGTCTCCGCATCCCACCCTCGTCGCCAGTGTTATGTCTGGGAACGTGGGTGCAAGAACGGAGATGAGGCATTGAAATAGTGACTCCAACTCTTTATTAGTGACTTCAGAACAGAGCGAAAAGACTTAGGCAGCAGCGGCTCCTTTTATAGAGCTGGCTGCTGTCACAACACCCAATGGTTTGAGTTTGCCGTGCTGGGAGCGTCCAATCAGCAGCGACCCGCTGTCAGCCAATCAGATCAGCCAAAAATGACCAATCACGATCCGCTATCAGCGGGCCAATCAGAAGTGCAGGTTTACAAACCTGTCATGGAAAGAAAACTATTAGAATTGCAAGCCAACGAGCTTGCTTAGTTCAGAACAGATTCTGTAGGAGAAGTATCTGTGGCAGCAAAAGATCAAGAGGAATCTGATAGTATTTTTTATTTATTTGGCATAAACTTTTTGAAGATCTATTGAAGTGAATTGCAGCTCACAAAACATGAGCCATTTAATAAACTGTGTTCATCACAAAAGGCATTACCTGATGCCATAAGATCACTGTAGTTGATGGTATCAAATATAACTGAGAGATTGAAGAGGACTAGGAGAGCCACAATCCTTGTATCCAGGTCTCCCATTAGCTCATTCATTGTTATGACAAATGTAGTTCCATCCCAAGCCCACAAGTGAAAAGGATCCAGATAATCTGCCACCATACTTCTAGGCACTACAGCTAAATGGCCAGTTTTTCCTAAAGCAGGAAGTAGGATATTGCATGACAGTTGTTGAACATGGCTGGATCTAGAAAATCCTCTTAAGGAGGGGACACTATGTCCCCTCCCTACACACACACACACACACACACACACACACACACAGTTATAGATAATACTCCTCAGCCATTTAGCAAATGATTTTCCAAATTAACCTTGACTTTCCAAATTATCCACACAGGGCAGTGGTCCAGTTCACAAGTATTAGCGCTTGGACTGCTCAGTAAAGTATCTACTTCCTTGGAATCTTTGAATGAAACTTTGGACAACAAAGGAAAGCCTTCAGGTTCAGAGGATTTTAGAGAAACAAATGTTATGGACACAATTAGGCATCAGGCCTGAGAATGGGAAATGATATGAGTTGTCCCGGTGAATTTACCTTTATTAAATTGGAAGAAAGAACTGTGCAATCCCTACTGATCAGCCTTTTGGAATGTCTGCAAGGGCTGGAGACACTTACATAATGTTTATAATTGGTATATATCAATCAGCCTCCTTCCCCTACATTAATGTTTCTAGTGGGAAATGACATTGTGAAAGATTTCAAATGGTAGCCAGACTTCCCCCACCCCACAAAAAAAAAAAAAAGCATGTTGTTGTCCCTGCTAAACACAATCTCCATTCAAACCTCCAGATGGCTGAACTTACTGGAAGTTTTCTTTCTTCCATGCCGCTGCCCCTCTGGTCCCAATCTCTGGGGGAAAAAACAAGATGAAATTATCTCTCCAATTTCTAAGCTCCCAGATAAGGAGAAGAACATCAGCAGACCATCAGCAGACCCCTCTAACTGGGTAGAAAGAATTGAAACAGAAATAAGCAGACAAAAGGGTAAATTAGACGTCTCACTGGGTAGATGGATTGAGTCACAAATGAGCAATCCTTTTTAAAACAGTGGTCAATCATAGTCTTCAGTGTCACACATACAAAAATGCAGCTCAGAGAACCCAACTTGACTTTCTTGTTGACCAGGTGGTCAGATGAGCTAGCTAGGTGTCAAAGAATAACTTATCGCCTGGCACAAAGAAACCAATGTCTTGAACAAGATTGCTAGAGGGTATGGTGAAAAGTCAAGAAAACTTTTTCAACATCAGTAGTCCTCTTCAGCAAGAAACCCAGGTGTGCTGGAAGTGGAAGACCTCAGTTCTCATCCCATCCCACCATACCTATTTAGTATCACTAGGAAGAGGACTTCTCAGCGTGCTCTGGTCAACATTGCTCAAGATTGACACTCAATGCAGTAGCTATGGAGATTCTCAGTCATCTAGGTCATAGTTGTTCCAAAGTTGCTTTTTCAAGAGGCAACTGGACTTTCTGGTTTTTTTTCTTTGAAGACATTTCGCTTTTTATCCAAGAAGCTGCTTCAGCTCAGAGCATCTTCAAAGAAAAAAACAGAAAGTCCAGTTACCACTTGAAAAAGCACCTTTGGGTCACTACAGAGGGAAAGCAGTCATTTGAAAGTGGGACCATTGGAGCGGGAGGGGAATGTCATGGGTTCTTCCTTCTTTTCCTGAAGATTGCTGAAAAGAGGATAAGAAGGCATGTATATGTGATATACAGTGTAGATGTATGTGTGTGAATGGATGTATCTCTCATGTGACAAATCAGTATGGAAGCCACAAAAGCGTTACACCTCCCTTAAAAGCTTTTTATGGCAGTTGCCTTACTGAAAAAAAGACTGAAAAAAACCAAAGCTACAGCCAATGTCAATGGAAAACAAGTAGGCTCAGAAAGCAGGACATGTCATCTCAGTAACTTCATTTCTCCTTGCTAGTATGTAAAACTTTTCTGCTGCTTTTAGTCCAAAACAGCAGCCATATAATGTATTAGTGGGATCCATATCAGGGTAAGAAACACAGTCTACCACACTTGTTTCATCAGGCTTTGTTCTTGGCTTCAACACCCAGTTTTGGAAGGTATGCCGTCCTTCAGCTGATTCATGATCCAAGTGATCCAAGGTTGATGCATTACAATGATGTGAACATTTGAGGGAACCGAGCAACATGTGTATCTTTGCATATTAATACTTGTAGGTTGAGCATTTTTATTTGATTCAAGTTAATATTTTTATCTTACCTTCTAGCAACCTGAAACAGCAAGAGATATGAAAGTTAAACATTTTGGTGTCAGTTTTTTTTTTTTTTCATTGTATGATCTGAAGTAAATTCACACATATGTATACACACATACGCATATTTTATTACAAAATAACATGTACAGAGATTCTCAATCATCCATGTCATGGTTGTCCCAAAGGTGCTTTTTTCAAGAGGCACCTAGATATTCTTTGTTTAGACAAAGTCCAGTCACTTCTTGAAAAAGCATTTTTGGGATAATATTTGGAAGGAAGGAAGGAAGGAAGGAAGGAAGGAAGGAAGGAAGGAAGGAAGGAAGGAAGCCAAAGGTGCAGAGAAAAAGAAAATATAAAGAAAAAGCTTCTGATTTTCTTTATAACAGTTATAAGTATAATCATATTACCGCATGGTTACAGCATAACTTTCATTTCTTTTAATCTATTTTTATCTAATCTTTTAAGGAAGAGAAAAAATGTGTTTACTATAAAATGGGCAAACCTAGGAGTGTGTTTACTATAAAATGGGCACAGTTCCGAGAGTAGGTGTATCTTTCTACCTACTTCCATTTTTCTCTTCCTTGTTCAGTTTTTTAAAGAATGCAGAGACTTTGTTAGAGACTGTATCATTTCTTTGCACCCTTTGACCACTAGGAAAGTGGCAAGACATAGATGAAGAAAAGGTTCTTTGTATACTGCCCTTCTGTCTCTCTCCCTTGCTTGAATCAGCCTTCCAACCTTCCAAAGTCGGTAAAATGAGGACCCAGATTGTTAGGGGCAGTATGCTGACTCTTAGAGAGGGTTGTAAAGACCACTTAGAGAGGGTTGTAAAGCACTGCAAAGCAGTATATAAATCTAAATGCTTTTGGTATTGCTTGGCCTATTGTTAGTTCAGTTTCTTACCCTTAAATGGATATGATATCCCAATTTGCAACCCACATAATGCCAGAATCACAAAGTCATCACATCTACAAGATATTGGTTTAAATGTTTACCTAATCCCACCAAAACAGCTGCCAGCCAATCCTAAAGTGAATGATTGACTTACCTACTTCTATATGGATTCAAATAAGAACTAAAATGAACAATTAACAAAACACTAGGGTTCATTGTAGTCCAAGAAATCTAAAGATAAGGCTTTGAAATGTCCATGATCTGGTGTTGGGCAAGCAGAATGCATCGAAAGCTAACAAGCCATGTGCATTAGGTATTATGCAGAACCAACTATTACATTTTCTGAATTATAGGTTATGACTTAAGCATGTTGTGTAAAACTAATCAAAGCAACTCTGTTGGTCTTTTATGATATTTTTCTAATAAACCTGGCACCAGCAAATTGCTTCTGAAACATTTTTACTAACAACCTTGGTCAGGTTTTCATAGTCAACTGATTAATGTTTTAGGCAAAAAGAAGTACTATGATAACAGCGATTTTTAAACGATCAGCACCAAGATAAATCAGATCCAAGCTTGGTTCTTGCAACTTCCTACTGATATTCTTGAATGTGAAAAACCAACCAGGTTTTCTATGAAAATACCCAGTCTGAGATGGAGATTTCTGGATACAGTAATGGTTTCTTGTTTTATAAATTCCATCAACAAATACAGCAGACAGCGAGCAAAACATAGAAATTCCCCTCTACACTAAAATCAACCAAATGGCATCTTTATTTCTCCAGGACTAGTACAAAGAATGTCCCAGGTCAGCCAAATCACCCTTCTTCACAATAGTCTGCATTATGTAAATCGCCACACCATAACACATCACCATTCCTCCACAGTATGTTTTCAACATAGTTTAGGAACCCTTTAAAATTCCTCGATGATTCCTAATAGAAAAGAGAAATTGATTCGGACCATATGTGTCCTTCCTGAGATTCAAAATTATTTGTGTATTGTGCTAGAACCATTATTCAAAAGATTCTGTAGATGGTTATGAATGACATTTATGGCATGTATGGGAATGAGCAGATACAATTAAGATTGGCAATCATTGCAATGTATAAGTAAAAAGAACCCACATTGCTACCAGTAATAGCTACCTGAGAAAAATATTCTCTTCAGTTTAAAGGATTACTGTGGGCTTACCTGTTCAAACAACCTTCTTCTGCCACCTTCTGGTATCATTTATATTACTTAATTTGCTCTGGCCATCTAAAAATCAGAATACATCAAATAGAACAATATAAATCATTTAATTCAATCCTTTGCTCAGCACAGGAATTAAAATACAATGCTCAAAAAAATAAAGGGAACACAAAAATAAGACATCCCAGATCTGAATGAATGAAATATTCTTATTAAATACTTTGTTCATTACATAGTTGAATGTGCTGACAACAAAATCACACAAAAATTATCAATGGAAATCAAATTTAGCAACCCATGGAGGTCTGGATTTGGAGTTACACTCAAAATTAAAGTGGAAAAAAACACTACAGGCTGATCCAACTTTGATGTAATGTCCTTAAAACAAGTCAAAATGAGGCTCAGTAGTGTGTGTGGCCTCCACATGCCTGTATGACCTCCCTACAATGCCTGGGCATGCTCCTGATGAGGTGGTGGATGGTCTCCTGAGGGATCTCCTCCCACACCTGGACTAAAGCATCCCCCAACTCCTGGACAGTCTGTGGTGCAACGTGGCGTTGGTGGATGGAGCGAGACATGATGTCCCGATGTGCTCAATTGGATCCAGGTC
This sequence comes from Notechis scutatus, assembly GCF_049901735.1. Classification (NCBI taxonomy): domain Eukaryota; kingdom Metazoa; phylum Chordata; class Lepidosauria; order Squamata; family Elapidae; genus Notechis; species Notechis scutatus. Next base: position 147,332,992 of record NC_142012.1, on the reverse strand, counting down.
TGGGGAACAGGCGGGCCAGTCCATAGCATCAATGCCTTCATCTTGCAGGAACTGCTGACACACTCCAGCCACATGAGGTCTAGCATTGTCGTGCATTAGGAGGAACCCAGGGCCAACTGCACCAGCATATGGTCTCACAAGGGGTCTGAGGATCTCATCTCGGTACCTAATGGCAGTCAGGCTACCTCTGGAGAGCACATGGAGGGCTGTGCGGCCCCCTAAAGAAATGCCACCCCACACCATTAGCGACCCACTGCCAAACTGGTCATGCTGGAGGATGTTGCAGGCAGCAGAACATTCTCCACGGCGTCTCCAGACCCTGTCACGTCTGTCACATGTGCTCAGTGTGAACCTGCTTTCATCTGTGAAGAGCACAGGGCGCCAGTGACGAATTTGCCAATCTTGGTGTTCTCTGGCAAATGCCAAACGTCCTGCACAGTGTTGGGCTGTAAGCACAACCCCCACCTGTCGGACCCTCATACCACCCTCATGGTGTCTGTTTCTGACCATTTGAGTACCCACATGCACATTTGTGGCCCGCTGGAGGTCATTTTGCAGGGCTCTGGCAGTGCTCCTCCTGTCCCTCCTTGCACAAAGGCAGAGTAGCAGTCCTGATGCTGGGTTGTTGCCCTCCTACGGCCTCCTCCACGTCTCCTGATGTACTGGCCTGTCTCCTGGTAGCGCCTCCATGCTCTGGACACTACGCTGACAGACACAGCAAACCTTGCCACAGCTCGCATTGATGTGCCATCCTGGATGAGCTGCACTACCTGAGCCACTTGTGTGGGTTGTAGACTCCGTCTCATGCTACCACTAGAGTGAAAGCACCGCCAGCATTCAAAAGTGACCAAACCATCAGCCAGAAAGCATAGGGACTGAGAAGTGGTCTGTGGTCACCACCTGCAGAACCACTCCTTTATTGGGGATGTTTTGCTAAACTGCCTATGCTTTCCACCTGTTGTCTATTCCATTTGCACAACAGCATGTGAAATTGATTGTCAGTCAGTGTTGCTACCTAAGTGGACAGTTTGATTTCACAGAAGTGTGATTGACTTGGAGTTACATTGTGTTGTTTAAGTGTTCCCTTTATTTTTTTTGAGCAGTGTACATTGAAATGTACAAAAATTTGCAAAAACATTAAAACAGTGTTATAAGGGTAAAAGAGAACGGATAGTAAAGGCATAAATATTTTAGGTTGTATCCTATTCTTCATTAGCATCTAAGCAGCTATGTATGACAGATGGCCATTTAGAAATATTTAAAAGTATCCAGGGAGGAATCCACCATTGTCTTAACTATTATTTTATACACTTAATAGATTTTAAAGTCAAAAGATTCTTCCTAATATTCATCCTGAATCTTTAATTTCAACCCTTGCGTGTTCCTCAGTCATCAGAAAACATGTCTGATTCTTCATACGGCCCATACTTCTGGGCCGTTATCATATTTCCTCTTTTCATTTGCCAGTTAAACATGCCCAGCTCCTTTTAACTGTGCCTTTTTGGGTCTGGTATTCAGGGCCCTTAAATTTATTCCAACAATTTATTCATTTTCCTTTTAAAATCTGGTGTCCAGAACTGGATACATTACTCTAAAAGTACAGTAGAACAATTGTTTCCCATTATCTGGATGCAACAGGTAAAAACTGCTTTTTCAGTTGCAGCATCACCATGACCCATGCTTGACAGTCAGCTCCTTCAACACTGAGGTGTTAATTTGAATGCCCTGGGATACAAGTCAATTAAAGAAAGTGATATGGAGTTTCAGTGTATCTTTATTAGTATTGAATGAAGTTTTGGACTTTTCTCAATATATCCAAAAGAACCCATTCCCTTTTCTGAGAGTTGATACCCTGTTTCTCCAACAATACGGCCTCCCCCAATAGGAAGTCCCAGCATGTTTTATAGGCATGAAATGAAATTAAGCCCCTCCCCCCAAATTAAGGCCTATATTAAAACATGCGAAATGGGGGGGGGGGATGGCGGGGGGGCTTGCTGTTAGGAAGTACTTTTGTTGCACACCCGGATATGGTGCTGCCTGCGTTGACCCTGATACAAAGTGCCCCACCAACGCTGAGGTCAACATCCAAGCCGTCCCCGCCCGCCCTAAGATGCAAGGGGGGGAGGAAATTAAGTCACCCCCGAAAAGACGGCCTAGCCATTTTTTCGGGGCTCAAAAAAAAAAAAAAAGACCCGGCCTTATTATATGAGAAACACGGTAGATGCAAAAAAAGTATCAAACCATTCAGTTTTCTCCTTATTTCCAATTATATTTCCTCACTTTCCCTGTGCAGCAGATAAACAACTTCGCAATTTATTTAAAAATAAACGGTCATGTCCCCTCCCTCTTCAAAATCTCCTTATGTTCCTCACTAGCTTCACCCCATTCTGAGATTTACTCTTTTAACTTTATTCCTATAAGGTTTAAACTATACTTGTTAATCCTTAATTTGCTTCTGGGTTCTTGTATATCTCATTTTGGTTTTTCAATTTGTCACTGGACTTGCTATCCATCCATACAGTCCTCTTAAAGCAGTTCCTATTTTTATTTTTCCAAAGAAAATGTACACAAGAAATGGGATTGACAGAGGGCAGACTTGAACCTGAGTCTCCCCACACTTATTTTGATGCTTTTATCTCTAAAACATACTCACAGCTAGTTACTTCTACAAATATTCCTAGTTGTCCCTTCTAAGTTTTTCTGACATTGTTTTGGCTCAGACACAAACTGCTTTTCCAGGTATATTAAACCAACAATATTGAAAGCCTTTCTTCTTCCTTTTTACCTTTGGAACTGTGGAAAGGGAATTTCACGAAGGCAGCAGTGTCACAAAAAAACAGGAAAAGCCCAAGGGGAACATCAGGTCAGCCAGAAAACAAACTTACATAGGAAAAGGAATCAAATAAAAAGTATTAAAGAATCCCTACAGACAAAAGCCTAAGTAATTAAGAAAACTAGACAAATAGGAAAAGGAAACAAAAGATAATTTAGAAAACCCTTACAAACACAGGACATACCAAATAAGCAAAACAAACAGACAAAAGACACAAAATATAAATTACAAAAGGACAGACAGAAGATTGCCACAGAACAAATATGAAAAACTATCTTAAAGCTAAAAGATTACAGAAAACCAATAATACAATCTGGCCACACCGCAGAGTTTGCCCTCCGGCGGAAATAAAGACAAACTCAAACAGGATTTGAAACATTAGGCACAAATACAAACACTCACACAAAATCAACTTACAAAGGGAGAAAAGGGTATTAAAAAACAGGGACTTACCATAAGAAGCTAGCTAGCCCAGGAACGCAGACTTCTTGCTGTTCTCCGCCTTCCTGAAAAATAAAAAGATCCAGCTTTCAAGCAGTTGTCTGTATCCTTGAGCTCTCCCAGCGGGAAAATCGAATCCTCGAAAGAAAGGCATTTTGACACCTTTCAACAATTGGCGACCACGAAGATTTCCCAGCCAACCCTGCCACCGGACCGGGCCCGCGGATCCAAACCCAGCCAGCATGGACCTTCTTTGTCCAGGGACAACATCCACGGACCCAGCCCGGAAGGTATAGGATAGTAAAGGGAGTCCTTGGGCTTTTCCGGTCAACAGCTGCTTGAAAGCAGGTGAGTACCGCTTCAAATTTATAATCTTACTAGTGAGAGGAGTGGAAGCGTGAGTGGACCAGGTGTGTGATTGTGGGTTTTCTCTGCGGAAACAATGGGACCTCACCTCCTCCGTGATTGCCAGCCACACCCCAGCCAGCTGCTAGCTCAAACACGAGCCGTGACTGGCTGGATTTGGGAACGCAAGGGGTGATCACGGAGTGTGAGTCCTTCTGAAGGACGTAAGAAAAACCGAGCAGGCTGCAAAAGGAACTGGTGTTAGGAAATAAATAAAAAGCAGAGGAAAAATAGTCCCGGTGCATCCCGCAAGCAAAGCCCTGTGCATTTAGAAGGGGCCCGTACCGGCTGCTGGCAAACAAAATTGGAAATAGTTCGTCTAAAAAAAGCAGAAAAGGTCCTTCCAGATCCCCACCTTTAAGGGAGATCTGAAAACTGACGGCTGAGTGTAGGCTGCCTATACCGAAGCTGCTAGGGGGCAGACGGTCCTCCGAGATCCCCGTTTTTTAGGGGGGGTCTTAAAACTGACGGCTGAGTTTCCCTAAAAGAAAGGGGCCTGTACTCCATGTGTAGGGAAACCGGAGTCCTTTCCAGACCTTTTTTGTCTGAAAACTGACAGCTGTAGCCCGGCTAAAACAAAGTAATCCCCACATCAGGCAGGGAATATGGGAAGTTGTAGCTCTCCCAGCGGGAAAATCGAATCCTCGAAAGAAAGGCATTTTGACACCTTTCAACAGAACTGAAGCACAATGGAAAATTACCAGAAAAGTATTCTCATAATTAGCAGACGTTTCTTAGCAAATATTATGGAAGTTGCTTAATACAATATTGTATAAACCACGAAATTACTGAACCAAAGAACTAGACATGTTCCAGTAAACAAGGGTGGGTATGAAAAATAACGGAGGGTGTAAGATAAGTGCGTATATACTGAATTGTGTAAAATGACTAATTAGATTCACTTCTCCTTTCTATAGTACATATGATATGGTATAGCTTGATAAGAGAAACGCCCCGGGCTGGGCTGAGGCTGCGAGATGTATAAAAGTAACACCTCAGGAAGAGCCGGGGGTTCAGAATTTGCCATGCTACCGTGTTTCTCACATAATAAGGCCGGGCCTTTTTTTTTTTGAGCCCGAAAAACGGCTAGGCCATCTTTTCGGGGGAGACTTAATTCCCCCCTTTCATCCTCATCTAGAGCGCCCAGCAGCACCCACCAGCCGCTCCTAACGGGTGATCATGGCAGAGCGCAGAGAGCTTCCTACTCCCGCCAAATACCTTTGCTGCAGACCCAAGACCTTTGGTACCTGCCGCTGTTGCTTTCCCTTCTGCCCATTCCGCCGCCACGTTTGGAGCTGCCGCTTCCGTGTTTGGAGCTGCCGCCGCCTTTGGAGTGCCATTGCTGCCGCCACCGTTTGGAGCTGCCACCGCCGTTTGGAGTGCCATTGCAGCTGCCACCATTTGGAGTGCCACCGCCACATTTGGAGCTGCCGTTGAGCTGCTGCCGCCGTTTGGAGCTGCCACCATGTTTGGAGTGCGGCGGCGCCCAAATGGCGGTGGTGCTCCAAACAGCGGCAGCTGCTCCAACGTGTTGAAGCGGCAGCTCCAACGAGTGGCGGCGGCACTCCAAATGGCAGTGGCAGCTCCAAACAGCGGCGTGCTCCACTCAACAGCACTCCAAACGGTGGCAGCAGCTCCAAACGGCAGCGGCAGCTCTCAACGGCACTCCAAACGGCGGCATGGCAGCTCCAACGGCGGCAGCTCCAGTGGCTGCAGCTCCCAACGGCGGCGGCAGCTCCAAACGGCGGCGGCAGCTTCAAACATGGAAGCGGCAGCTCCAAACGTGGCGGCGGAATGGGCAGAAGGGAAAGCAACAGCGGCAGGTGCCAAAGGTCTTGGGTCTGCAGCAAAGGTGTTTGGTGGGAGTAGGGAGCTCTCTGCGCTTCACCATGATCACCCGGTAGGAGCGGCTGGTGGCGAGGCTGCCCGCGGGGCGCTCCTAACGGCAAGTCCCCCCCACCCTTCCCCCCATTTTGCATGTTTTAAACTAGGCCTAAATTTGGGGGGGGGGGCTTAATTTGATTTTATGCCTAGAAAACATGCTGGGTCTTCCTATTGGTGGAGGCCGTATTGTTGGAGAAACACGGTAATGCTCTGAACCTTTTGCGCAAATAAATCTGTATTCTCCTACCCTTCGTGGTCTTGTGTCCTGATTTGGAAACAGGATCTGCTGCAACAGAACAAAATACCTTGTAAATAAAATCAGTGTCCCATCACTGAGCAATGGAATATTAAGAACATTCTCTTTCCTGTTCGTCCTTCTTAATAGGACTGACATCACAGTTTATGTGAATAAACTATCAGAATTATCTTCATAATTCTGGAAGATGTAAAAAAAGGGGGGGCGTTGTGGTTTAAGCATAATCTGATTCAGAACATGGCAAATCAGTTGTCATTATATTATGCTGAATGCAATTATTTTGATTAGGTAAGACTTTGTATTTGTTGCTATTTAACGTGAATTGTGTTGAACCAGTTACAATACATTGCACTGTATTGCAATACAGTACGTTAATAGAATAACAGAGCTGGAAAGGGAGCTGTCTTCTAATCTAGTAAAACGCTACTTGTTCAAAATCGAAGTCGATTGACACCAAGAGGAAAAGCTGTGTGAAGAAACCGTTTCATGGTTTTTATGTAACGGTTTTGCCCGTGCGTTGTGTTTTCACAAGCCTTCCTTTCAAACTCGGTAAAGGTGATCTAAACAAAAAACAAAAAACCCGCACACAAAACCCGACGCTTTCGGCTCTCCAATGAAAGCGACGGAGATTCCACAAGGTCTGTACGGGACGATAAAGTTTTGCCTGCCTAGAAAGGATATAAGTTAAAAAAAAAACATAAAACCGGAAGTAATTATTTTTTTCCTAGCATCTAACTTTCTATTTCCCTTTTTGGGGGGGGGGAAATGGAGTACAGAGGTTCTCGCGAGAGTTGCTTCGTTTATGTAGAAGGGTCTGGCGTAAGCGGTGCTTGTCAGAGAAGGGTAAGTTAAGATCGAGAAAGCAAGCGTACGACCGGTTAGTTTGCAGGTTGGGAGGGAACGCGCGATTGGAGAAGGGAGGGGAGATTGGGAGAGGGGGGTCGTGCCTGACTGGCCGCTGACCGGCGTCCCCGCGACAGTTCACCTGCCACGTGTGACTGGGGGTGGATGGGGTGGCTGATACCCCTTCCCTTCGCCAGCCCAAGGTAGCGTCGGAGTTGAACCCAGAATTGTGCTCAGGAGGACGTAGGGAGGATGGGTGTACCAAGACTGTCTCTAGGGGAGGATCATTTTTATGCCTTATAGCAATATCCCTCATGGCCATTTAAGATACTGGACTTCAACTCCCAGAATTCCTCAGCGCAGCATGCTAGCTGAGGATTTCTGGGAGTTGAAGTCCGCCCGTCTTAAAATGGCCAGGTTGAGAAGCACTGCTTTATACAGTAGTTCAAAAATTCAAACCTCTCATCTGTTTTCTTTTCCCAAAATATGAGAAATGAGCCTAGAAATAGGTAAGAACTGTTTGGCTGCCTAGAGCAAAGAAAAGTCCCTAATGAATAACAATCCAAAATGGCACTTAGGTTGACTTTGCTTATCAGGAGGTTGCAAAAGGGGATCACATCACCCAGGGACGACACCACACCATTCTAAATATGAGTCAGTTAACAAGCATTGAATTTGAATTTTGATCACATGACCGTGGGGAAGCTGCAACAGCTGCATGTGTGAAAAATAGTCTTTAACTCATTTTTTTCAGTGCTGTTGTAATTTTGAATGGTCACTAAACTGTTGTAAGTCAAGGACTATCTGTATTGCTTCTTTCTTGTTAATATTTTGCAATGGAATACGTATTTGAAATTTTATGGATAAATTTATGGTTCTGAAAAAAATGCTGCTATTCACATAAAGACTGTTGTGGAGTATGAAAAATTTCAAAAAATACTGATTTACCAGAATGCTAAGTTGCCATTTTAAAAAAGCAAAAATAAAAATGGGGCATTTCTGTAAGCACACTAGTGTCCAACATCTCTTCCCCAGCAGCGATATCTGCTTCTGAATCGTGGTAGTTTGATTCTATAATTCAGTTCCGTCCTTTAGTTTATAATAGTGTGGCTAAAACCAGCCCTGTAATTATTGATTTTACATTTTTCTTTTGACACTTGGTATTTTACGGAATTACTGAATCTCCATCTCTTGGTTGAAATTTCTTCCCACCTTAAGAATTTTAGAATGTAACAGATTTAGCCTTCATTCTCCATTTACCAAAGTCTGAATTTCTTACAATAGGGGTCAGTGTTTGTATCTTTTGAGAATCACATGTGGAAGAAGAAATGGAATATATGAAAGAGTGTACTCCCCTTCACCAGGGGAACATGTGAGTAACATGATTTTAAAAGTCAAACTAACCTGCAGAAAATATGAAATCCTAGGATTAAATGTATGCAGGGGATTGCCTATCTGAAAACACTATAATCAGACTACCATTGCATATTGATGCATAAATTGTTAGGTGACAAACTTGCTTATATGATAATATTAAATCAGGGTGTTATAATGATTTTTAAGCAGTGCAATGTCTGGATAGTATTGAGTAGTAGACAATGGCAATCACAGAATCCTAGATTGGAAAATTGAAGGAAAAAACTAAGTGACAAGTTATCTCTATATTGGTGCCAAGAATGTGGACATATCAACAAAGTAACAAGGTGTCAATGTTGACTTGAAGTCCTTAATTTTATTCTTTGATTTGGGGAGGACGGTACAGTCCCATGACATCTATTAAATATGCATAAATGGTTTGGTTTTACATGCTAAATATCTTCTCTTACTTTCTTGAATTGGGATCATATTGTCAAATGATCCTGAATATAAGCCACTTGGAAATTAATACCAAAAGAAACTAATTCTGTGGCATAAGCATTTGTGGAACAAAATATTCTGGAAATGAGATTTATACTACAACAGATTCAATCCTTGGAATAGCATTATTTATACATAGATTTTTATGATGCCTACTCAGATCTATTAATGTAAAATGCATCAGTATTCCATCAGTATTATATTTGTACTAAAAATCGTAACAAAATGATAAAATTGCTTTTTCCAATAAGAGTGTACTGATTGCTTATGATTCAAATTTGATTCACTGATTCAGTTGGGACTTTCTATCTTGATTCAGAAATATGATTTGATGTGGGGCTTCAGTCAAACCATCCTGGTATTTAAATCTCTGAATCAAAATTACATAGTACTGATAGTAGTGTAGCACTCTTGGCACTACGTAAAAAGCAAAGTTATGTATTTTTTATTTTTTATTTAATTTAGAAATGATGTGTTTTATTTTAATGATAATTTTATGTGTTGTAGTTTATGTTGCCAGTGTGGCATTACAATCCCACCAAACCCAGCCAACATGTGTGTAGACTGTTTAAGAACTCAAGTGGATATCACTGAGGGGATTCCTAAGCAAGTCACTGTTCATTTCTGCAAGCAGTGTGAAAGGTACCATCTACTTTCTAGCTTTTAAATTAACAGCTATGTTTGGATGTTATGATAGGCCAGTTTTGTAAATAATTTAAATTAGAATTGTAAATCTATTATATGCTATTCAAGCACTCCCACTTAATTCCACTTGCCAGCAAGTATATGTAACAAATCTGGAAAACCATAGGGTCTGTTTAATGTTGTGTGCAAATAAATAATTATAGCTTATTTTCCTTTGCTTCTGATTAAATGTAGATTTCAAATTTACTGAATTACCAAATTATTAAATATCTTATATCAAGAAATGAAATGGCAGTATTTTTTATTGAAATTCTTATGGTTAGCTCAAATTCTAAAACATTTCTGATAAGGATGGTGCTATATAAATCAGTTAAGTTACAAGCTGTATTGTGTACAAACTGCTATGCATGGAACAGCTAGGTTCAGGAGGTCTGAGTCCCAGTTGAAAATTTAGATTTTTTTTTAGTTTATCTTTATTAGGGTAAAACATATTTGATTGGATTAAGAGACTAAAATTCATTCTGGCAGAAATTTTTATTCAGATATAGAAAAAAACCAGGGATAGCAACAATTGTGTGTGTTGCTAAGGGATTGTTAAGAAAGGAAGATGTTGGAAATATTGAAAAAGGAGCAAATAGAAGTTGAGATTTCCAATGCAGCATAGCAGGCCTTTCTGGCTATTTTTTCTGGCTACCTTTTGCAGTCTTCCTTCTGCGGTTTTGTAGGTGTTCTGTGGTCGGGCCTGGGAGAATTGCTTGGGGGATCCTGGGGCTGGGGGAAAAGTTGAATGAGAGTATGTTGGTCCCTTTCCCCCAGGTGAGAGCTGGGGGAGAGGAGTGGCTCCCTGCTTGGTGGGTGAGAGCAACTGGGCAGGGTGCTGTTTATGCATTGAGTGGATGTATTCTGAGTGTGTTGGGAGATAAGGGGGGGGGCTGGATGTGACCCCTCTGCAGCAATAAGGGGTGGTGTGAGTTTGAGGGCACTGAGAGCAAATGCTATAGTGCCTGTAAGGCTCACCTTGCCCCCAACAGTCTATCAGTGGGAGTAGGGGTTCCCCCTTCTTTTTTTTAAAGAAGAGTGTTGGGGATGGGGAAAGGAATGGTTCTCAAGGAAGGCAGAGCAGGGAGTCCTATTTCAGTGGTGTCAGGTTACAGGGGATATGGGAGATGAGAGGGCAGGCACGGGGAATGCGAGCTCAGTGTTTAGTGCTGATCTCGTGTTCTGCCACACTGTACTCACTTCATTTTCCTGATCAGCAGTTCTGTGGTAGCTCTGGTCTTAGACTACTGCTTTTAAATGTGAGATCAGCCTGCAATAAGGCTAGCCTTATTGCCGATTTGATCCTCGAAGAGAAGGCTGATCTGGATCTAACTGAGACCTGGCTGGGCCTAGAGGGAGATGTTCCCCTTGTAGAAATGTGTCCAGTGGGTTATCAAGCATGGCACCGGTCTAGACCTCAGGGCCAGGGAGGAGGTGTGCCTGTTGTTATCAGAGAATCTCTAGTAGCCTCCAGAGGCACTGTTCAACAATTGCCTGGATGTGAGACCCTTTTTCTTATATTGGGGTCAAGGGATCAGGTGGGATTGCTGCCACTGTACCAGCCTCTCTGCTGCATGGCAGCTTCCCTACCTGGGCTCCTGGACCTCGCCACAGGGCTGGTGGTAGAATTCCCCGGGCTTATAGTTCTGAGGGATTTCAACCTGCCTTCTGTGGGAGCAGAGGTAGCCTGAGATTTCATGGAAACCATGATTTTTATGGGCCTGCCTCAGATTATCCAGAGCCTGACTAGTAATAGTGGTCACACTCCTGATTTGGTGTTCTTGTTGGAGCAGTGTATATGTGACCTGGAATTGGTAGACCTGTCCTTGGTCCCCTTGTCATGGTCAGATCACAGTCTGTTGTCAATGAGTCTCTCAAAAGCTGCACGCACACACACACACACACACACACACACACACACACACAGGGAGACAGGAGGACCTATTAGATTGTTCCGCCCCAGTCGATTAATGAACCCAGATGGGTTCCAGAAGGAGCTGGGGGTTATAACTGCAGATCTATCATGCAGTCCAGCTGAGCTCTTAGTTACTGTTTGGAAAGGTGACTGAGGCTCTGGATAGGATTGCACCCTTGCGACTTCTTCTCACCTGTAGACCTCTCTGTGCCCCGTGGTATACAGAGGAACTGAGAGGATAAAACACATGAGACGTCTAGGGCGTCGCTGTCAGAAGACAGGAGATGAACTCGATCGAACACAGGTAAGAGCTACTACTAAGGCCAACTTGTGGCGATTCGTGCGGCGAAGTGTAAATACTTTTCCACACTAATTGCGTCTGCAGATAATCGCCCTGCGACCCTCTTTAAGGTGAGCCATCTCCTCCTAGGGAAGAGGGAGATTGAGGTCTACATGAAGGGGCGCACTGAGCAATTTGCAGATTTTCTCAATTTTGTTTCCAGTTAGATGCCGGCATGGTTACTGGTCTGGAAGCTGAAAGCTCCTGAGGCAGGTTCTTTCCCTGTTATCTGGGAATGGTTTGACCCTGTTGCTCTTGAGGAAGTGAACAGGATCCTAGGAAGTATGCGCACAAGCACCTTTGTTTTAGACCCATGTCCCTCCTGGCTTGTGAAAGCTTCCCAGGAGGTGACGGGTGGACTCTGGTGGTGATTAATGCTTCTCTACAGGAGGGGATGGTGCCCAGCACTTTAAAGAGGTTGTGGTCCACCCTCTTTTTAAGAAGCCATTGCTGGACTCCACCTGGTTGGATAATTTCCAACCTGTCTCCAATCTTCCCTTTTGGGGGAAGGTTGTTGAAAAGGTGCTCGCGCAGCAGCTCCAGAGGTTTTTGGATGAAACAGATTATCTTGACCCCTACCAGGATTCAGGCCTGGATTTGGAACAGAAACGACATTGGTTGCACTTTTGGATGATCTCTGGTGGGAGGGGGAGGGGGATAGTGCATCCATCCTTGCTCTACTTGACCTCTCGGTGGCTTTTGATACCATTGACCATGGGATCCTCCTGGGGCGGCTTCGGGGATGAGAGTGGGAGGCCTTGTGCTATCTTGGTTCACTTCCTCTGCGGCTGCTCTAAGTGTTGATAGGAGGGGAGAGATCTAGCCCTCGCCCACTGCTTTATGGGGTTCCACAGGGCTCGATACTCTCTCCGCTCCCGTTCAACATTTATATGAAGCCGCTGGGTGAGATCATCCGTCACCATGGACTGATCACTAATCAGTCCACTAATCAGTATCCATCAGTATCACTAATACGGTGATGATACTTAGCTGTATGTCTAGGCTCGTGGTGAGTTAAGTGTTGCTGGGTCCTCTCTCTCGCAGTGCCTGGAGGCTGTTAGGGGCTGGATGGGGAGCAACGGGTTGAAACTAAACCCTTGCAAGACCGAGTGGCTCTGGGTCTAGGGTTCGTTGGTTCAGGAAGAATGGGGTGGCACTACCCCAAACAGACCCTGTGTGTAATCTAGGGGTTTTCCTGGAATCCTGACTCCTGCTCAAAGAGCAGGTGGCTGTCATGGCCAGGAGGGCCTTTGCTCAACTGCGGGTTGTGCACCAGTTTCACCCTTTCCTGGACCAACGGTCCCTACTCACAGTCACTCATGCCCTGGTCACTTCCCATCTTGATTATTGCAACGTGCTCTACATGGGGCTGCCCTTGAAGAGCATCCAGAAGCTGCAGTTGATGCAAAATGCAGCGGCCCACATGATTTTGTGCAGACCTCAGTATGCACATGTGTCACTTCTCTTGCAGGAACTGCATTGGTTGCCATTTTGCTTCCGAGTGCAATTCAAGGTGCTGGTTGTCACCTTTAAAGCCCTTCATGGTTTGTGACTGGGTTATCGAGGGAACGTCTCTTACCGGCCACATCTACCCAACCCGTTAGAGCGGGGAGGCAGGGAATGTTGCGGGTCCCACCCCTGAGGTAGATACACCTGGTGGTGGCTCCCTCTCTCTGGAATATCATTCCCCAAGAGATTAGAATGGCCCCCAATCTAGCACTCTTTCGAAAGGCACTGAAGACCTGGTTTTGCCAGTGGGCCTGAAAAACCCAGAGTGGGATCAAGCCCATCAAATGGCTAGTGTGATCTGCTGTCATCGGGATGGGAGGGTGGGAATTGGGGGGATTTTTTTATTTTATTTTATTTTTTTCCAGATTTTGTTCTATTGTACTTTATTAATTTATTTGATTCTTTTTGTTAGTTTTTGTTGTTTTTTATTTTTATTTTTTGTTTTAAATATGGTTTTACATTGTGTAAGCCGCCTTGAGTCGCCATGGGCGAATAGGTGGCAATGTTAGATAGATAGATAGATAGATAGATAGATAGATAGATAGATAGATAGATAGATAGATAGATAGATAGATAGATAGATGATAGATAGATAGATAGGCTGGTTGGAATGCTAACCTTGCTTGAAGCCAACTTTGGCAGCCGCTGGGGGGGGGGAAAAAGAAATGGGCTAGTAAATAGGAGAGCAGATTGATTTTATCAGGCATGCAGAAGAGGAAAGTCCATTGCCAATAATACTCTTACAGATTTTGTTTTGGCCAACACCTGAAACAGCCAGTGTGTTTTGGATTTCACTTCTGCTGAATCATAACACACCTGGCACCGTTTCCTGTAACACAATACAGGTAGTCTTCACTGAACAACCACAATTGAGACCTGTAATTCCACCACTAAGCAAAACATGACTTGATCGCAGCAGGCTTATAACTTCATTTCCATCATTAAGTGAATCACAGCTGGTCATAAGCAAGATGTCACATGACCATAACGTGCAATTGTACTGCTGGCTCCTCCATTGATTTTGCTTGCTTGAAGCCAGCTTGAGGTGTGCAAATTGCAATCCTATGATTTGACAATACTCTACTGGTCATAAATTCCTACCAGTTATGAAGCACCCTGTTTCAACCATATAACCGCAGGTATGCTATGATGATCACAAGTGCAAAGTCCGATTGTAAAGTTACTTTTCAGCACCATTGTAACTTGAACAGTCATTAAACAGGGTGGTTACAAAGCAAAAGACCATCTGTATATTTTGGAATTCAAATCACAATTTTTATTTTTTAAAACCATAGGATATATTTATGCATACATCAATTACAAATCCATGTGTACTTATACTAGGCACATTTTGGTCTTTAAAAGGGCAACAGATGTCTCTCTTTCACCAGGCTTCTATTTGTTAGTTAGTATAGGTATTTAATTAGAAACTGCATTCAAAGCATCACAAATTATTTCTGCTGTAGAAGATACATTTTGAGAAATGGACAAACACCCCTGGAATGGACCACCCTGTATTTTATACAACTAGCTTTAATTTATGTCAGGAATTTTTGTGTTTTGACATTTGCACTTCTCAATTTCCTAGCTTTGCCTTGCTTCCTCAAGCTAAGTAGAAACATGGTATAATGATGAGTTATCTCAAAGCGAGATAAGCAGCAAACAAATCAAATTAATAAAATCATTGCCCTCGTTATCACCATATTCATCCAGAGTAAATTAAGTTCTGAATTTAAATACAAAGGTTTATGTAATGGAGTACATTGCTGATAGAAAAGCATGTTGATTGTATCCTTGGTCGGATTTAGATTCAAATAATGTAGTTAAAAACTAAAATAAACTTTGTGAATTCAGTGGAACTTTTTAAGATCGTACTGTAAGTTATGTTTTTTTTTCATTGAAATTAATAAAATTAGTCTTTACTAATGTGCTGCTGATGTCCATGACCCTAAAACATATTTTTATGTTTAATAAAAAATATTATGCATTATGTTATCAAAACTGACTGCTGGGGTAGGGAGGGCAGTTGCCTTAAAAATAAATGGTTCAGTTAATTTTTTTTCTCTTTCTTTATATTTCAGATATCTTCAACCACCAGCAGCTTGGCTACAGTGTGCTTTGGAATCAAGAGAACTTCTTTCATTATGCCTTAAAAAAATTAAGGCTTCTCTTAATAAGGTTAGTCATACATATGTTTATTTTTGTATGAATTTTACTTAGACTGGATACTGCTATCACTCTTGAACTAAAAATTCAAGTGTCAGTATCCAGAAATGTCTCTCAGTCTTTTTTCAACTTTGCACTATTTCCAAAATCTAGAATTCCTAGTTGCTGTGTGCCAACACACTTGAAACAAATTATTTAAGTAAAGTTAATATAACATACACTGAGTTTATTTTTAAATGTACAGAAACCACATATACTTTGACACATGGTAACATTAGTTAAAAGCTGAAACTGTTGAGTAAATATGTTTCCGTCTCTGTTATGTTTTGCCTTTTTGAGTATTCATAGATAATCATGCTGTTTCCTCCTATCAGGTTCGGTTGATTGATGCAGGATTTGTATGGACTGAACCACACTCTAAAAGACTTAAAGTAAAGCTGACTATACAAAAAGAGGTAAGTAAACATTTTTTTTTTTTTTGCAAAATGACAGAATTAATATGCCTTATCAGAAACCCAAGTTATGCTAGCTAGGGAAATTTGAGGGTGTTCTTGTTCCTGACTTGTTACATTTCTAATAGCGATTTACTGTACATGCACTAAATGCATTGTCTTGGAGTGTACAGTATATTCTATAACCTTTGTGGTTGGACTGTTATAAAGCTGCCTCCAAGGGTCTGGTCTTAAAACGTAACTCAGAAGTACCGTTGGGTCTGGATGCAGCACCTTGGCTGCAGCTTGGGGGAGTAAGTTTAATTGTGTGATGTGTATGTTGAAATTGCTGCAATGAATTCTGATAACTTCCAAGATATGTTTTTAACGTTTAAAGTCATACGTGGCTTGGTGTGCATATGCAGGATTGTCTCTCCTAAGCATAACTCTGCATTGATTCTCAGGAGGCTTGTCAGGATACCCATTTCATATCAGTTTAAAGTAACTGGGTCATTTTTAGTAGAAAAAATATTTTGTACTGGGAGGTAGAATGAATGTCCATCTTGTCCGTGTTTTTTTTTTTCTGAAAGCCAGATTGTTCCAATGAGTTTTTTATGTAGATGGTGGACTTAGGTTGCAGTTAGTTTTGCAATTGGGCAGTATAGAAACATTATTCTAAACAAATAAATTACAAAACTGCTCATTTCCCAAGAAGCATGAATAGATTTGGAGTATATGCAGATCAATAAAACATTAAGGAATTCTTTTTTTAAAAGTTTTTATTGGTTTTTAAAAACAAACATAAACAAACAAAACATAAAAACATCAAACCATCTTCCATATATGTACATACAGTGTGCCGGTTGGTTTACAAATTGTTTTGTGCTTCCATTTCGTAGTCTTCAATTACAATTACATTGCATATAATCTCATATTTTCAATCAAAAATTAAATACCTTAGTATCATTATTAATCAATCATTTGACTATACTTTTATTCATTCATGTTTTACAAGATAATCATAATTTACTTAGTTTGTTTTATAACAGTTCATATTATCATCCCAAATCTGTCCTAAAATCATTTTGTAGATATAATAAGAAAGAAGTACATCTTTATATATTTATTATTTT
Source organism: Notechis scutatus (assembly GCF_049901735.1). Classification (NCBI taxonomy): domain Eukaryota; kingdom Metazoa; phylum Chordata; class Lepidosauria; order Squamata; family Elapidae; genus Notechis; species Notechis scutatus. Next base: position 147,316,295 of record NC_142012.1, on the reverse strand, counting down.
CTAAAAGTCTACATATTTCATTACTGTATTTTATTGTCTAAGTTTGTAAAATCACCTAATTGCCAGTTGACTCAAGGTGGCAAATCTTATTGGTTCTCACCTAGGTAATGAATGGTGCAATTCTTCAGCAAGTCTTTGTAGTAGAGTATATTGTTCAGTCACAAATGTGTGAAGACTGCCATCGAGTTGAAGCTAAGGATTTCTGGAAAGCAGTGGTTCAAGTTAGGCAAAAGGTATGTATATGTGCATATGTATCATTAATAGTGAATGCTGAAGGCATAGTTCATCTGCTAGGATTTCATCTGATGTGTAGAAATGTGATTGCTCTTTCTTACCTATATACACTCAAACACAAATATTCTTGCTTGGTTGTTGTTTTTACCCTTTACTCAGTAAACAACTCTGGGAATCTTTCAAACCAAATAGTGGAATATGAGTGCTATAAATAAATAAATCGATTCCAGGTTTCTGTAGAAAACTGGGCTATATATTTATTCCTGCCAATGTAATTTGTATGGGCTACTGAGTTTTGGGTTTCAAGTGAAATGATAGCTCTCGTAGTCTTTTTTTAATACCCTTAATCACTTTACAGGAATATAAACACTATCCATGTATAAATTTTATTTTGTTCATAGACACCACATAAAAAGACGTTTTATTATTTGGAGCAATTAATTTTAAAGCACAGGCTTCACCAGAACACTCTTCGGATCAAAGAGATTCATGGTAAGTAATATGCTTTTACATTTTTTATGTAAAACTCTTTGGGCCTTTGAGTGATTGGATTCTCAATACATAAGTTACTAGCAGTCAAGAATAAGAGGCTTGTTTTTTAAGAAACTGGGTCACACAGGAAAGTCAGTTGAGGATTATTATTTGTTCAGTAAATAAATTTATATTGCTGCCCAAATATTTTTAGGGTCGAACTGAAATTTTCTTAACATGTTTATATAAAGAAGTCAACTTATGTTAGTCTATGAAAATATCAAAACAGCTTTTAGGCTTTCACAAAAATCCAGAAAGATAATATTCCTTATAAATAAGTCTTCATTTCAATTTCATTTATGTACCTACAGATGGTCTGGATTTCTATTTTGCTTCCAAACAGCATGCTCAGAAAATGGTGGACTTCCTTCAGTGTACTGTACCTTGTAGGTAAGTCTTTGTTCTTTAAATCGTCTGCTGCACATAACTGTTGAAGGCATTGTAATCCCATTGATTTTTTTTTCACTTTTACGAACTAGAAGTGATTCAAGCCAAGATTTAGACTTGTAATTGTAAATGGACTTTCTTTGCTATCTTATTTTACAGGGTGGGGAAGGGGGGATTTTTAATGTGAAATCTAATTTATCTATCATCCAAAATACGATTTTTTGCTATATGCTTATGAGATTCTGCTCATTATGGCTAGGCTTTGTCGATAAGCCAGGCCACCATGACTTGTTTAGCAAACTATGATGATTTTTTAAAAAGACTTTCTATGCTCTGATTTGAGTTTGTCATTTTTTTTCATTTCAGAATTAAATCATCACAGCGTTTGATTTCTCATGACATTCACAGCAATACATATAATTACAAAAGCACTTTCTCTGTTGAGATTGTTCCAGTATGCAAGGTATTTTCTGTCTTTGTGGATTAGGCACTGAGAAGCTCGTGCCCTTTTTGCTTGGAGTGGGATGTTTCTTAGAGGTTGTATTTATTCTTGCACATGTATTTATTACGTTTATATGTCACCTAATTCACTCTCAAGTGACCTTGGGGGGCTTTAAGCAACATTGGGCAGCATATATTGGATACTATTCACTATGTGAGAAAAAGAATTGACTTTGAATAAGGAGTCCCTGTAAAAGCAATAGTAAATTATTTGCATTCGTTAGAGATGGATAATCTGTGGCTCTTCCTAGATTGCTTTTTAATTTCAGTCAGTCTACATTAATTAGGAGTCAGATGATGGGACCTGTGTTCTGACAACTTCAGATAATTTTTTTCATTCCTGGCTTTCATCAATATTAGTACAGTGTTTTGTATGAAATCTCATAAGTAAGTGCAGTTGAATTCAATTGAATATTCTTCCAACTATATAGTCGGTAGCAGCAACTACATAAAATTTTAAAATTCTATATTTTTTATTTCTATGTTTATATAATACTTGATAAACTTAGCAGGCAGTGATTAATAATCTAATCTAAACAAATCTATTTTAATACTATTAAAATACTATTAAAATCTCCATTTAGCATTAATAAGCTGATTTTAATTAATTTGTTACCTTATCATATTCTTTAATACCTAGAAAAATATCAGTGTAGTTTTCTGATCTCCAGATGCCTTTAGGACTGTAATATTTTATTAAAACAGTTTAAGATAGAAAATTGAAATAAACACCATTTTTGGTTTCTGTTCTTCATTTACAGGACAATGTTGTGTGTTTGTCACCAAAACTGGCTCAAAGCCTTGGTAATATGAGCCAGATTTGCATCTGTATCCGGGTAACCAGTGCCATTCACGTCATTGATCCAAGTACTCTTCAAAGTAAGTTTGTGGATATTTTCTCTATAAACTGTAATCTTATAATACCAATAATAAGCACTCAGCATCAATCTTAATTTAAAAACAGTCCTAAAGCCTTTTTAAAAAAACTGAACTATTTTACGGTTTGAAGATACAGTTGGAAATACGTGTATCTTTGACATGAGTGTATTGTTTCCATGATTGTGGGTTCAAGGACACTAAATGAATTTTAAAAAGCAAAATATAAACATTTGAAAATGTATTTTTCAAAAGTTTAAAAATGCAAATTGATAATAAAATAATTTAATAAATGAAAACCTGCTATCTAAATACCACTTTACAGCTTTTTTAAAAACAGGGCTTCTGATCATAGCCATGGTGTCATTCCGGATTCTTCACAAGAGTTTTCCCCTTGAAATCCAAACAACTAAAGGACCCAAAACCCAAAAGGCAAATCTTGAAATGAACTTATCCAGTCATGTTTTGGTATTACATGCAAATCCACTTACTCATCTACAACTAAGCTGTGTATGAACAATATGAACCTTAGCAGCTAGAATCCTAGGTTGCTAGCTGTTTGAATTTCCAAGACATTAGAACTTAACTAGAAGAAATACTTAACTCTGATTCCTCCATGACTTGTCCATTCTATTTCCCCATTCAAAGCCCACAAGCTACTCCACCAACATCAAGTTACTAACCAGAACACCATATCAGCATTTATATCCAGATATGTCAACAATTGATTCATAAATATCTGCTCTGGTCCTATTTTCTTCTTTTGCTCTTTCAGTTGCAGAAATAGATGGAAATACTTATTGGCGCCATCCTTTTAATAGCTTGTTTCATCCAAAGCAGTTAGAAGAATTTCTTGTAATGGATATCAGTAAGATTTATGAACAGAAGCAAGGGGCTGGCGCAGGCATGAAATCCAACAAGGTAAGCTTATTGGTTTGGTTCTCTGCTAGAAACTTGAGCAAATCTTGATTCCTGATTAACATTGTTTCACTTGGCATGTAAGTATGATAGTTCCAATGAAGTCCTTGTTTCTTCTGAATGGTTTAAATATTTATTTTTATATAATTAATGGTTATCTCATCAAAAGTGACTTTGGTTGGCATATAACAAAGCTAAAAATAATTAAGTAAAACCGCTATCATTAATTGTAAAAATACTAAAAACTAGAAAAACAAAACAAACGAAGAAATACTAAATATTAATCTGTAGTATACTCAATTTGGTTTAAATTCAGCAGTTGGACTAACACTATCAAGAAGGCCATAATTTCAACCACATAGTTATGCTCAGGATTATCCTGGTAACTTTTTTTGCTTTTTTAAATGCTTGATCCAAAATTTGTCATACTATACTTAGGATAAATCCTTCAAAATGAAAAGTACATTGCAATTAATCATGAATATGATTGTTAAGTTTAATAGATGAGTTATTCAGATGATAGAAATTATGAAAAACTTTGGATTTTATAATTTAGAGGTGTAATTAGAATACTGTTATATAGGAAAGCAACTTGTACCATGATTTGAATTTATGAAAATATTTTTCTTTGCTTTCTTTGGAAATATATAAAAACACTATATTCAATTATATCATGACAATAAATGTGATACAATTTATCTTAGAAAAAAACATATGCTGTAAATTACTATTAATTGTTCTTGTTCAACATAAGCAAGTTTACACTGAAGAGTAACTTTCTGGATTAAAGTACAGATATTCCTTGTATTATTACCACAATTAGAACTAGAATTGATTGTTGAACGATCATCAGTCATCAAGTGATACACTACAGGAGTGCTTCACACAACAGCTACAATCCTGGCAATTCCCCTTATAGTCATTAAATGATCTCACGGGTTACTAAGTGGAGAGAATCCCAAATAACAAGCAAGGGACTGCCTGAGAGGTATGGGGAAGAAGATGAAGCATGCCCTTCCAATAAAGGGCTGAATGTAGGAAACCTCCACAGTAGGGGCAAAGCAGCTATCCTTCAGGAAGGTCCAAAGAGCCAGGAAACTCCAGGGGTAAGCCACAGTACAAAGCAGTCCCACCCACTAAAAAAAAGAGCAAAATGCCCAGGAAGCCAAAGTCCAAAAACAAAACAAAACGCTAAAGCTTCAGTAGATGCACTGACAATGCCCCTTTTTACTTAACTCCTGGAGCAGTAGAGCTAGCTTTGCACTGTAATAGCAATAGTGCTAAGACTTATATACTGTTTCACAGTGCTTTACAGCCCTCTATAAGCGGTTTTACAGAGTCAGAATATTGCCCCAAACAATCTGAGTCCTCATTTTACCGAACCTCGGAAGGATGGGTTAACCTTGAACTGGTGAGACCTGAATTGCCAAACTGCAAGCAGACGGTGATCAGCAGAAGCCTGCAGTACCTAAGTGTATCTAAACATGTCAAGACTCTGAAAATGTTGTAATTTCTGAAATCGTATCTACACATTGTACATAATTAGAATGGAATATCTTAGGACTATACTGCTTCAACAGAAAGGAGGGAGGCTAAAAGTATTTGCATATTTATAATTATAATATCAGAAAGTTTAAAAAAAATTGTGAAGAAGCACTGGGAAATGTTTTGGCTTAGCTTCCTGTGGGTTAAAATCACAATGCAGTTTTCTAGGCTTGGCTTATTAACAACTGTATTAAAGAAAGGTTTTATTGGGGATGTACAAGTTAATCACATATGCATTATGATTATTTTATTACTTTAGTTTGAAGTTCAGTGACCAGCTAAATGAGATCCGTGATTTAGAATTCCTAATGTACAATTCACTGTACAAAATGACCTTGTTATATTATTTGAAAAGCCACATGTGAAAGTACACTCAGCGTACAGTAGTGTACAATAGCGATTGCTAAATGGGTAGTGAATATAAATAAATGTGTATTGCTTGTAAATCCACATGTGAAAATACTAAATGTAGCTTAGAAAGATTGTATCATTTGGCTAGAAAGTAATTTGTAATTGTTTTGTTTCAGTTAATGAACTACTTTTCATGTATGTACTCCTTTTATTTTGGCATTTCTAAGCATATCCTTGCGGAAGCCTGGGTTCGGAAAACATCAGAATTGAATACAGACCATCAGTATTTCTGTCGTACTCATTTGGGGCATCTTCTGAATCCTGGAGATCTTGTATTGGGGTTTGTAATATTTTGCCTCTTTCTCTGCACATACAATTTTATGGTTGATACACATGATAAAATTAAATGGGAGAGGGAAGAGTTGAAAACAAAATTACTGGGTGGCCAAATTATGGAAGGATTCCAGTCAGTTGTTCCCTTCATACCCAATTGAGTGCTCATTGCTAAAAGATAGAAAATACTACAGTGCTTTATCTTTGCTGTTTTAAACCAGATTCCTTATGCTAGTCCATGTTTGGACTCCAAAGTCCACAATCTACATTAAAACGTATCTCCTTTTTAGATATTCCTGCAACTAAAAATTGCATTTGCTTCTAGAAAGAAAGCTGTCAGCTTTGGAAGCCATATTCCACGCTGCCACATAGCCTAAGAAAGTGGGAGCGGGTGATTTCATTTGAGTAGTTCTCAGCAGACAAAATAAAATTCTTTTCTTAGTTCAAGGTTATTAAGTGTGGCGCAGCAGAGAAAAAGGATCTTACACTGGGACAGATCATGATTGGTCCATGTGATGTGAAGATGGGAGAAAAGGGGATGGATTGTAGTTGGGACATTGTGGGAAGTCCGGGAAACTTTTAGTTTTGAGATTCCACAAATGTGCCAGGTACTATTCTAATAAAGGAACTTTTGAGATTATGCTTGTCTCGGAGTTACTGATTGGAATGGAGGTTTGCTGGATCGCTGACAATCTAAAGTCTTGCTAAATTTCTTGGATCAAAGCACATTGGGATTCAGTATTTTTATATGCTTTGGAAAACTGACAGATACAGATCCTGTCAAATCTCTCTTCTTGTTAATATTCTGGTTATTTGCATAATGACACATTTTGAATTTTTCATGAAAATATTCAATGATAATCCTGTTGTGAATTTTCTCCATTCTACTCTATAGTAATGTTTTGGAAATAATACTTTTTTTAAAGATTTATAGAATAATATATAATTAATACATGTTTTTCATATTTTTGTTTTCTAGCTTTGATTTGGTTAATTGTAATCTGAATGATGAATTTGCAAATAAGATGAATCCCCATAGTATCCCTGATGTGGTATGGTTTTGATATATTTTTTTCTTTAAACAAGTCATTTCTTAAAATTGAAAACATTCATATATTATGGCATGCTTCCATTCTCAAATTTGACAGTTTTATTTTAGTTTTGTTTTGCTTTCTTATTTAATTAATTGATTTCTTCTATTTATATAGCCATGTATCTTACAATACTGTTGTTAGGTGACTTAAATTTAAAAACAATACATATCTAATATAAATAACATATTAACATCCAAATGTTTTGTTGGATTACAGTCCACAGAATCCCATATAGGCTAGGAATTCTAAAATGTATTTTATAATACATCTTAATATACACCAAGAATTCTGACTTGTGTTTATTTGCTATATATATATATATTGGTCACATAAGAAATTAATTTTGTTTCAGGTTATTTTACCTTAGCAAGATATAAAAATTATATTTGTTTTTCTTTTATGCCCCAGTTCTCTAACAAGCACTATATCCATTTTTATTTCTGCACATCTTAAACATAATCACTCTGTCTCCCACAAGTGACTGTGAATTTTACATGTTTCTATGAAAAAATCACAATAAAATTAAATTTAAATTTGTTGTGTAAGAGACAGCATATGAATGCCCAAAGTTACACATGACCTAAAAATCTTAGATTCAGACATCTTGAGTAGTTGTTTCCAAATGGTAACTTTTCAGTTCCCACTTCTAGTTTATTTTTAAAATGCTTTTTAACACATTCTGTCTCCTTGTTTATACTTTAAGTCATTACCTTTTTCCAGGATCAAATTAAGGGTATGGAATAGACTGTTGTAGACATAGGTTTAACAACCTTGCTACTTCCTGTCACATCCACGGTCAAAATATTGGCTTTTGGGGGGGGGCTGTTATCTGAAAGGTAAAAATGCTTTCAATAAACAGTATGTTGGCTGTTAGGGATATACCCTAGCAGAATGTGCACAGCAGTCAGGCATTCAGGCGAATATGAGAGAAAGCGTTTTTTAGTTTACACACTCAATAAAAACGGATACACTGTCTTAGTTGAATAGTTTATTCCATTAAGAGTTTAGCAGGGTCAAACAGTCCAAATATCATTCACTAGTGTTCAGTCAGTTCAGTCCGGAGATTGTTCAATTGCAAAAATCCAGTGTCGAAAAAAAAATCAGTTAACTTACAATGTCAATCCATAAATCAGTCCAGTAAATATCTTCTCACAGTAGATTAGATATGCAGCATTCAAAACTCTTTCCTCCTTCGACGTCAGCAACAGGGAACACGCAGAACAATCAACCATCAATCCAGTAGCAATCCAGGTTCTCTAGCTCCCTCTTATGGCAGTTTCTCAACCGCACCCAAATTATATCATTTAGAGTTTAAAGTGAAAAACATATTTAAACTTTGCTATCATGGTTTATATATTATTTACCCAAACAACGTTAGGTAACTATGGTTATTCCTAACATTGGCTTTGCATTTTGCACTGTAAAAAACCAAAATGTCAGTTCTAATAATAGTTTTAGTCAAATTATTAACAAATGTACTATTTAATAGAAGCATTGCTTTCTAGCAGATCTCAATATTTTTCTGTAGACTATATTGATCTAGCTCTTTCCCTGCTCCATTTGTAGGTTTTGATTAAAAAAAGTTATGATCGCACCAAGCGTCAACGTCACAGAAATTGGAAACTAAAAGAATTACAAAGAGACCGAGATAACATGGATACCGATGATGAAAGGTTATTAATTCTTTTAACCTATTTTTTATGCTTTGTTCTTACACTTTTAAGCTGATATCTAGATTACCAGTTTAATCTGCCTAATTGTACTCCCAGTTTAAGTTGCTTGCAGAAGATCTATGAGAGAACTATCTACATGACATATATTTTATCAATTAGCTTGACAAAATTTAAAGAATATAAATTTGAAGTTAATGTTTTTGAACTACAATTACATAAAATGGGAAAATCTAGGAATCTTAAATTGTGCTCTGTTTTTTTCACTAAAGTTAGAGCAGCAAATTTTAACAAAAACTCAAAGGAAACAGTTTATTCACCTCTGTACTATCTCTTGATGTCCATTTTGATTAAATTTGCATGTTGGCCTAATCATAACTTAGGTTGCCTGGTTTTGGCTTAGCTTGTTATACAATTTCAATTATTTTTACTCAGAAATAAATTGATCTAGCCGACGGGTTTCATCACATGATGTATCGTGATTTCCCCCCCTTCACTAAACTGGGCATGGCCAGCGTGTGACGCATCCAACCTGCAGGCCACGAGTTTGACAGCCCTGATCTAGCCAGTAAGGCTATGCAAAATTTTTGAAAAGAGCACTCTGCAAAGCACATTGGCAGAAGCAAAGGCCTTTGCAAACCATTGACACAAATTACTCCTGAACATATTAAAGCAACGCTATCCTTTGAAAGATTGGTACATCTGTTTTTATGGGCTTATCTGGCTGTCTGTTTTTTTGCTTGTGTTTATTTGATTAGTGTCATGAAAGAAAATGTTTCTATGCCTATAATCATAAAGAGCTCTGAAAAGCTTTCAGAACATCCACACAGAGATGCAGCTTCATGTGCAGCAGTACATTTTGCAAAGTACCCATTCCTAATTCACCAATTATCGTTGGAACAAATTGTGGCTTAGTATAGTGTAAACTAGCATGTATCTAAACCCAATTGAAGAGTTGATGGATGTAACTAAGTTAAACACTGAAGGTCATCAACATTGTATTTGGTTTTCCTGTACAATTTTTGAAACTGCTTTTTCTCTGAACATCATATAGAAGAGGTTCATATGGAAAAGGAATTTGATATGTTTGTAACAGTTATAGGACATGCCTTTGAATCAAATATTTGGTTTTCTTCCGTGTTATTTGCATGTGCATATAAGTAATCTGGAATGTTCTGGATGGGGAAAATAGATTGACTTTATTTCCAATGTGATATTTTTACAGACAATACCAAGACTTCCTAGAAGATCTAGAAGAAGATGAAACAATTAGAAAAAATGTCAACATTTATAAAAGTAAGTTTCTCACCTGAAATCATTTTATTCTTCTTGAACACTGCAACATTAGGGAATATTGCATCTATAGAACCTGCAGTTCATGAGGAATAGGGATCATGTTTTTCTTAAATTAGCTTTATTGCTAAGACATGTTTGATCATTAGTGATTCACCTACCTTTATTAGATCTGCAAACATTTTTGAAACTACTGGTATCTGAAGATTAAGAGAATTAATTTGGTATAGTTGTTAAAGAGACTGTATTAGAAGCTGGAATACTGAGAGTTCTAGTCTCTCTTAGGCATGAAAGTCAGCTGGGTGACTTTGGGATATCACTTAGCGCTAGAAAGAAGGAACTGGCAAACCACTTCTTAAAATATTGCCAAAAAACCCTGCAAATACTTGTCTCTGCCAGATGTTCGGATTAACTCAACGGATTATAACATCAATAAGAGTATGTTGCTCATGGTTTTCTCCAGCTATGGGCAACCACAGAGAGCAAATTATAAACACACATCATTACCCACATATCCATTTCTAAGATTATATCCTTTGTTTTATAATAAATTTGGCAGCAAGATTTTGTGAGTATTTACCATTGTTTAGTTGATTTTATAAGTGTCTGTTCTCTTCATAGCTTAAACAGTTATTTATATGATAAATAATGCAAAGATAGCAGTATTTTTTTATTTTATATGTACCTTATAGAAATACACAAGTTACCAACCTTTTAGGATTGTAACATTCTATACCAGGTGTGTAAAACTCAATTACTGTAGATTGAGGGCCACATCAGTTTGTATTTGACCTTGCGGGGCTGTGGGGGGAGCATGGCCAGGTGTGGGTGTGTGTATGGCTAGGGAACTTGGCCAGTTCAACATCACTTGTCAGGGCTCTATTTTCGGCCACAATGGCCTCCTGCAGCCCTCTAGCAGCTAAAATGGAGCCCGGGGAGGTGCACACCACCCACCCAGGATCCATTTTTGGCTGCAACGGCAGGCCACAAGCTCCGTTTTCACTGGCAGAGGGCTGCAGGAGGCCGTCGCGACCAAAAACGGAGCCCAGGCAGGCGGTGCGCAGTCCTCCCAACCTCCATTTTCTCTGGCAGAAGCACTGCGGTCTGGTCCTTCGTTGTTTCCAGGTCAGCTCCTTGGGCCAGATCTAAGCACCCCTTGGGCCAGATGCGGCCCGCGGGCCTTGAGTTTGACACCCCTTTTCTATATCATGCCATGATGTTTGATCCTGTAATAATTTCTTTGTAGACTATATGCTATGTTCTTATATTGTAGATCCAGTGATACCAGTGGAGAGTGACGTAGATGATGATAGCATTCCCCAAATCAGTCTCACTGAAATGCTAGAAGACCTTGAGATATCTGAAGATGCTACAGGGGAAGGAGGTGCCGATATGCTGATGGGATAAGTTAGGAGGTCTTGCTAATTGAATTTTGTTCTTCCTTGAAAAATAGTCCCTAAGAAATCTATTATAGGCATTCTTGACATGAAAAATAAATAATATTGATAAGATTTGCAAGAGGTTAAAAAACAAATGCTTCTGAAAGGTATAATTATAATGGTTAATACAAAAGGAAAAATCAATAGATTTAAGTTTTTTAAAAAATTATATATCAAATTGGTATATTTTCTACTATTTCAATAATTTCAATATCTGTTCTCAGGCCTTTTGGGCTGTTTGTGTTGACAAGTGTTAACAAACCTCAAATAAACTGGTCCTTTAAATACATATCTTGCAATTGGCAAATGTAGGAAGTCTGATTAATTCAAATTAGGAAGATTTGAATTGAGATTATTCATATTATTTGAAAATAATGTAAAGTTCTTTAGAAGAGTAAACTTTAGAGTGTAAACCAAAAATCTGGTTCAACATGTTGTAGTAAGTTTTAATGAAATTTGAGTCATGAAATTATCATGCAGACAATGCAAAACGTAGATTATAATTATAGTACAATTTAACTAATCCATAACATTTGAATGACAACATCATGCTCCATGAAATGTCATTTCTCTTTATTCCCCAAATATTTAAATTTATACACTATATTTTATGGTTTAGGACAGTATGTGAATAAACCATGGTTAGATTAGGGTTAGGGTGATAGTGTGATGCATGAACCCCACAGTTAAGAATACCAGCTACTTTAGAACTATATTTGTGTCCTTCAGTTCTTTCAGAATTATGGAAGTAGAAATCCAGATAGTTAGAGAATGGTCAGGTTGGCGTAAACTGTTTAGCTTCTCCAACAGGACATTATTTTTAAGCCTTCTTTTTTACATTTCAAGAACTCTTCCTTGAGTTGAGGCAGTATCGAATAGATTTTCAATGGTTTTTAAAAATGAACAATTCTCCTAAATAAGGACAACACACCATAAAATAATTTCATACAAGATTGGTATATAATACATCATTTCAGAGTAATTAAATAGAAATGATATCATTGCTGAAAGGGTTTTTGTAGTAAAAAATGCATTTCTCAATCCATATAATGATATTTGGAGGTATAGTGTTTAAATCTCCATAATATTTTACTTTAAATGTTATTTGTACAGCAGATGTTACATCAAAGGAGCCTTAAATTACAGTTTTTACTTTTAAAATTAATTTGTAAATGCTGCTGTTTCACTGTTTTAGTAATAACTACCTTTCTTCATTAAAATATCTCAAGATTGAGCTTTTTATTGTTGATACTATGTTTCAACTTCACCTCATACTTTGTACACTTTTAATCAGATGTATATATTTGTTCTGCATCAATGCTGCAAGTTCCATTTTATTTTCATCGAAGTCTCCGTAATTCATGAAAACATTCTTAGCACTGAAACATAATTAATCTCAGCTATATGTTCCTGAGAATGCATTGTTGCCTTGCGAAAAAAGGAAAGGCAAAATTACACTTTGTATTTAGTGACTGCAACATCTACCAATGGAGTTGCCAATCCCAATTGTGTTCGCTAAATGGGAATTAACTGTCACATTTACACAAACACTTGATGAAAATGATTGGCTAGTGTGTGTTGTAGTTACGTTGTATGAACAATAACAATTGCAGTAATTCAAGGAGACATGACTCATTTAATTGTAGTTAAATATTATGCAATGATAGCCTACATATGATTCATAATTTCATGGTTATATCAGCAACACATAACATTCATAGGAGGCCAGTTAATTAAATATTTTGCTCTGTTATGTCTGGAAATGAACAGACAAAGTCCACAAAAATTGTGAAATATGCAAGGTGACTAGTGACTAAAGAATGGGATTTATTTGTTTTGATTTTGTGTTGCCCTAAGTTAACCCTCAGGTAAACAAAAATACAAATCACATAAATACAGAAAATTCATCTACTGAAAAGCTGCCCACTGATATCCATGACACATTTTAGAATGATAATTGTAATACATTTTAATAACAGTAATTGACATTTTTCTTTTTCTTTAAATACTGTATTTTAAACACATTAAAAGTTGTATTTTTAATGTTCTTCATATTATGATTTTTGTTGTATAAGAAAAGAAATACTGTATATATTCCTATTTTTTCCATTTAGTTTGCTATTCTTAGTTATTTAACAGAAACTCAAAGTAATGGCTTAACAGTGCAGTGAGATAGCTTTTCATTTAGCATCAGTCTGTGTATGCGTACTTTTCCGATGTTGCAGAATTTTTTTCCTATTTTTAGGGATTATCATTTATTGCAGAGCAATACCATTAGACAAGCTACATACAAAGATAAAAAAGCATATCTCTGTTAGGGTATGTCCTGATTTATTTTTTTCAAAAGCACAGTGCTTCTTCACAATATTTTTTAAAACTTTCCTGATATTATAATTATAAATATGCAAATACTTTTAGCCTCCCTCCTTTTTATTGAAGCAGTATAGTCCTAAAATATTCCATTCTAATTATGTATAATGTGTAGATACGATTTCAGAAATTCCAATATTTATTTCAGAGTCTTGACATGTTTAGATATATTCACTTAGGAACTGCTGTTATGTGCTTGCCGAGGACAAGTAGTATTAGCTGCATACCACTCAAGGATCATAGGATAATTAAGTGTAGTAGCTACCAGCCAAGCATGTTGGTAAACTATAAATTTTCAAGTGCTAACATGTATGTACTCTTAACTACTGTGTTTAACTCTTGATAAAGGTTAAATACTAATGAGATTTACATTTCCCTTCTAATGCCATTATTATGATAGTAGAAGAGCATTAATCCTGCAATATGAGAAACCAAATCATTTTCAGGTTTGAAAATTAATTCAAGTAGGCACCGCCTGATTCCAAACCAGTTCTGTGTGGTTCACAGTGCACATGATTATATTTCTGTGTGGTTTAAGATTAAGTAACTTCAAATATTATCTAGTATTTTCCCAGGTTTTGAATCCATGGGAAATGGAAGTAAAGCTCTGGCAACAATAACATCAGTAAATTAGAGCAACAATGGAGAAATCTAGGGGCTTTGCCCACTGCGCACTTCCCCACTACATATCTTTCAATTGACAGAAAAAGTTGGCATAAAAATTCATTGTCTCCTGCTTGATTATTCAACTCCCTGTCCCATAAACCTTCAGATTGGTGGGCTAGATGGTAAAGTAGCAAAGCCATTGAAGTATTCTCCTGTTTACCATTCATGTCCTTCATTCCATAAATTGTTCAGTGACTTCATATGACCACAACGCTATAGCAAAGAATGGCCTGGAGCCCAGGGCAGGAGATCTGCACAGCACCAATCCAAACTCAGCTCATCCTTCTACAACCGTGGTTGCACAGTGGATAGAGTGCAGTAATGCAGGCTACTTCTGCTGACTGCTGATTGCCAGCAGTTCAAGTCCCACCCGCTCAAGGTTGATTCAGCCTTCCATCCTTCCGAGGTCGGTAAAATAAGGACCCAGATTGTTGGGGGCAATATGCTGAGTCTGTAAACCGCCTGGAGAGAGTGTAAAATCACTGTGAAGCCTAAGTCTAAGTGCTATTGCTACCGGCCAGTTGACTGTACTTCTCTCAGCATAGGCAGGGAAGTTCAGCACATTCTAATATTTAGAATGGTTGGTGTCAACTTAAGGAGACAACGATGTTTAACAGTGATACCACTAATCATGATTTAGGGTTATCTCCCATATGAAGATCATTGCCATCCACTTCAATTAAACTCTATTGAAAAGCCTATTACATTTAGTTACATTCATGATTGTCTTTTGAAATTTATCACATTGCATATGTTCCAGTCAGTATTAAAATGAGAAAATAATTTACCACATGCACATCTCTAATATTTAAATCAGGCCATTTGGTGAAGCGTCAATAGATCATATTCCAATCATTTGACAGACAATGAAATACATTTTATACTGTATTATCAAATAATATCTGTGTCATAATTAAGGGCAGACATTTTACACTTGAGTCATAGTTCTAATCTGCGGAATTGTTACATAGCTTTCCTGTTACAATATCCGCACCAACTGATAATTTTTTTCCAAGACAGAAACAACAGATCTCTAAATATTAGCAGTGAAACAAAGTGCTAGATAAAACTTCCTCTTAAGACATTTTACAGCAGATTGAGGTTTTAGTTCAGAAGTCTTAAATTGCATCTTTAATATCAGACTGAAATTCACTTTCCCATTACTTTTGTTTATCAGATGGTATACATATTTGATACTTTCCCTCATTCTTCCCTCTCGGCATCTACCCACTTTTAGTTTCACTTCATTTTATTGTCTGATAATAAAATAAAATAAACAATAATGTGGTAAAATAGATTTGAAAACTAATCAAATCTTCAGCAGCTCCCCCAAGTTAACACATCTAAGGATACCAGTTGATATAATTTAGGAAAGATATTAAATATTTTTAAACTTTCTATTTACACAGAAGAAGCAAAAACACACAAAACCACCCAGACTTGGTTGAAATAGGTATAGTTCAGTGTCCTCCTTTGCTATTTGATTAAAAATTGTAGAAAGAACTGATATGCCAAGTGCAGATGAATAGGAATGAACACATAAGCTGTATATGCCAGCATGGTAAAAGTAGTTGTAGCAACAATGTGAATCACTATTTGCTCCCAGTGTTCAAAGTCATTGCCGCAGGTAACCATCAAGTATTGAAAATAAAGCCAGTAGAAATAATTCTTTATTCTCTTCATAGCTGCTGCTGCCATGAATCGTTGCTTCTGGAAAGTTGTCCTATTAGAATCAACAAAATGAAGATAGTATAAATTGTGAATAGAAGAAATCATAGAAGATTCTTCAGGATTATTCATTTCCACTGAATTCATAAAAGAACACAATTCAACAAAAATGTCTTCTGACATTTAGCTGAAGGAAATTCACTGAAGCATAACTATGTTGACTGTATAGCAATTTCATGTGTCAACAATATTTTTTAGCATTTTTTGTTGGAGAAGGTATATTTCATTGCCATCGCTTTTACTTGTATACCATTTCCCTTTTGGATTAGCAAAACAGTTGGGAAGACAGCATGGTCTATGAAGAAGGTAAAGGATGAGAAGGAAGCCTGCATTGACCATAACTGACTTTCAGTTATAAGTTGCTTGTGTATGTTTTACCCTATGAATGAGGTGTTCATGTTTATTGGCTGTACTTTCTGTAATCCATAACTCTTGGGAAACCATTCAACTTCGTTATAAAGTTTAGTTGGAAAGCAGAATATTGCTTGCTATCTTCTTATTCCTGATGGCAACAAAAACATCAGTAAGGGCATAAGGCATCTTCCTTTTCCAGTGCTACACCTGAGATAAGATTCACAAGGTAATATGAAGATACATTTAGCAGTAATAACTATCAATTCTGTGTATTTACTAGTTTATGAGCACCTCAGTAGTGCTTGGATCCAATATTTTTCAAAGGCTCAGTTAGCCTTCTCCAATTTAGCATTGTAGAAATGTTAGAATAGCAGCTTCCACAATGTTGGCCACAAAGCTGGGAAATTTAGGCAGTGTATTTCTAGAGGTATCAATATATAGGCAAAATAAGCATTAGCTATAGAAGACAGTGTTAGTTTGTGATTGGCTTGGCTTAATTTAAGGATAGTTTGCTTTTGCCTCCATTTGATTCTTATTGACGTATTTCTTTAAAGCTTGCTGGAGAGAAAAGGGAATTTATGTTGAGTGATGGGATATTCCTAAAAAGACAAGTCTTGCACAAGACTGTTTCCAGGGGATTATGGAAAGACAATCTGAAAGACAACCTCTACCTGAAGATCCACCACTCCTTCCTTTTCTCAGTAGTTGACTACCATTCTTCCTGGATTCAGCTCCCTATTTAACATCATTCTGAAAGCTCCTCAAAGTAATGTATTATGAGGTGCCACAGAAATCCCAGTACAAAAATATGTCACAGCCACAGCATGCCTTAAATATAATGACGTTGCTCTGGGCTGCAGTTTAACATGGCATCATCACATGAGGTATTTACTTCAGTTCATCACCCCTTACGCATCCCAATCTAAAGTAACTGCTTCACTATACTTAATGTGTGTATTTATAATTAGTAAGCTCATTATTACCTGTATCCAACGATGATTTCCTGGAGATTAGTCATTGTCTCTGGTCCTAGGAAACAATGGAGAAGCCTAGCTAGTGATGTACAAGAACCGATAGTATCATAATTATGTTTTCATTTGTTTATTTTAATATAGTATAAGCATAATAAAATTAGCAATACAATATAAATCCAACCTAATCCAAGTCCTACCAAGTATTGCTATTGAAAAGGTCTTTCAAAGAACCTGAAAAAATAAAGTGTTTTAAGAGCCTTTTTAAACCTTGTAAGATCACTTTGAATATTATTCAAAGGGAATTGATTCTGAAGTATAGAAACCATATGGCAGAAATTTCTAAAACATGAGGTGTTTGAGCCAAGACAAAACTAAGCAATTTCCATTTTTACAACATCCGAATACATAGGAATACAAAATGTGACCAATTTTTTAAAATACCCTATGTGTTCCTTGATAAATTACCCCAAAAGATCAGCTCCAGCAGTCTGAACTAGTAATTAATGTTCCTGAAGACCAAAGTATAGGTTACAGAATAAAAAATGCAGGTGAATTGGACAATACCCAAGACGGCTCTCTTCTTTACACCACTTTTAGGTGGAGAACCACCAAGGTATTAACTTACTTTTCTCAATTCCTCAGTTCTAAGAAACTGATAAATTATTTAAATAGTCAGAAGATGAAAGTTATGTGTCCTTGTGGTATTCATGAAAAGCCTTTAAAAAATTAGTAAATAATGGATTCCCAACTTTCATACCATCAGTGATGTGAGCAGATAATAGATCTGAAAAGTAGGAGAAAAAAGTAGGGGGAAAAAAGAAATAAAGCAGGACAATCAAGATGAAAGACTAAGCTTGTTCAAACTTAGTGTAGCATGTCCAATTGGAAAATTCTAGTGAGGCAGTCACTGAGGGAAGCCCACACTGTCTCATCTTCCTGGATTTGCGATAGTGAATGTCTGCAGGTCAGGTGTAGGATGAGGGTGGAGGTTCATTCTCTGAGCTTGTGGGTTGGTTTCCAAACTTTTCGTTACCAGGTTAGGTAACATCTTCAACAGAATACAGATAAAATTAATTACCTTGAATGGTACGGCTTTATCAGGAAAATGAAGAGTTGCCTTTATCATCAAAGTAAATTATAAGTAGTAAAACTTCATTCTCCTGCCTTATAGAAGGAAAGAGACTGCAATCACTTTGATTGTTATGTGAACTTTGATGTGCCTAGAAGAATTTTTATGCAAATAAACAACAATGCAGTCCTTAGCACAGAGCTTGTAGTTTGCTTGCACACATTGCATTACCCAACTAGGTAACAAAATCAATCCTAGTGAGTGATATTTGCTCCCTGTTCATATATAGTAACTTGTGCTGCTGGTATTAGTGGGGTTGTGGTGTTTTCCTTTTCTGTATTATCAAAGGACCAATCCAAGAGAATATCTAAGATTATTCAAATAGTACAAACAGACCGGAACCTAGAATACCAAGAAAAGGAAACAGACTGCCTACATAACTTCTTCCAACAAAATAGATACCCACGCAACTTTATCAAAAAGTGCCTGAACACTCAACCCATCACAGCACAACCAACACAAACTATGAAAAAGAATAAAACTACCGTACATTAAAAACATCTCAAACTATCAACAGTACAACCACATACTATCACCATAGTTCACAAACTAGCTAAAACCCTGTAAAAGTAAATCAAAAAACAAAGCCAAAGAATTAAAAAGAAGATTCATCTACAATATTGTGTAAGGATTGTAACAGCCACTGTATAGAATAGACAGGCAAAAAACTAGCATGTTGCATCTGAATACCAACCAGCAGTTAGAAGATACTATGAAAACTTAATTTCACAACACATACAGATTTCACCATAATTTCAAATGGCAAACTGAGCATCCTTCAGAATAATAGAATTACAGAGCTGGAAGGGACCTAGACAAAGCTAAATCCAAAAATGCTATAGAATTCCTGGAAGCGTAGCTTTCAGACTTACCAACCATTAATAGGCATATAGAAACCACATTTGCACACAATTCAAAGCTTATGATTAAAAAGTAAGAAAGCAAAAAGACTAGAACACATCCTTTCTACCAAACTACACCTACATAAGCAGGGATTAATATCAGACAAATAACAAAGCAGAAAATAATCCCCCTAAATAGCAATAGAACTTAGACTTATATAGTGCTTTACAGTGCTTTACAGCACTAAGCGGTTTACAGAGTCAGCATATTGCCACCAACAATTTGGGTCCTCATTTTACCCATCTCGGAAGGATGGAAGGCTGAGTCAACCTTGAGCCTGGTGAGATTTGAACTGCCAAGGAGAAAACCAATCTCCCACCAACACTGGTAGGACAAGTTGCTATATACAAAGCAAATCCAAAACATATTAATACTGATGATGTTACTTAGTGGGTAATAAGATGTATTCAATCAAACAACCAGCCAGAGATTACAAAGGACCCATAGTTCAACCTGACCTACATATATGTAGGTCATATGTGCTCATTTATGGTCCTGTTTTATGAATCAGCCTCTGGTTTGCAAATTATGTTGTATGTCTTAACATGTTGATTTATTTATTTATTTTGTCAAGCGATTATAAGATAACAGGTATAAGTATAAACATAGTTATTCATGAAATGAATATATAAGAAAAATAAAAAGAAACAATAGGACAGGGATGTTGGCACATTGGTGCACTTATGCATGCCCCCTACAGACCTCTTAGGAAAGGGGTGAGGTCAACAGTAGACAGTCAAAGGTTAAAGTTTTTGAGGTTTGGGAAAGAAACCACAGAGTTAGGTAGAGTATTCCAGACATTGACTACTCTGTTGCAGAAGTCGTATTTCCTGCAATCAAGTTTGGTGCGGTTTACCTTGAGTTTGTATCTATTGTGTGCTCTTGTATTGTTATGGTTGAAGCTGAAGTATTCATTGACAGGTAGGACATTGCAATGTATAATTTTATATACTATATTTAGATTGGACCG
Organism: Notechis scutatus; assembly: GCF_049901735.1. Taxonomy (NCBI): domain Eukaryota; kingdom Metazoa; phylum Chordata; class Lepidosauria; order Squamata; family Elapidae; genus Notechis; species Notechis scutatus. The sequence continues at coordinate 147,296,029 of NC_142012.1, read as the reverse complement.
AAGGCGGCATAGTTCTAGGTTTTCTAGATCTAGAATTTCATGTCTGGTGGCATAAGGTATTCTGCAACAAGTAGAGAGGTGGAGAACTCTTCTTGTGAAATATTTCTGGACTTTCTCAACTGTATTATGTTGTGTACATTAAATCTTCAGTATAAATCCTTCAGAGGTAACCCAAGGAAACGTATTGCCTAGCACTGAACAAAATTAGGTTCCTTCATGTTCTATGTGTAAGCTCATCCATGTAGCAATGGGACAATTCCTACATTTCTTATTTTTCTTTCCTTATTTTCCCATCTATCTAGCAGAGTTTTGTAAATTTCTATCCTGAATTTAGTGTTTAGTAACATGAAGACTATGCTGAGGGAGAAGAAAATAAGTCATATTTCATAGGCTCATCTGCATATTGACATTGATGAGGAAGAAAAGGACAATGGGGAAAAATAAATGCCTTTGTAAAATCACATTAAAAAGCACAGAAACTAATTTCACGACGTGAAAACAAGGGAAATTCTTATGGTAAATCAATAAAAGAATTAGTCTTTCAAAAGTGCTCAGCTATACCTAGCCTCTGCTATTCTTCTTTTCATTGAGAAAAGTCAGCATTTTCCCCGATAAGCAGATTATGAACTGAACTGATTTGAATTCTTTATTGTCATTGTATGTATATACACAGTATACATACAACATTGGATTATGGTCCTATGGCCCATTTCTTTGTTAATAAGAATGGAGTCCAAAATTTATGTTGCTAAGCGAGACAGTTGTTAAGTGAGTTTTGTCCCATTTTATTATCTTTTTCCACATTTTTTAAATGAATCACAAGTTAGTAACATGATTGCTAAGTGAATCTGACTTCCCCATTGACTTCGCTTGTCAGAAGGTCGCAAATGGCAATCAAATGACTCCACTGCAACCGTCATAAAAATGAATTAATTGTCAGGTGTCTGAATTTTGATCACATGATCATGGGTATGCTGCAACAGTCATACATGTGAAAAATGGACATAAGTCACTTTCTTCAGTGTCATAACTTTGAATGGTCACCAGACCTACTGTTCTAAGTCAAAGATTATCTGTTGTCTAAATGAATACTTTATATATACAACATTACAGTCACAAGTAATGTTTCTATCACAAGGAGGTGGGAAACTTTTTTGTTATCTAAATCATGATTTCTTTCTGTAAATAGCAATAGCAGTTACACTTATGTACTGTTTTACCGTGCTTTACAGCCCTCTCTAAGCGGTTTACAGAGTCAGCATATTGCCCCCAACAATCTGGGTCCTCATTTTACCCACCTCAGAAGGATGGAAGGCTGAGTCAACCTTGAGCCTGGTGGGATTTGATCTGCCAAATTGCAGTCAGCTGGCAGTCAGCAGAAGTAGCCTGCAGTACTGCATTCTAACTACTGTGCCACTGTGGCTCAAATGCCAGTTTAGAATCTGAATACTTCTTTGTCTTTTATGTTTCCAATATGTTTCTTAATGTTACTGTTCTTGACATCAAATTACACTTGAATTCATGATTTAAAAATATTTTTATGATTTACTACGAGAGACAAAGCATGCATCAAAAACTACCCACAAATTGTGTTAAATGTTTACCCACAGACATAATCTTTCCCTATATGTTATGAGAAGGTGTTTATTTAAAAGTCTGTTGTGAGTTTTCTTTCTTAATAGTTCTTTATTGATTATTATCCCAAACATCAATTTGACGTTGCAGGTACAGTTGTGCTCATAAGTTTACATATCATAAATTCTGCCAGGGTATGTAAACTTATGAGCACAATTGTACATCCTATCTATGAAATTCATTATCTCAGTTATGGTAATTGCCCAATAGAACAGAAATTCTATGTTCGTTTATGCAACATTTAGCTAGATCTATGCCATTGAAGGGGTCCTCGTGAAAGAGGAATATAACTTATTTGGTTCTTTGAAATATTATATTTTTCTGGACTTCCTGATATTTTTAAATATTTGTTTTAGCTTATAGGTAATTTTTAATCAGTATTTTAGCCCACATATTTACATTTATTGTTTTTACAATGTATGTTTTAGATACTGCTTTTACAAAACTTTTATTTGGGAAAATGAGCTGCATATCTATTAAATTACAGAACATACAAATGAAAGTAGTTCTGCCAAGATTTAAGTAAAAATTTGTTGATATTCTCTTGTTAGTTAACAGAAATGTGGTGTAAATCTCTGGACATTTGTTTTTTCATATCAGATAGAGCTATACAGGAAAAGACTCTTTTTACTGCATAGATCTACCTGATACAAGACAATGCAACTGCTATCCTGTGAAACTTCTCAAGTATTTCTGTCTAATCCCTTGCTAAACTGAACTACATTGTTTCGCAATGTTGACATGTTTAAATGTAAGACATGTTTGCCTAATCCTGAAATTACATCTGATTATAGCATTGAATGCTGCAATTTTGAATTAAGATTTCTTTTTTAAAAAATAACCAAAGAATAAGTGCAAGGTATAATTGTATACATTTACTGCATTGTTTATCCCCACTGAAAAGCATTAACAGCTATTCTTTTATAGAATTGAATATTTTATTTCTGGAAATGGAAATGATAGTTTTGGAAATGGAAATGATAGTTTTATTTAAACTAAAATTTAAATTGAACTGATATTAATATTCCTAATTTTCTTAAATTCTGCAATGGTCATGTCTCTCAAAAGTGAGATGGGCAGCCTATAAATTTAATAAACAAATAAATGTATGGACTCTCCAACAATTTTACACAATATAGAAAAAAGATGAAGTTTTGTGCTAACAATTAATGTGTAATAGAACATTTTTCTTTGCAAAAAATCTTCAAGATTTAATCTATTTACAGTTTGCATGTCTATTTTGTCCCATTTCATAACAAAGATTGTCTGATTATTTTTAACATTCTTTCAACCAAATTTTGCAAATATGTTACTTATGACCAAGTTCATTGATTTTTAAAAAAATTGATTATCTAAAAATGAAAACTATAGTTATTGATTATACATAAAATTACAAGGAATTGACTACCGCTACTCCATCACCTTGAAACATATTATCCCAAAATGATGCCTGCTGAATATATTACCAAAGAGAAATTTCCTCCACTGTATCATTTTTCTCTCCTCTGGAATACTTGTAAAGTTTGAATAGTCTGAAAAAAAGCAAACTCTTTGCTTTGAGTAAAATATGCCTCCTCTCTTTTAAATGTATTCTTTCCCAAATTGTATAGAATTTCAAAAGTCTATATTTTGTATATATCACTTTCTCTGATATTATTATTAAATCTGGAGAAAGAAAGGTGAAGTAATAAGTAACCACACACTCAGCATCCCAAAATTTTAGACAAATCTTGAATTCTCAAGGAGGTTGTTGCTCTTGTGCCTGCACTGTCCATGCAAAAATACACACAGACACAAAAAAATCAAGCAGTGATTAGAGGACAGAACTTTGAATTGTATTAGAGAACTCAGGCTCCTAAGCTGTAATTGAAACTGAAGTGAGAGGGGAGCAGGATGCACTGAAACCTGGAAAAGTCTCTGTTTGCTTAGACTGATAAGAAACTGACACAGATTTCTCCATGCAGTTGCTAATATGCCTTACTTTTCTTTACAAACCACCCACTTTTTAATAATGTAAAATGGGCTGTAGATGGAATTGTGATATCACATAAATTACATCTGCTTGTCTAAGAGGCTACCAAAAAGAAGCATCTTTTCTTTTAAAAAAGGGGTGGGGGGGAGTAAAAGAGATGCTCCAGAACATGCACTATTTTTCTTACACAAACAAAAAGGGAGAAAACCTTCCAGTCCTCATTTTATGAATTTTTTTTAATTAATAATCACTATAGAAATAGTACTTTAAGGACCCTCACCTTATTATGAATCCAGATAAGAGAGTCCAGCCGGAGTCCGTTGCTGCAAGACAATAGAGTGAAAACCAAGGAATGACATTCATGAACACTCAAGAGCCTGATGCTTAAAACTCCTCTACACGCCTAGCTGCCCGCCCACTTCAAGTTTGATTAAATCCAGATTACATCTTTGTAGAAGGAACTTCAAAATATTTACTCATCTGGATCATTTTTAAGTAGAGCTATGATTTCACAAGCTGTAGTATCTTCTTCTTGGAAGAAGATCTTTCAACTAAAATACTTTCAGAGTATTTTTTTAAAGCACAGTGTGACCCTTAAACCCACTGAAACTATCAATCAATTGACTTTATTTTAATCTAGATCATCATAACAATTGTACTAAACTAGTTATAAAAGTAAAAGTCATATTGATATAATAAAATAAGGTAAAATACATTTAAGATAACGTTACGGAGTATTCAAATTAAAGAATCCTATAAAGCTACAAATACATAATACAATGAAGAATCTAAATGCTATAAACTAAGACAAAAAACTGTAACAGGACTAAGTAGTACTAGAATCTACAAAATCCTACAAGAATGTAAGGCTACGATATATTACATCTAACGCTGAAGCTCTGCTAGATTTCGTTGGAATTAAGAACATTATGTTCCTATTAAAAAAAATAGTTTAAAAAAAACAGAATTTTATGTGTATATTTAAAAGAAAGTGAGGGAGGGAAGAAGGAGAAAGGGGGAAGGAGGAAAGGAGAAAAAAAGAAAAGAAAATATATTGAGTAATGGAAGTATAGTGAAGGCTCAGCATTACCTTACTTGGAAAAGTTGTTTGTGTTTAATCATCGCTCTAACACCTAAAATCGTCTTGAAATCCCTGCCACCTTGTCAGCTAGCAAGAAGTTAATGCAATCAACCCTATAGAACTACATCTAAGCATATGTTTTAAGTTAAAAGCATGAGTCATTTCAACCTAAAGGCCACACAGTTAAGAAGACTACTATTTCATTATTGCAATGTTGACCTACACGTTATTCCAAGCTTGATGACTTCCTACTAAAGTTTTGAATCCCAAATGCTATATTATCATTACAAAAATTAAAAGATTCTTTAGTTTCGCATAAATACATGGTTATAAATAAACCTATTTTCCTTTATTTCTGTTACCTAAATAGAAATGGCTAAGTACCAGGATCAGTAAATAGCAATATAATAAATCAGTTTTTTAAAATAATTCAGAAAATCTGAATTGATGTTTAAGTAGTGCATGCAAACCTTATTATGAGTTGCACAATAACATTACTGTGCTCTTACTAAGTGGAAAATCTCCCATGGGAGGAACTTGAAAATTGACAAGAGCAAAAGTAAACACAATTTTGCTGTCTTTATAATATTAAACAGAAAGTGAATATGAAAATATCAAATAAAGATAATTACAGATTAGAGATCAGGTTTGGGGTAGTCATTAAGGCATGAGGCTAGAAACCCGGAAGACATTGGGTTCTAGTCCGGCCATGGACATGAAGCCAGCTGGGTGACCTGGGACCGGTCACTTTCTACCAGTCCAAGGAAGGCAACAATGACAAACTATTTCTGAAAAATCCTTGCTGAGAAAACTGCAGGGATGTATCTAACCAGTTCCTAAGAATCATACAAAAAGTAAAATAGTTCTTTAATGTGATGGAAATATCTTGGGCTGGTGCTCCATATCAGAGCATAGGAACCTAAAGTCCTCGTGTTCTAACTATTCAAAGTAAAAGTACTCACACTATGTATTATTGCTTTACCTCAATAAATAAAGACAACATTGCAGATGTTACACCAGATTAGAGGTGGTATTCAGCAGGTTCTGACCAGTTCTGGAGAACTGGTAGCAGAAATTTTGAGTAGTTCAGAGAACCGGCAAATACCACCTCTGACTGGCCCTGCCCCCATCTATTCTCTGCCTCATGAGTCCCAGCTAATCCTCTGGGTCTTCTTTTGTTGCCCTGCACAGAAGAACAGAGCTGAAAAGCAGGTTAGTGGGCTGAGGAGAGAATGGGATTTTGCAGTAACCTTCCCCCAGGAGTGGGGTGGGAATGAAGATTTACAATATCCTTCCCCTGCCATGCCCACCAAGTCACACCCACCAAGCTACACCCACAGAACTGTTGGGGGAAAAAATTGAATCCCCAGATGACTTTCTTCAGGCATTAATCAGAAACAACCATTGATCTGATGAGTTTCTTCAGAAACGGATTAAGAGACTACCAGAAAATGCCATGAATAAATTATTTCCACTGTAGAATTTATCCATGGCATTTCCTAGTAGTCTCTTAATTCATTCACATTCAGGAAAAAGGCAATAACAAACTAATTTTGTATTATTATCAAGAATATAGTCACTAAAAGTTGAGCTCGACTCCTGGAATCTTAACTTTTAGCATATTTTGGACAAGATGAATGATTCATAAATGGATAATTATGATGAGACTATTTAACTCAACTTAATGACTAGTACTCCATATCAAGAATCACTTACACTATGAATTTTAAGCATAAATGTCAAACATGCTTAAATTTTCCAAGAGACCACCAACTGGGATTTTGAGAAGACTGTGGATACTACCTCTCCATTCTCTTTCCCATTTTTCAAGAGAAAGAGATACGGAAAATTTGATGGAATTTGTGGCAGCAAATGCTAACAAAGTTAGGGAAAATCTGGTAGATCTTAACATGTCAGTGATGGCATCATTTACTATTACAATCATAGGTGGTATTCAACCAGTTCGCACCGGCTCGGGAGAACCGGTAGTGGTAATTAGGTGTGGGTCGCCAAACCGGTAATAAGCAGGAGATGGTGAGTTCTAGTTCTACTTTAGCCATGAAAGCCATCTGGGTGGCCCTGGGCCAATTACGCTCTGTCAGCCCAACTCAGCTCACGAGGGAAGCCTATTAGATACATTCATCATCTTATTTCTAAAAATAATAAAGATAGATAAAAATAAATTTAGTTCATATTTCTTTCTTGGGAGAAGGCTCCTTTATACATTTGTTCTATTTGTGCAGAAAGCTTTTCATTGCTTTTTATCATATCCATCTTTCCAGGGATGGGATTCAGCTGTTTCGGCCCAGTTCAGGCAAACCAGATGTTAAATTTACATCGGATTCACCGAACCAGTAGTTGAACTGACCGGCTAGCCCTGCCCAACCTGCCCAGCCCCTCCCAGGAATCTCCATGAGACCCGTTTTGGATGCAGGCAATTGCAGGGTCTGTGCGGAGGCGCTGCGAGGGCGAAAAATGGGCCAAACTGGAAGCTCCGGAAGTCCAGAAACAGGCCTGTTTCCGGCTTCCAGAAGCCCTCTGGAGCCCAGTTTTCACCCTCCCAGAGGCCCGAGAGAAGCCTCCAGACTTTGGGGAAAGTGAAAAATGGCCGAACTGAGAGTTCCAGAAGTCTGGAAACAGGCCGTTTCCAGCTACCGGAGGCCCTCCAGAGCCCAGGGGAGGCTGTTTTTGCCCTCCCAGAGGCCTGAGGGAAGCCTCTGGACTCTGGGGAAGGTGAAAAACAGCCCTTCCGGAAATGCCAGTAGGTCACACACCCCATGGCCATACCCAGGCAGAGAACCAGTTGCTGGGGTTTTTGAATCCCACCCCTGCATCTTTCCCAAAATAATTGAGTTGATATCCTTGCTGCCTGACCTTCGACCTTCCAAATTTCAAATTATGACAAAAAATTTTTTTTAAAAAAACTATTAAAATTGGAAATAAATTAAATAAAATAAAATAAAATAAATTCAGCTAAGAGTTAAAAGATTGATGAGAGAAATGTAGATGGCGTAAGGAATCTCACCACTGTGGGGAAAATCCAGTGATAACGCAATGAACATCAAACAGGCCTCTCCCAAACTGACATGAAGATAAAATCTGGGAGGAGGGAAACATGTTCGATTTGCAAGGTTCTATTACTATAGTTTTTCCAATGAAATATTGTTTGTTTAGACATTTATGGCATTGGTTTCCTAATCTGGTACACCCTATAGACCTAACTAGAAATGATTTTTTTTTGCCTTCTGCCTTGAATACAATATGCAGTGGTGAAGTGCACATCCTAGGGCAGGATGTTGTTCCATAGCACAGCTCCTTCTATCTGCCAGATAATCTCCTGGCAATGGAGTTGGAAGATGACTCTTCAAAAGGGCTTTTCCTGCTGACTTAAGAAATCTAAAATGATTGTGTAAAAGATGTTTTTTTCTTTAGAAAGTCTTTACACCTTTAACATCCAAGGGTTATCAATCTGTGGTCTGCGGACCTCTGAGGGGCCATGATGTCAGAGGCAGTCTGCGAAAGCTTAAATAAATGTTATGATTTAAATCTTGAGTTAAGACTTGGAAAGGGTTCACAGCCATGATCTGTGGCCACAAAAGGAGGTCCATGTGAAGAAAACCACTATGCTAAATCATTTACCGCTTTTAACAGTCATGCCCTGTGTTACATTCAAGGTTGACTCAGCCTTCCATCCTTCCGGGATAGGTAAAATGAGGACCCAGATTGTTGGGGGCAATATGCTGACTACTTAGAGAGCACTGTAAAGCACTATAAAGCAGTATATAAGTGCTATTGCTATTGCTACATAAGTATTTGGCTGTGGTGGAATCTGGCATTGAGCTGAAAGGAAGTGTGAAAGTAGCCTTAAGTTGCTTTTAGGGAGGAAGCAGCTGAAAGAAGGTTTTTCCTTAAACTTCCCTATTTCACTATTTATCTAATAGTGAGTGCTGTAGTCTGAATGAATTTCCTGTCTCTTAGCAAGCAACAATAAAGATACTCTGATCAGTTCGTCCTGCCTTATCAACAGTTATCTAGATCTTTCATATATGTGTCTTGCAAAAACGGTGCCTCATCATGGTCAGCCTCGCTTTCTACCAACTATAATTTTGACATATTTTTCAAGGGGCAGCCCCTTATAAAGTTTATTGCAACAGTCAAGACAGGATATGACAATAGTTATTGCTTTGTGGGAGTAGCTTAGGAAGGGCTTCAGGTGACTTTTTAGTCATTGTTTCCTCATTATAACTTGAACTGGAATTTGCAGATTCAAAGACAGCTGGGGAATCCTAGATGTTGCTCTTTCCAGATAGGGTGTAAACCCATACAGAACAGCTTTCACCATAAGTGCATCACTTTGTTTGGACTTAATTTTTCCTTAATTTAGATTACTATCAAGATTATCAACCTGGGTGCTATGTACTAGGTTTTATATGATAAGGAACAGCAGAGCTGGACATGGTAACAGCAGAGCTGGATATGAATAACACCCCAGAGAGTTCGTGTAAATGTAGCTTACTTTGTCTAGAAACCACCTATTAGCCATGAACTAGACCATTGGAAGCAAATAAACAAATGACTCAGAAAAAAGTTGCAGATAGAAACACCCAAATAATTACAGCAGAATCAAATGGATCATACTTCTTGCTTTCATGCCACAGATTCCACCCAGTGATTCAACTTAAGAAATGTCGCAAGATAGGTCATAAAATAAGGCAAAATTCACTTAACAAATGTCTCACTTAGCAATAGAAATGTTGAGCTCAGTTATGATCGTAAGTTGAGAATTACTTGTAATTGCAGAACATTAACAAATAAATCACAGCAGGGCTTCCGGTTTGAGCTTCTTCAGTGACGGACCAAAATCCACGATCATGTGCGGTTTCAATCCATGCTTGCTGCCAGAGCGCCCCAAGCCAGCTGGATTCGGGGCTAAGCCATCCCGTAGAGGTAAAGAGGAGGGAGACCACCAGTAGGGTCGAGGAGAGCCGCATCTCTCCTCCTCAGCTGGTCATTACTCCCTTTCCCGAAGGCGGTTGCAGCAGTGGTCAGAAATGGCCACCTCAAAGAAGAACTTGACCAGAAAAGAATGTGCAGGACGAAGATAAGAAGAGAAAGTTTTGGTTGACTGGGTTGAACTGAAAAAGCAACAACGTAAGGTACCCTGGAATTTGAACTATAAAAAATAACATTGTTCCCAAACAAGATTTTGAAGCAGCGAAGAGAGAGGGAAGGAAAAGGATTTGCCTTTTTTTTTCTTCCCTTCCTTATACTGACAGCTAAGAGATTTAAGTAAGAAATTGACAAAAATCCACTTTGACATCAATAGGCATTTAAACTGAAAATAAAATGTCAAAGGGAAATAAAGACTTTTGGATACTCAAAAACCTTTAAAAGAAGGAAAGGAGAGAAAAGGAAAGAATAAAAGGGCGGGATCTGGAAAAATGGAGGAGACTGCCTGGACCTAAAAGGAACTTACAGTGAAACTTTAACAAGATTCCTAAAAGATACATTCTAACTGAAACTTTGTAACAAAATAATAGAACCCCAGGAAGAGAAAGTAGAAAAAAGAAAAAAGCAAGAAGAAACAGCTTTGGATTATTTGGATTACTTGGTGATTTTTGGATTTTTGGCTAATGGATTTAAATGATTAAAATCAATCGGGTGGTTGTTTAAAAGTGTTGAAAATGGCATCACTTTTGGAAGAACTGAAAATGGAACTTAAAAAACAGAAAGAAGATGCACAAGAAGGAAGAGGAAGTTATGTATTATATTGAATGTTATAATTGAAAAGGAATAAATTGAAGTTTAAATAAGAATTGAATGGATAAAATTAAAAGATATAAAGGTGTTCTGTCTCACCTGTAGCCACAAGGTGAGAGTCCAAATTTCCAAAGGAAAATACTTAAACAGACAGAAACAGGAATGACAGAGTTAACTTTCTTTGGCTGAATCCTTCTTTGGCAGTTTTCCCACAAGCTGCCTACCAAGTCCGATAACGAGCAAAACCATAAATCAGAGGCGACATAAATCAGAGGCGACCGCCACACAGAATAATTCATCCGAACTCAAATAGACAAGTTGACCCGAACAGGGATTCAGAGCTAACACGCCTCCTTATATTTCCTGAGGGGCGTGTCAGTCTCTTTTCTCAGTCCCTGATTTGACATTTCCTTTTGCGTTGAATGTCACGTTTCTGCCTGCGTCTTTGCCTTGCATCAGACCAGCATTTCTCGGCTTGATCTTCATCCAATGACTCCGGCACGCTCTCCTGATTATCTGCCAACACCTGAGGCACAATCAGGGAGGGAGATTCTGGGGAGGAAGACGACTCCGAAACTTCCAGCAAAGCAGGCTCAAATCTTAGAGCCAAGTCCTCCTCTTCCTCCTGACTCCCATCTGTGTCACTCAACAAAGCAGGCTCAAACCTTAATGCCAGATCTTCCTCATCACTCGAGCCTATGTCTTCTGACAGAGCAGGTTCAAACCTCCGAGTCATACTCCAATTAATAACTACAGGGGAAAATTTGTTTAATGAGAAAAGATAATATGAAATTGAAACAGGACAGACAAAAGTATAAATATAATGATTAGAAAGACATTGAAACTTAGAAAAAGATATATAACTGAATTTAGATATGAGATAATTAAAAATAAAGTTGAGAAAATCAAGGGGGGGAAATTATGGAGAAAATGTTAAAATAGTAATAAGATATGGAATAGAAAACAAAGATGACTATGAAATTGAGTTTGTGTCTGTATGGAGAAGTGATAACCCAGGATCATGCTATTCTCCAAAAAAGATGTTTTATTTGTATTATGTTTTTGTGAAAACCCAAATAAAATTTATATTAAAAAAACAAACAAATAAATCACAGCAGATCCTGAAGTGTGAAATATTTCCGCTTTTTACCATTTTAATTAGCTTTTTTGAATTCCCCTGTGACTAATAAGATAGGAATTAGTCTATGTATATGGTCACATTGCCCTGCAGAGATTTTAAAATGGATTGTATATGACCACCTTTATTAACCATGGACAAATTTGAAACTTTCTTATCCATTATTATATTTCCTAATTTTAGAACATGTTGAAACATTTAGGAGGAAAATGCTCCAGCACGCCGACTAAGTCTCATCAATATCATACCAGTTAAATTGCAATTGTTTGCGGTTTGTTCAGCTCTTCTTCAATAGGAAGACAATTGATTTTTATTTTTTCAGAAAACTCAAATTTCTGTATCTCATAAACATGTTTTTCAACTGTATAGTCTCTAAAGATAATTGTTTAGTACTGATATATCATACAGACATCACAGAGGTTAATATATCAGACAGACCATGATGAGCAGACATCAAGTTTTAAAAGTTAATCAAGGACAGAATTGAAAAATCATTTTATTTTGTATTTATTAAATTTTTGCCTCCCATCACTGCAAAATCATCAAGTGATTCAAAGTGCAGATTGTGCAAAGAAGCAGAAAGAATGGTAGATCATGTATATAACTTGTGCAAGATCGCCCCTGCTGTTTATAAACATCATAAACATCACAGTCATCAAAACTATCACCTAAAACAGGGGGTGTTATTAGGGAATGGGCAAATTTAAGAAATAAAAGAACTTTAACTCTAGAGGGACATGATTTATAGGCGGGATGGCATGCCTTCATGGGAAACCCAAGAAGTAAGACCCACACTTACTTCCATAGACATATACTAAGGATTCATTAATACAAATATGGAGGGAAATCAAAAACAAACACTATATAAAAATCCCAGGATGGGTATCCACCATGGAGGCATTGATACACCCCAATACTGGAAATTGGAAAAATGGCCAGATACTATGACGTTTTAGATCCCCAAGGAGTATTAAAAACAAATCAAGAACTTAGAGACCAAGGGTTGAATATAGATTGGTGGCCATACTTCCAATTAAAAACAAAGTATAAAAAACATCAGGAGGAATATGGAACTGAAGTAGAGCCAAACCAATTAGATAAACTCTTGAGGGGTAAGGAAGAGAAATTAATTTCAAAGATGACTAATTATTTATTAGAGTTTGATTTGGCAGAGGAATTAGTGAAAGGTCCAGTGATAGCATGGGCAAGAAATGTGGGACATAATATAGACCTGGAGGATTGGGAAAGAATTTGGAAAAAGAATTACATGATAAAGAAATCAGGGGTATATAAAGAAAATCAGTATAAAATGTGTTATTGGTGGTATCTGGCCCCTTCAAGATTAGCCAAAATGTATCCCAACTTAAACCTGGTCTGCTAGAAATGTAAGTAGTCACTGGCACCTTCTTCCACATCTGGTGGCTTTGCCCAAAAATCAAGAAACATTGGATAAAAATACGAACATGGATAAAAGAAATTACGACCTTCCAAATAGAATTCAAAGCAGAAATTTTCCTATTGGGAATAATAAAAGGAAACTACACAAAAGAGATAAAATGTTTAATTCTGCACATAGTCACTGCAGCGAGACTAGCGCTCACACAATGCTGGAAAGGAGACCTCATGCCAACAGAGGGTTTAATAATCCAAAAAATTATGATTGGGCTGAAGTTGACAAATTTACTCTAAAATTAAAACAAAAGGAAGACTCAAAGTACTATACAGTTGAAAAAACTGGTACAAATGGATAAATGACAGAAATAAGCGAGTAAATAAATAAGGAATGAATAATACAAGAAGGATAATGTATAAGAACAAGGAATATGAAATATGCATGGGAACAATAACGGTATGTAAGCACCATCAAAATGGTTTGTAATGTTTATAGTGTTTTTTGTCTTAAAGAATTGTGTTGTATTTTGTATTTGATGTTTTTAAATATTTAATGTTTTTCTAAAAAAAAAAAAAAAAAAAGAACAGGGGTGTCAAACTCGCATCGTCACGGCATCATCATGTGATGTATCATGACGGTTTTCCCTTTTGCAAAACTGGGCATGGGCATGTACAGTGTATAATGCATCCGGCCTGTGGGCTACGAGTTTGACAGCGCTGCCCTAGAACACCCATAAAAATATCATATACCAGTAATGACAAATTGGTGAGAACATATAGTTGAAAAAGTACAGGTAGTCCTCAACTTATAACAGTTCATTTTTAGTGACCATTCAAAGTTACAACAACACTGAAAAAAGTGACTTATGACCAGTTTTCACATTTACGACTGTTGTAGCATCCCCATAATCATGTGATCAAAATTCAGAAGCTTGGCAACTGACACCTATTTATGTCAGTTGCAATGTCCCAGGATCATGTTATTTCCTTTTATGATCTTCTGACAAGCAAAGTCCATGGGGAAATCAGATTCACTTAACAACAATTCGACTAATTTAACAACTACAGTGATTCACTTAACAACTGTGGCAAGAAAGATTGTAAAATGGGGCAAACTCACTTAGCAAATGTTTCACTTAGGAACAGAAAATTGGGGCTCAATTGTGCTCATCACAGGACTACCTGTAGCTGAAAATGAGCAGGTCGAAATGTTGTGCGATTTCTGAATAAAGGCTGATAAAATCTTGGCTGGTGACAAAGTCTTAGTGCTCACCACATATACAATACTTGTGGTTGAAAAGAAGAAAGTGTGGATAATTGATGTGGTAACGCCAGGAGAAAACAGCATAGAGCAGCGATCTCCAACCTTTCCAGCTCTGCAGACTGGCAGGGGTGGTGGGGGAGGGGAGAGAGGGAATGGTTCAGGGGTGGGCTTCAAAAATTTTAGCAACAGGTTCTCTGCCTGGTTGCTGGGTGGGCATCGCCATGGTGGGCATGACCTAGTCGGCATCCTGCACCACGGCAGGGGGGAGTTTTTTGCCCTCCCCAGGCTCCAGAGGCTTTCTTTGAGCCTCCAGGAGAGCGAAAAATGGCCTCCAGAGGCCCTTTGGAAGTCAAAAATGGGCCCATTTCTGGCCTTCCTGAACTTCCAGAAGGCCCATTTTTTGCCCTTCCTGAGCCTCCATGCACGCCCTGCACTTACCTACATCCAAAACAGGCCATGCAGGGACTCCTGGGAGGGGCGGGGTGGGCGGGGCCAGCCAGGAGTGGGATTGGGGGGTTCTTCAAACTGTGCAGAATCTTAGCTAAGGGATCTCCCAAACCCCTGCGAACTCCCAGCAGCCCACCCCTGGCATGGTTTCATGTGCATGTGCACCGTTTTCACAAATGTACTTTAGCATGCATGCATGCTCACACTCACCCACCACTTTCATGGCCTGGTTCTGAACAGGCTGCAGACCAGCACTGGGCCATGGATTGGGGGTTGGGGATCCCTGGTCTAGAAGACAAAGAACTGGAGAATATTACAAGTATCAACATCTGAAAATAGAAATTGAAAGATTATGGCATAAACTGGCTATGGTAGTCCCAATGATTACCAGCATCCTGAATGCCATTGGAAAAAAAATCTCTTTGGATGGTACTTAAAAAAATCTGCAGATTGAGAAAATTCCCAAAAGTCAATTACAAAAGGCCACAGTGCTTGCATCAATACATAAACTAATCTTATTCATAACAACATCCAAGGTTCTTGGGAAAAACTCATTGTATGAAGGCCAACACCAGCTAGAGAACTGGCAGCTGTCACATCACATTTTCTGAACAGATTATAATAATAAATGGTTTACTTGGACAATTTCTCCTTTTGAAAGGTTAATATAATGATTGTTGGAACCTGGCATTGCCTAATTTAGGTAACAAACTTGACTGAATTGTTGGGTAGATCCAACATTTGAGCAAAACTAAAGCTACCATGATAAAAGTGTCTAATCTTGATTTAAATAGATCTCCCATGAGATCCCCTGTAGTTTTAGAAGTTTCAAAAAAACAACATTTTAAAAGGTGATATGAAGAACATTGGACATAGAATATTTCTTATGTATTTCTTCCCTCAAGGGCTGGACTTGCTAACTATAATATGAGGTTGCAATCTTTTAATGGGTTGCAAAATACTGGGAAGGAAAGGGAAATCAGAGTCCAGAGGCAGTTGGAGTTTGGTTCCAATCTGTTGTGGTTCGCCACAGCAGGTGCGGACAGCTGAGGTCTCGGAGAGTGAAAAGTCAGATAAGGGGCCTGTGTGTGGTGCAGGGATGGGGCCAGGACTATCAGAGAGTGGAGTGCTGCCTTGAGAGCTTGTGGAATCTGGCAGCAGTGATGCAGAGGACCCCGAGGAGCCTGTGCCCAGTGTGTGTGTGTGTGTGCACAGGGCTACTCGAAGGAAAGAGCAGCTGCAGCAGCAGGGGTGACTCGGGAGTAAGGCTGCAAGGTGATGGCCCCTAGCTTAAGGGATAAAAGCCAGCCCTCAGAGGTGGAATTCTTTGCAGGAAGCAAAAAAGTTCTTGCACTTCAAGTCTTGTGGAAGTTTGAACTATCCTGGTTTGTGTTTGGAGACTTTAGGTTTTGATTATTTCCTTGCAATTTAATCTAGTATTCTTGGCAGTCTTGCACAACCTTGGCACGGCTTGTTCTTATCTGGGACAATTAATTTGTTTTACTGTGAATGAATGGAATTCACAGAGAAGCATTAAAAAGGTTTTGCTTTTATCTCTGGTGTTTGTTTGCTTTGAATAAGGCTTTGGGTCAGAACACAATCAGATCAACTTGATAGCAATGACAAGACTTGTAACCAAATAATATTTGAAAGAGTTAATGGGATTTAATCAACAAGAGTTTGCCAATTACAGAGAAAATCAGTCATAAAATATTGTGGTGGAACAGCCTGTATCTTCTGATTTCATCCTATCCCACAGAGCCAAATTATCATGGGAGAAAGTGTGTGGTTAATGTTTCAGAAAACTGGGCTTCTTTACATCATATCCTTGCCACACCTCTTTGAGCAATGTTGATTTACTTACTGCTTTCAGGTTCTTCCATTTGACAGCTTCCTTGCCAATCCTGTTCCCATCATGACTTCTTGAGCCATCTGTGAAAAATGCCCTCTTCACCCAACCTGTTCTTATTTGTGGAAGAACAGGCTGCTTGAAAAAAAAATTGCAGGCACCTGGGCTGCCTTTTTTCCCTCCCATCTGCACCTCCCCCCCATCAGCCTAGCAGAGTTGCCAATAAACCTGCAATCTTGGCACAGGTGTGGGAGGAGACAGGAAGGGACCTGTATTTTAGAGATCTGCAGCCTCTAGCAAACAGAATACAACAGCCAAACAATAGAAGTGGGGGGTGTCAGTCTTCAGAAAGAATGGAGAGTCCAAAAGAGAGCAGAAATAATATACTAGCTCAACAACATAAAAAAGGTGCAAGAGCTCTACCTATTGAGTATTAATAGAAAAAGAAGAGAGAGGAAGGACTTAAGATAAAAGAGGCTTAAGAAAGAAGTGTTGATGCATACTAGTGCTGAAAATTTATTCCTTACCAAGCTTGTTTCTGAGCAGGAATCAAAGAAACAATAGGTAATTCCATGAAATTGTTCCTTATACCCAAGAGAATTAACAGCAAGCTGTTAGATGGACCACTGAAGAGATCCCCTCCTTCCACCACATTATCTACATTACAATCAATCTCTCCAACTGAATACTTACCCAGTCACTCATTTCCCATCTCAGCATCATTCCATATAAGGAATTTACTTACTTACTTACTTACTTACTTACTTACTTACTTACTTAATTACTTACTTCAGCCTCTAAATTTTCTGGCTGATGTTGTTGATTCATCTTGTTTTAGGTCTCTTTTTTGGATGTTTTTTACCAAGTGGGATCCATTCTATGACTGCCTTAGTGTTGTGGTTAGCCGGCAGCAGGTGCGGACGAGGAGAGCGAGGACTCAGATGAGGGGCCAGGACCATTAGGGAGTGGACTGCTGCCTTCAGAGATTGTGGGGGCTGGCAGCAGCGATGAGGTTCCCGAGGAGCCTGTGCCAAGTGTGCGTGCGTGCAGGATTGCTTGTAGGAGAGAGCAGTTACAGCAGCATGGGTGACTCGGGAGTAAGGCTGCAAGGTAATGGCCCCTCCCTCAAGAGGATAAAAGCCAGGTTTGAAGAAGCATTCTTTGCAGAAGGCCAAGACGCTCTGAAAACCAGCCTTGTGGTCATTATAGTTAATATTTGAAAACTCTTGTAAACTATTTCTTATCTGTGGGTTTTTGGCAGCCTTGAAGAACAACTTGGCAAGGCTCTTTCTTGTTGGAGCTAATTAGTTGGAAGCAGCCTTTTATCTGTGAAGAAACAGAATTTGTGAATGAAACCTTAAAAGGTGGGGACTGCTGCCTTTGTCTTGTGTTTGCTCTCTTGGAACCAGGTTGGGTCAGAACACTTAGTTCACCTTCCATCAGTTCTTTTTGCTATGAGACCAGCTCATTTCCATTTCAATTTTTTCACTCTCTTTACAATACACTTACTCTCTAATCCATGTGCTGGAATTGCTATACTATATTAAATATATTTTATACCATTTTCTAATAGTATTGTATACATCTCTAATATACAGTATTAATATTAGTACAGCATAGTATATAGGTTATTGTAATAGATTAATAAGTAATAGAATAATAAGTAATAGTATAAACGTGGTCAAAGTAATAGTAATAATATAGAAACAACAATAACAGAAAATAGGAACCACTTGCCTATCACTTTTATATTTGTTTTTACAAAATAAAACCTCTCCCCAATCCTTATAGAGAGATAAGCAACACCCATGCAGGGCCCATGTGTCTTTTTTGAGTCTAGGTCAATCTAATTGGACATGTTTTTTAAAAAAGAGTCAATAGCACTATTCACTCAAATGAATATCATAAACTTCTATTGACATGAAGCAATTCTTTATTTGTGTACTAAAATTCATTTGATGGAAATAATCCTTCAATCCAACACGTTTGTCAGCAGTCCGGCTGAATGTCAACAATTCTCATTCCATCTCCTTAATTGATTCTCATTTCAGTCCTACAAAATCACATACAATTTGCAACAGAATTGCACATTCTCATGTATATTATATTGGATAATTCTTTTCCCTGATAATTCTGGCCAAAAAAAGGTCACACATTCGATACTGAAAGAAAAACTAAGAAATAAATTTAGTATCAGTATCGTTAAGTTTCATTTAATCTGCTTTATGGACAAGGTTTTCAGAGTAACTATTCTGCTTGAGAAAGTTCCTAGTACTTAGTGTGTCATCTCTGAAAATTGTAGTGCAGTGGTCTCCAAACTTTAGGACTTGACAGCTGGTGGGGGGGAAGACACAAGTGATGGGCCTGCGCGCATGCACGTACATGCTGATCTGCCACTCAGGCAAGTCAAGCTGCGCACATGCATACCGGCCCACCGCTCACACAAATTGCACTGTGTGCAGTTCTAAACAGGCCATGGCCTGGTAGTAGGCTGCGGCTCAGCAGTTGGAGACCCCTGTTCAAGAGGATTCTAATGGACTGTTTAGATGAGGCACTTGCCAGATCTGTATATTATTTCATTTGCTCATTCAATGGGGTGATGCAGAGCACTTTTTTCAAAAATCAGATCAATAAGTTGTTCTGTCTCAAGATCTTCAGTAAATTATATTTCCCACTGTCTTGTGGCAGGGTCTAAATATTGGACTTTTTTACATTTTAACTCTGAATTATGGCCATTCCCCTTGTCTATAAAAATAAATACCAGCAGACAAGTTATCATTAAAATACATTGATTCTGTTTTCTCCCAATTTTTTATGATAATTTGACTTTTTGTTATGCTAAACATAACCCAAAGGCAAGTGCTGCATATTCTGTATATTAAAATTTCCTGTAGCAAAGCCAAGACACTTCATACATTTTCTTCAGTCATAAAATGGGTTTGTTTGAATTTGGCTTAGAGCTCAATGTGAACTTGTCATGTGAGTCACTGATGTAAAATCTCCAGAAAATTTTCCGTAACAGGAAAATAAAATCCATTTTTAAAAAAACCTAGATATTTTGGTGAAAATTGAATATCCTGATATATATGTCATTTTTATATTTGTATTGTCTATTTGGTTCACTTACAGAAGTATGTTTGATGTATAAAATAAACGCATAATTCATACATACAATTATAATACATCCATTGATTAAATTTGTACTTCAAAGTTTGTTTGTTTTTTGAAACAAATTTTATTGATTTTAAAGACAAACAAACCATCGTTAACCATTAAATACATAAAACCTCTCCATTATTAATTTTACAAGTCAAATAAAATATTATTTTATACAACATAATTCTATTTTTCACCATTTCAATATAACCATATAAATATCTCTTAACAAATTTCTCATTATTTCTCTTTTCATATTCAATTTCATTAATTATTATTAATTTTCTATATTTATCCAGTTTATAATCATCACCTTCATTCCTCTCTGTCTTGTTTAACATTATTCTCATCCAACATTCCTCCGAGGTTTTATTAATTCTCAAAGAAAACATAGACACACAAAACACAAAAATATAAAACTTCTTTTAAGAAAGTAGTTTGGCCCCAGATTACCTCTCTTTGTATGTACTTCAATTAAATTCGTGCTCATCTTATATACCATTACCTATCTTATTTACCATTCTATATCTTCTATATAACTTCTCCCCGCTTTTCACTCTTCTTATTTCTATTTTATTTAATTCATTTTAATTTAAATCATTGTATTTATATTTTTTGTCCATTCTTTCCAAATTATCCATTTATCTCATTCCCTACAGCAAGTAAAAAAAAAAAAAAGAATTTCTCCTGAAATCACTGATCAAGGTATGATGCCTTTCTATCCTCCCCCTAAATTAATATTTAAAATAACACCTAATACCCAATCTGATTCTGCTTAGTACATTCAACCTACTAACCTCTAAAAAGAGAAAATAATAAGTCCATAATAATTAATATAATTAAATAATAAATCTAAATTTTAAATCTTATAGTATTCCAATTGTCTATTTCAAGAAACAAGTGCTACAATAATGAGTTTATAATAAGATCAAAACAAGAGTAAATTAAACTTTTTAATTAAACTCAATATTTTAAACATTCCTTTTAATCTTTTATTAAATTTTAAAATCTATCATTACTAAACATTTCAATATTTTAGTCTTTTGTTAATTCTTATAACATTCTAATTTTCTATTTCTAATACAAATACTACCATACCATCTTATGTACCTTGCAGAATCTTCTTTTTTAAAGGAATTATACATTACCCTTTATCCCTAAAAAAAATTCCTTTTTTCCCATCTTGTTTTATACCTTTGTGGCTTTTCCCTCCCTTTTCCCTTCCTTTCTTATCCCACCTAACCTTTTTACCTCCAGCTTCCCCTCTCTGTTGTATTCCTTTCTCCTTTTGCTCAGTAACATTAACATTGAATTGGTTTTGCATCTTATTTTTTCCTTTCTTAAGTATTTTTTTAAATCTTAAGTCCTTCATTTTCCTTCCTTTCTTTCTCCTTTCTCTCTTAACTAAATTTTTAGATTCATTGAAGATGGCGTCTTCTTCTTCTTCTCCTTCCATTTCCTCCATCTGTTGTTGTATTTGATAATTAACAAGCGCCATTTCTAAAAAAAGGAAGGCATCTTTCATAGCGTCCTTTCTTTCTTCATATTCTCTAAGTTCATCAACAGATAAAGCCATTCTTTATTCTTCTTCTTAAAGCAACCAAAATGTTTCAAAAGTTAGAGCAATTCCCCAAAGTTCCAGAGAGAGTCAATCAGTCCAAACAAAACACAAAGTTCTCACTTTCTCTTCCTGGTGAGGTATCAAAGGGAAAGGAAAAAACCTCCAATCTATATTTTAAAGCCTTGTTGCAATTAATTTCTGGTCTCAAGATCTTCAAGGCATCTCCTCCAACAATATATATATATATATATATATATATATATATATATATATATATATATATATATATATATATATATATATATATATATATATATATTAAGTTTTCAGGTACTTACATGTATGGCCTTCAGCTTTGTTCGGGTATTTTCCCACGTCATTATAGTTGTGCTTTTAAAGTTGTAGCAACGTTTCAGCAGAATCTCATCTGCCATCATCAGGCTTCTGTATTGTGTCCGTCTGTGAGTCAGACTTTTACAGCTTCTCAGAGTGAGAAGCACAGAGCTGAGGACAGAAGCCTGAAGATGATGAATGAGACTTCATCGAAACGTTGCCTAGATACTTCAAATCTTACGCGGGAGAAAACCCGAATAACCAAAGATCCACATACAAATACCCGAGAACCTCAGAAAATATATATATATATATATATATATATATATATATATATATATATATATATATATATATATATATATATATATATATATATATATATATATATATCCTCTCTTCTTCCCACTTATAACAAGAAGCCAAGTTTTTACCTTTTATAAAAAAACAACAGGTTTCTCAATGGCCATTTGTTGATTCCATAAGGAAGGAGAGTGAACTTTCCCTTTCAGCACTCAATTTTGCCACTTAAAATCCTCCTCTGGAAACTAAGTATTATTCAGAAAACCATAGTTCTCAGGATTAAACGCCTCTTAAAATCCTGGGTCAGCCACAAAAACTTTCTCTTAACAACTTTCTCCTCTCTTCCTCCTGCTCAGTATTACCCAGCTGCCGGCTTCTTTGAGGCAGCCATTACAGACCGCCGCTCGACCGTCTTGGGAGAGGGGGTTTTGCCGGCTGGGAAGGGGGTCTGCAACACCCCCAAACCCCTCACCAGCTCCCCCTATCTTCGGCTGCCTCTTCGTGGCAGCCTTAGCCTCCAGATCCGTGGATCGGAAGCACCAAAGCAGCTAGCGTGGCAGGGATCGCGCAGGATCGCAAATCCCTGCCGCTAGCGAAGCCGACAAACCGGAAGTTTCGTACTTCAAAGTTTTTAATGTTCACTCAAGCATGTGTGCTCCATCTGATGCAAAATCATGAATAATATTTGTTCACTTGCCTTTCCTTAATTGCTTCAAGGTTAGTAAAGTCAGAGCTCCCAGTTTGGATAACCCTCTAAATTATTTTTACTGGATTAATTTAGCCACTTCAGCTCAGGATAAGTATGAGAGCAAACATTTGCACACAGCAACAAACAATTCATAATACATGAGTTCTGCCTTATAATTTTACACAAACACGCCTAATATATTTTTGCTATGTAAACAATTTAATTCTTCATACAAAGCACTGAATATATGTAATATTGCTGGGAATGAAGATTGAATCCTAACTGAATTAAGAATATGCTAAATAGTACACCTCTAAGATGCAGGTCTGAACTGCAAGCTTTCTCATACGTAACAAGGATGAAGAAGACAGATAAAGTGCAATGTCTTCTGACATTGTGTTTACATGTTACAAGATTTACAACAATCCTTCATTTATAATTTCAAGTTAAAAACTGTTATGAGGTTAACTTTGACATAATGAGAAGATCAGAAAACCAAACTAGTCAAAGTTAATAAAAATAATAATAGGATGGACCACCACCAGCCTGCTGCATGCTAGAAACCAGTCCATGAAAACAAGCAAAGCCTCATCCACAGGATGCAGACAGCACACAAAGCCACACCCCATCTGGTCCCTAGAAAAACCTCTCTCCATGGAATCGGTCCCTGGTGTCCAAAAGATTTGGGGCTGCTGATGTCCAGCAAAGCACCACTAATTAAACTATAAAGATATTGTAATTATATTAAATGATATACGCTGCTCAAAAAAAAATAAAGGGAACACTTAAACAACACAATGTAACTCCAAGTCAATCACACTTCTGTGAAATCAAACTGTCCACTTAGGTAGCAACACTGATTGACAATCAATTTTACATGCTGTTGTGCAAATGGAATAGACAACAGGTGGAAAGCATAGGCAGTTAGCAAGACATCCCCAGTAAAGGAGTGGTTCTGCAGGTGGTGACCACAGACCACTTCTCAGTCCCTATGCTTTCTGGCTGATGGTTTGGTCACTTTTGAATGCTGGCGGTGCTTTCATTCTAGTGGTAGTGTGAGAGGGAGTCTACAACCCACACAAGTGGCTCAGGTAGTGCAGCTCATCCAGGATGGCACATCAATGCGAGCTGTGGCAAGAAGGTTTGCTGTGTCTGTCAGCGTAGTGTCCAGAGCATGGAGGCACTACCAGGAGACAGGCCAGTACATCAGGAGATATAGAGGAGGCCGTAGGAGGGCAACAACCCAGCATCAGGACTGCTACCTCTGCCTTTGTGCAAGGAGGGACAGGAGGAGCACTGCCAGAGCCCTGCAAAATGACCTCCAGTGGGCCACAAATGTGCATGTGGCTGCTCAGATGGTCAGAAACAGACTCCATGAGGGTGGTATGAGGGCCCAACGTCCACAGGTGGGGCTGTGCTAGATGTTTAGCATTTGTCAGAGAACACCAAGATTGGCAAATTTGCCACTGGCGCCCTGTGCTCTTCAAGCAGGTTCACACTGAGCACATGTGACAGACGTGACAGGGTCTGGAGACGCCGTGGAGAACGTTCTTCTGCCTGCAATATCCTCCAGCATGACCGGTTTGGCAGTGGGTCAGTAATGGTGTGGGGTGGCATTTCTTTAAGGGGCCGCACAGCCCTCCATGTGCTCGCCAGAGGTAGCCTGACTGCCGTTAGGTACTGAGATGAGATCCTCAGACCCCTTGTGAGACCATATGCTGGTGTGGTTGGCCCTGGGTTCCTCCTAATGCAAGACAATGCTAGACTTCATGTGGCTGGAGTGTGTCAGCAATTCCTGCAAGACAAAGGCATTGATGCTATGGACTGGCCCGCCCATTCCCCAAACCTGAATCCAATTGAGCACATCTGGGACATCATGTCTCCCTCCATCCACCAATGCCACGTTGCACCACAGACTGTCCAGGAGTTGGGGGATGCTTTAGTCCAGGTGTGGGAGGAGATCCCTCAGGAGACCATCCGCCACCTCATCAGGAGCATGCCCAGGCATTGTACGGAGGTCATACAGGCACATGGAGGCCACACACACTACTGAGCCTCATTTTGACTTGTTTTAAGGACATTACATCACAGTTAGATCAGCCTGTAGTGTTTTTTTCCACTTTAATTTTGAGTGTAACTCCAAATCCAGACCTCCATGGGTTGCTAAATTTGATTTCCATTGATAATTTTTGTGTGATTTTGTTGTCAGCACATTCAACTATGTAATGAACAAAGTATTTAATAAGAATATTTCATTCATTCAGATCTAGGATGTCTTATTTTTGTGTTCCCTTTATTTTTTTGAGCAGTGTAAATTCACTCAGAAGAGTGATAATATTTAAAATATAGGAATCAAATTAATTCCCAATCCTGTTGTTTACATTCACTAGTGTAGCATTTAAACATTTTATAATATACTACAGACAAAACTTTCTTTATTGGCCTTTCTACCTTTTCAATTTTATTCTTATTTTACAGCTTGTTACAGAGTACTTCTACATAATGAATTGCAATAAAAGTCTAATAATAACAAGTATATAAAAATAATAGTCTGACAGTAAATGAACATCTGATGAAGCTTCTAAACAACCTAAAAATGTGAGAGATAAGCTTCCTTGGAAAAATTAAGATGTGTATATGACATGCCATTCATCAAATAGCTCTCTACATACAGAGAAGTAGAGTTTGGCCACTTGTTGGGTGCAATTATTGTGATTTTTCCCCCACAATATTTCTTTCATGGATCAAAAAAGTTTAATTCGTATATCCCAGAAACTTCCAAAAGTTGCTTTGAAAAGAAACTCAACAATATAAGCCAGAAGAAAAAGTTCCACACAATCACACAGTCCCTGTGAGGTGTAGCAAATTCAGATGATGACTGGTCTGCTACTTTTGCATTGTAAACCAAATAGATGACAAACAGTCTCTAGAACCAAGTCGAATTGCATAGGCACAATGACATAAAAAATATATACTAGCAGAATCACTGTAAAAAACAAAAGGCTGTGGAAAAGCCACCATTCAAAGGAATCCATCATATGTGTCATTGTAATCAGTTGGAATTGCCAGTAGAACCAGTGGAAATTGTTGATCATTCGTTTGATATCCATCATTGTCTTAGCAATGCCCAGATGATAAACCTAACAGTAAAAAAGAAATAAGACTTTTAAAATGTTTTAATCAACATATTTATGAAAGCAAAAATATATGAGATGAAAATTCAGAAAAATTAGAGATGAGAAATATGCAACGTATATGAGAACATACCCCCCATGTTTCCTAGTCAGCAATTAATTTTATTATGGGTCCTTTGAGAGTGGTATGATTACACCATATAATAAACTTTATAGGACCAGTTTTTAACCCATAGTGTTACCATAGTATCCATTTTAATAAAGATTGAGAACAATGTAATAATTACCAGAATTCAGCTTGGATTTGTCAAGAACAAATCTTACCCATAACTAATTTTTAATCAGAAAATTTCCTCAATAGCTTGTGAAAAATGTATACCTTGACTTCAGCAAAGTATTTGATGAACTACACCATGATAAATTTACCACAGGGTAGTTACCATACGTATAAGCTGAAGACCCTGATAGATATGAATACACAGTGGCTCAAATTCAAACTCAACAAATACACATAAATGGTTCTGGTTATCAAGCTGAGAGAATATAGGATATTACAATTGTCAATCTTGGGTCCTCTAATTTTCAATAATTTCATTAATGATTTGGATTTAAAAATGGAGAGAATGCTTATCAAATGTGCAAATTATACAGAATTGAACAGGCAAGAGTGGTTCCAGCTTTTTGTTTCTTACCTTGTGAGAATTGATTCCCCCAAGTATAATTTCCAAATCACAGAAAGTAATAATTTCATGAGCCATGGTGGTATAGTGCAGTGCTACAGGCTACTTCGGTTGACTGCCTGCAATTTGGCAGTTCAGGCTCAAAGCTGACTTAGCCTTCCATCCTTCCAAGGTGGGTAAAATGAGGACCCAAAATTGTTGGGGGCAATATGCTGACTCTGTAAACCACTTAGAAAGGACTGTAAAACACTGTAAAGCAGTATATAAGTCTAAGTGCTATTACTATTGCTATTTTGCTTTATATACTATGGTCAAACTCATCTCAAGTACTTTGTTCATATTTGCGTTCTACATTTAAGCAATAATTCCAACACATTAGAAAATAGCACCAAAAGTCAGAAGGGTATTAGAAACTAATCCTTATGATGAAAGAGGGAAGGAAAGGAGTTTCTAGTTTTGAGAAAAGATGATTGGGAAAGAAATGGCAGCCCTATCCAAGTATCTGAAAGGAAGTCACATAGATCAATACCTCTTCTCCGTCATGTGCAGCACATGAAATGATAGTCTTGTTATAGAAATATAAATTAAAGAACAATAGGAATCAATTATGCAGAGTGATGATGGTCTT
This sequence comes from Notechis scutatus, assembly GCF_049901735.1. NCBI lineage: Eukaryota > Metazoa > Chordata > Lepidosauria > Squamata > Elapidae > Notechis > Notechis scutatus. The sequence goes on along the minus strand of NC_142012.1, from coordinate 147,269,008 downwards.
TCCTTTACTGGATATGTTCAAGCAGAGGCTAGATAGTATCTTTCTCGGCTGTTTACCACGGAATGTTGCACAGATGGGAGGGAATGTCCTAAGCAGACCTTTTGAGCCCTATAATTCAACCAAGCCAAAATGCCATTTATTTACAGATCTTTATTTTCTCTACTTTTTATAACTCAATGGCAACTTATACCAAACTATAGCATGGGTATGTTTGCCACCTTGAGTTACTGTATTTGTAAAAATAGTAAAGATGGAATATAAAATAAATAATTAAAGAATAAAATAAATAATGAAATATTTTCGTATGTTAATGTGCTAACACCCATTTTTGCTTACTTCACATCTTCTTTGCATGTTAACATTAAATTTCATTAGCACAGCATAAACATTTCTGTGATGAATGCATGTTTTATTACATTATGTTGATACTATGATCTTATTCCAACCCTTCCCATTTATATTTAATTCTAAATTCCTGTACTTCTAGTAAGTTCTAATTGTGGTTCTCCCAAATATTTTAGAACTACTTTGCAGTTGCCTGCTTAGAATTTCCTAATACATTTTAAGAAGAGACCAAAATTGAAATGCTTATTCTGTGCCACATAAGCAACTTGGAAATTAATTTCTGTTAAAAGAAAGCAAACCTGAAGTGCTTATTGTCTGATAGTAGAAAAGATACTTAAAAATTACAGGGACAGGCAGAATGAGAAAATGCTTGCTATGATATTAATGGGCAAGGGCAGATACAATTATTTATAATTATCAAATTATTTCAGGAACAAGGATTGCTGCTGGTTGTTGTAGACTGTGTCCTCATTAAGTATCCACAATGATTTTGCCAACAGGAAAATTGAAAAGTTACTACTGAGAAATAAAAGTTGATGAATGAGAAAAACAACAAGCTATCTAGGACTTCAGTCTGCTGACCTTGTCTGAGAATTGAAAAGAGACAGGAAAAGTCTCATGTCCTCCTGGATTTACAGCATGGCATCACACTAGACCTAAAGATGGAAAAGCTGCAGCAATCTATTCTTGACCAGCTAGCTAGCCTATCCTGTTTTAAATATATGGCATCATGGGGCAGAAAGGTTTTGGATATGTGCCTGTACAAGGTAGAAAAGAGAATATCCTGGAATTTTTCAGTGACCATTCCCATTCTTGGAGGGCAGCTTCAGAAAGTAACCTCTGGAAATTTGTCCTTGATATTATGGCTGTGATATTCCTTAAAAGTTCATCTTGTTCCTCGCATTATTTAACATGAACAGAATGTGCTAGGAAGAGTTCATTTGGGAGAATTGAAAGGTTCAGTAGGAAATTACCTCTCCCTTCATTCTCACCTTTCCTCATCCCTTTCCTCCAAAATCCAAGGAAGCTATTCAACGTCTTAAATTAGCATTTGATGTTGGTAATGAAAGCAGTGAAGCTGAAACCCAGACAAAGCAGAAACACTCTTATGATTTGACAAAGCAAATCAAGAAATAGGGATTATAGCTATGTAGACTATCCCAAGATTCATTTTCTCTAGGATAATCAAGTTCCAACAACAGCAAAATTAATGTTTATACCTGAGCCTGTTTTTACAAATGTCAGATCTTACCATAGTTATATAGACTGTTATTATGTCCTGTCAAATTATTACAAAATGCTCTAACTCAGGGGTCCCAACTTCTGAGCCACAGCTCATTACTGGTGAAAAGTGTTAAAAGTGTTACCCAATGCTGATGGGTGAGGCTACCTAGTAATGAGCATTTTAATGGAACTTCCAACCTGCCATTGGTGACTGCTATGAGCTTTGGCAGCTGATCCATTCAGTAGGGTAGGGTGGGACTCCCCAGTAAAGGAGAGCCATGAGTCTAGCCACCTGTCAACATCATCCATCAAACAACAGTGTTGTGACTGCAGCTGGTTTTCCTCCAAGATGTGATGTTGAGAAAGGGGAAATGCAACAAAGCCAGTGGATTAACTAATGGCTTAGTTCAGCATGTTCTACATAATCCTAGTCTCCATCAAAACAACTGCATTAATTTGCTTTCTTACTGTCCTTCAGTCAGCAAAAAATTATATCAACATAAACTTTTACTTGAACTCAGTAAACAAGGCCAGACTGTGTTGCATGATATTTTCATACAATATAATTGTTGTATTCCCTGTCATCCAGTCCCTTTCAGCAGCAGAAATAAAAAAAAAATTATTCTACAGAATGTGTGGCAGGCAGGTCATGGGAGATTGTGAGCAGTCTTTCATTTTCTGATTTTGCCATAGGACTGTATTTTTTGAAATCAGTCTTATGGGGGAATTGGTTACCAGTAATATAGGTAAGCAAAATATATATTGCTAACATTTTGCAAGGTTGACTCAAGATTCAGAAGGATGTTGACAGACTTGAGCACTGGGCCCTATCCAACACGATGCAATTTAGTAATAAAAGTAATGTCCTGCATTTAGGCAGGAAAATCAAATGCACAAATATAAAATAGGCAGTAGTAGCTGTGAAGTGTTCTCTGGTGTTCTCTGGTGTATGACCATTTGAGTTTGAGCCAGCAGAGTGCTGCCAAAAAGTCAATGCAATCATAGGCTGTATCAATAGAGGGACAGCATAAAGATTACAAGAAGTGATAATACTGCTCTATACTGCACTAGAGATGATACACTTTTGAGTATTGCATCGAGTTCCAAATCCCTAGATGCTGAGGCCGTAAAAAGAGATCAGAGAAGAGCAACAAAGATGATAAGGGGTCTAGAGGCTAAACTGTATGATGATCTTGACCCACACACAGGAATTGGAGGCATTCAACAAACATATCAACTCTGTGGACAGATACATCAAATTCATGTAGGAAGATATAAGGAAAAATCTAGCCTTCCTGGACTGTGCAGTGCACATTAAGGAAGACAGAAGTCTTCCACTTCCACTTCTAACATTAAAGTTTACAGAAAACTCAGAGATCAATATTTACATTTTGATTCTCACCATCCACTGGAGCACAAAATGGGAGTAATCAGAACCCATTACCACCAAGCTGAAGGCCTGCCTACCAGCAAAGATGTGGGGGGGAGGACTAAAACACATCAAGGAAGCCCTCAGAACGTGTGGCTATTTGAATTGGACATTCATCAAATTCCAAAAACTACCCATCAGCAGCTCCTCCATAACAGACAAAGAAGAAAACAATAAATGAAACTGTTGTCATTCCATACATTGCAGGAATATCTGAAAAGCTCAGGAGGATATTCAGCCAAGACCATATACTTGCACATTTTAAACCCAAGAATACATTAAAACAGAAGCTTGTCCATTGCAAGGATAAAATACCTTGACACAAACTGAGCAATGTAGTATGTGCAGTACAATATAGTGAAACATGTGGAGATTTGTACACTGGGAAAACAAAACAAATACGTCATAAATGCATGGCACAACATAGGAAAACAAACCCATCAGGACAAGATTCAGTAGTTCCATCGCATTTAAAAGACAAAGGCCACTCTTCTGAAGACTGCAAAGTCCACATTTTGGACAAAGAGGACAACTGGTTTGAAAGAGGGGTCAAAAAGGCCATCTATGTCAAAATTGCAGCCCTCTCTCAACAGAGGAAGAGGGATATGACATCATCATTCTACAACACAGTCATTTCAGCAGTTAACCTGAGCAGTTTCTCAGGTGACCCTGAGAAAACAGATAAACATCCAAGTGGCCTCAACAGCTCTCTAAAAGAATGCAAATGACCAGCTGTCTGCAAGGAATATAAATCCTTCCATTCCCTACCATCCAGTCAGAACTGAAGAAGCTTCTTGGATGAGAAGCAAAACATCTTCAAAGAAAAACAAGAAAGTCCAGTTGCCTCTTGAAGAAGCACTTTGGGGACAATGACAGAATCTCCATAGACTTCCAATCCTATGATTCTATGATTTTATAAACACAAACTAAAAGTGCAGTCCTGCTTGCCTGAAAAAATCTTCTGGAAGAACAGGGTTCTTTATAGGCCTAACTCATGGTGAAAATCAATCTATGGGTTGCTAAGAGTCAATACATAATTAATCAATCCTAGGCCTACCAATCTCCCTTGAGGTCAATAAAGTAATTAATGGAGGTGAAGTGGAGGGAAAAAACTCAAATAGGACCCAAAAGAAAAGCATAGTCCTTTTCACCAAGAAAATAAATTGTGTGTAAGAGTGGGGGGGAGGGGGGGTGCAAAAGTTTTTGGTATCAGCAATGACTCCACTAGTCTCCTTTCCTTTGTTGTTGTTTTTCACTTATTTTTCCCCCTTCTGGTTTACTCTGAGAACATTTCTAAAGCTCTTGCTGTCTTTCCTGTTTTCATTCATGATGAGAAAAAAATTTCCACATCCCAAGATAGCTTTTATTGGAGCTTACCTAGAAAAGATAAAATTGTGTTTCCTTCTCTGCCTCATTCTGAGGCATAACAGAGATTAGCAGTTTGGCTAGCAAATTTTATGGAGCAGTTTTCTGATGATTTTAGAATGGATGGAGAGCATCTTAATTCAGCAATCAGGAAAGTTGTTAGAGGCAAAAAAAAAAGTCAGAGTATTTTTAGCTAATAAAGTTGATGACAGGTTTTATTATTTTCTTTCATTTCGAATGGATTTTTAATGCACTTTCGTCTGATTCGTGTGGTTCAAACTTTGTTCCAAGAGTATTTGTTAGTCACTTGAATACCATCTAGTGGTAGAAAAGTGGCAAAAAGTACTTAACTTTTATAAGTTTTTACAAGACACTTTTTCACAGTAAAAGCTAAGAATTCCTGAATTTACAAGCCTATGAAAAGCAAGTTGCTTGCCACTTCAGAATAATCAAGCAAAAGAAAGGAAAAAGCTGCAGATGGAAGTCTAAACCAATTTAAGCATAACTGATCTCTTATACTTTAGTCATTCTAGATTAGCATATAACGAAAAGAGAAAGTACTATAATTATATAGTTCAATATTTGTATGGATATTTTTTACTATCTTTGGTGGGTATGTAACAAAGCTAAGAAATACTGGACCAGATATGTATCTTAATCCAGAAAATTCTTATGATAAATATGCAACTGAAACCAGAGGTTTTCCTTTTATGTTTTATGGATAAACAAATTAAAAAGAAACATGGGACTGTGTTTCTACATATGATAATAGCAGCAAGGCACAAAGTATGCACAAAGATGGAGGGACTTACAAATTATTACAATGGAAAAATGGACGGTGAAGTTAATGGAATTGGCTGAAACAGCTAAATTGACCACTCTGATTAAAGAAAAGATTTGATCTACCTTTGTTTCAATTTGGAAACCACTGTGATATTTATATTGCTGCTTATTCACACATGGTGACTCAAGGTGGCTTACAAGAATATAAAAATCATATATCAATTTTAGGGGTTTTATGATCAGAATTCTTTAGGATCATAAAAATACTGTGGCATTTTTATTGATTTTAGAATAAGAGGTATAATGTATTTTATGTCTGTATCTATATCAAAAATTCTCTAGAGGGCACCAAAGAACAATCTGCTACTTGATAGAATTGAAGAGGGTTCAGGCATTCCTGAATGGGAAAAGGAGTCACAATTGTTCTATACTGTTTCTGTTCTTAAATAATATGACATCTATGCTTCCATGGCATGTGTGCATTTGTTTCCTACATAGGCAGAATCCAACATGTGTTCTGTTAGTATTTTGGAATAATATCTACACAAGTTATTTGTTATGTGGATGGTACAGGATTAGAGCAGCTAATGTATAGTCTGTAATGCTTTATTTCCCCCATGTACATGCTCATGCGCACGCGCGCGCGCACACACACACACACACACAAACACACAAGTAAAACAGTTGCATAGATCTTTTAGAGAAGTAAGTCTCACTTGTTGCCAGATCATCTACACAAGCAGTTTTTCACTTGTTGCCAGCTTTAGAGTTGTCTTACTCTGAGGGAAGGAGAGAGGGAGGAAATTTAAAATAGTATTTACATATTTATTGGAGGAAGGAAGGAAGGAAGGATAAATAGTATTTACGTATTTGATGGGCGAAGTAGTTTATCACTGAAGCTTCCTTCTATGCTTGTACTCTTGATCTTTTAAGGGACCCAGCAGAACAAAAAAATATGCAGAACTACAGAAGACAAAAGATGAAAGCAAAAAGATTAATAATTAGTAATAAATATAGTTAATTATTCATAAGTGGGCTCATCCAGTTTAGACATTTTTTTTCTGAGAGCATGAAGACTCATGCCATACAACCCTAACATCTAATTCTTAAAGTGCCTTTTGATTTATAGTCTTTGGGCTATGTCTGCATAATGGAAAATAAAGTTTGCTTTCCTGGATTTGGTCGCTTTCTCGACACTTTTATATTCTCACTAGCTACTCAGATCAGTAACCATATGTCCAACTTTGAAAAGCAAAATAAATGGACTTATATAAAAAGAAACCTGCAATATCAATGTGATTGGGGTTTTGGCGGGGGGCAAGGAGTGCCTTTGAATTCATGTTGACTCCTGACAACTGCCAGAACTAGTCCTTGCAGTTTTCTTGGCAGAAATTTTCCGAAGTGATTTATCATTGTCATCTTCCTGGGGCTAAGAGAGAGTGACTTGGGCTAAAGGCTTGGGGGTCCAGGCAAAAATTAGAACTCAGTGTTCCTCTGTTTAGTCTACTAGCTCTCATGGATAATACAGAATGAACAAATCTTAAAGAGTGTTGAGCCTTTGTACCATTAATAGGCTAAGGAAAATCTGATCTGAGAAGCTTTGGTATAGAAATATTGACAGGAAATTCAACACATATGGGCACTGAGTTGTGTATATACGTACACAACATTCTGTAAACATAGCTATCAATATTTGCTGAGCGTACTTATCATTCCTCTTCCTGGCAGAGAGCCTCTATATTTGTATTTATTTCCAATTATCTCTGTCCATCCTACATGATGGTTATAGGCCCAGGAGACATGCCTGACATGTCTTCTCTGCCCTATGAAATAACCTTCCTCAAAATTTGATTGGCCCCAACTCTGTCAGCCCTCAGAAGGCTGAATTTCTGGCTCCTCTCCTAGATGCAGGCCCGGTATTATAGATGAGTTTGTTGTAGTATGTGATGTGTATTCTGTCTTCTAGATTTATACTTTATTTTATTTTGTTTTATTATTTTATCATTTTCCTTTGCATTCAGTCTTGTCAACACCATTGACTGCTAAGAATTGCCAATGGAATGAAGAAATAATCCTTACACAAATCACTTGCTTCCCAGCTACACAATCCAGAGGGAAATTCCATCCCTTTACTACATGGCCCTAATGGCCTCTGAAGCCATCCTGTTTATTCTTTATCTATCCCCTATTCTCAGAGGAATGGGGCAGGGAGCTGACTTGAAAGACCTCTGCGGAAAACTTTTCATTAAGTTAAGGCTCTGTACATCTGAGCAGGGCTGTAAAGGCAACTCCATTATACCCACAAGAGTTATCATTTGGTCATAAAAGCCTCCTGTCCTAAGGCTTCCTTTTACCACTTCTGCCCTCAGGAAAGTAGAAAAATCCCCTTGGAGGGTGAGAAGGGCTGCTCTCAGGCCTTGCTAAGTTGCAAGAATACTGCTTGCCTCTTGAGGCTACACTACCCTGGCTCTTTGCAGCTGCTTCTTCATCTTAGTGGCCCCAGCCAGTACTAAGCCTCCAGTCCTATCTATTCAACTTTTAGTTGTGGATCCTGCCTCTTTCTGAGGGTTGGTGGCCTTCCAGTTTGTCTTTTACCTGCCTTAGATTCTATATCCCTGCTTCTAGTGTGTTTGAAGTTTGCTTTGCTACCCTGAGGTTTTTGTAGGTCTCTTTCTATCCGCTCAGACTGAGTGGTTCCAGGCCTTTGAGGCCTGTAGCTTGAATCTCCAGAGACTAGACACTGTAGGATTTGTAGTTTAAGGGAGGGAGAGAAGCATACCACCCTATAGGACAATGTCTTTCATGCACTACAACTCCCAGAATACTTCTGGTTGGCCAGTTTGATATAATGTGAAAGTGTAAGGTTTGAAATCATAAGACTGTGTGTTCTAGTCTTGCCTTTGGTACCAAGCCAGCTGGGTGACCTTGGGTCACTTTCCCTCAGCCCTTCAAGGAAGAAGATAAAACTTTCCCAAAAAACTTTTGCAAGAAAACTGCAGTCCATAATCTAATCCATAATCACCAGGAGTCCCATCCGCCCTCCCGCCCAATAGCTGATTTGAAGGGATAAAAAAAACCTATATTTCCTGTGAAGAGGAAGGACCAGACAGAGGGGTGTGGGTAATGTGCTTAGAGGAAAGTCCCTAAAATCCTTGGCTTGGTTAGTGCCAGTGCATGAGATTTATAGCTTTGGAAGAAAAGAGCATTCCAGAGGAGGAAAGAACAGAATTTGTTCCCAAGAACATGACCAAATACTGTACAGAAATACAAAAACCTCAAGATATACAAGCTATTATATATCTTGTTTTTTAAAGTAGCCAAGGTTTTGTTTCATTTCTCTTCTCTTCTCTTCAGTGAAGTTTTTCAAAACAGAAAGGAATATATTTTGTTTTATGTATTAAATGTATATGCTTCCCTCTCACAATCAACAGCATCTCTGGGCAGTTTGAATGCCAGTTTGGGATGATGGTTTAGGTGCTGGCCTAGAAAGCAGGAAACTTGACTTTTAATTCCATGTTAGGCATGAAAGCTATTGTGTGATTTAGGGAGAATCATTCTTTTTCAGCCCAAACTACCTCACAGGGTTGTTATGGGGCAAATAGGAGGAGGAAGTAATACTGCCTTATGTATGTTTTCTTCTTTGAATTACTTATAAAGTAATAGAAGCAGCATAAAAAAGTCTAAATATAAATAAATCTTAAGTATTTGTGTTGCAAATATGTACTGCAGATCCTTGGGTGTTTATGATTGGAAAGTGTATATATACCTGAATTTCCTCACTTACATAGAAATTGCAGGTATTCCACATTCCTTTGCAGATATTTTTAATTGTCTATTAAGTTCTGGTTTCTTTTTAATGAAAAAGAAAGAAAGGTAGCTGTAAATTGTGTTCTGGAGTTCACAGTTGGAGTAGAGATGGGATTAATGATGACTCTGCCATTATTATTATTATTATTATTATTATTATTATTATTATTATTATTATTATTATTATTATTATTATGAACTTGTGTTTAGGCAGGTTGCAACGTTGTCATGTAATCAATGATAACATCTGTTTTATTATATGGTTTGTCATAGATATGCACCATATAAACAAATTACTTTTTTAATTGTTTAAATTGTTTTTTATTTTGTTTTTTCAGAACTCCTAGTCAAAAGAACATTTAAATTTAATAACTAGCACTTTAACTTGCATTTGCCAGCCAATGAAGTTATTTTAAGAGTGGCATTTGTTGGGTAAACCACAAGGTGTACTTAACTACTTTGAGCTGCTGTATTGTGAACCCCACTGTCTTCAACTTCAATCCAGAGATTGAAGTGGCTGGAGTGACTGTGGACAGAGCTTTCTGATGCAGGAATGGTCATAAGAAGTGCGCAAGGCAGAATTAAGGAATGTTAAATGCAGGAAGAACTACATGTTACAAACTAAGTCAAACGAGAAAAAAGATGGGATATCATTGTTCTCAATTGGCTTCTAAAATTACATTTGTCCTGACTTGATGAGATCCAGCCTATGGCCAAGGGGAATGATGTGCTGTGTATCTAGGTGATATCCTTACCTATAGCAATTCCTGGGAAGAACACCTCCAAGAGTTATAAACCAGAGAAAAAAGTCTGACGTTTCTTAGGACTAGCAGATTTATTCAAAAGAGAAGCAGAACCCATAAAAGTGGACTGAAGAATGCCAGGAAGCATTTAATAAAAAATTTAAAAGGCATTTATTTATTTATTCATTCATTCATTCATTTCTTTATTTATTTATTATATCGTAAAGGCAGCTCTGGGTGGTTTACAAACAATAAAAAGATTAAACTAAATCTTGATTTATATCTGGGAGAAACTTTTCCCAAGAAAACAAAAATACAAAACAATTGAAAAAGAAGCACACAGGCTAAAATGGGCAACTGATGCTCTATAGGTATTTCATTGAGGTTAGAAATTTTATAATAATTGACCATCAACTATTCACTTGATTGCAACACATGAAAGATACAGTGTATGACTGATCAGATGGCATCGGACACTAGAATGATCATATCTATTTAATATCATACATTGAAATGGACAGCAAAACCTTATTTCTTCTCATTGTGGTATTGTAAAGACAGTAAGATTACATTAACATAATTAAAAAATGATATTTTTTTCTTAAAGGGATAAGGTATGTGGAAAAGCAGGCTTTTTAGAAAAATTGCAGATACTTGTGCTGCCTCCTATCCCTCCCCATTGGAGCCTTTTTCACAGTGTCAGCAGTGTGGAATTGTCAATAGAGCTGCAACCTTGAAACAGGTGTGGGAAGACATGCTTGTTTTAGAAGCTCTGCAGCCACCAGCAATAGTAAATAGTGCAAAGCAGCTGAATTTAAAAAGGTTTTTTTTTTCTTCAAAGGGTTCAGAGAAAAAAGGATAAAGGCAGAGCAAGGAAAGCAAAGCAAAAAGGTGTAAATGCTCTCTATGTTAGCCATTAATAGATGAAAAAAAGCAGAAGAAATCCTAGAGAGGGGGAAAGGGGGATTAAGGCAGAAGACACAACAGGATTTGTAAGAAGAAAACATTGCTGGTAATATTTTAGAGTGTAGTGTTGTAATAGTAAAGAGGAAATGTTATAATAATAGAACAGTTGTACAATGGAATATAGCACAGGTAGTCCTCAACTAAACAACCTCAACTGAGCCCAAAATTAATGTTGTTAAGTGAGAAATTTGTTAAGTGAGTTTTGCCCCATTTTTTACAATTTGTTTTTTGCCACAATTAAGTGAATCACTGCAGTTCTTAAATTAGTAATATGGTTGTTAAGTGAATATGGTTTCCTCATTGACTTTGCTTGTCAGAAGGTGGCAAAATGGGCTCATATGACTCAGGGTCATTACGACCATCATAAATATGAGTCAATTGTCCAGCATCCAAATTTAAATCACTTGACCCTGGTAATGCTACAATTGTCATAAGTATGAAAGTGTTCATAAGTCATTTTTTCAGTGCCGTTATAACTTCGAATGGTCACTAAAGGAACTGTTGTAAGTCAAGGGCCATCTATATGTAGAGGAAATATTGTAATAGTAATTGAATAGTATAATAAAGTATAGTAATTGTAGTAACAGGAATTAGCATAGTGATATAAAAATAGCAATATAATATAGCGTAGAAACTCTAGAAAACAGATGTAGTTGATTCATTTTTTAACCACTTTTTCACAGACAAAGTAGAGGGAGTTCCCCAACAACTTGTCTCATGTTTGAACCTACTCTGATGACAAAATTCTCCCCATGTTGTACAAAGCAAACTAGTGGGAAAGCTCATGTACTCGAGCATCATGTCAGAGGAGCCTTCACCGAATTTCAGCTGATATATCAATTGCAACCCTGCCTGAACCAACATACCCTAACCACCAGGGGTGGGATTCTACCGGTTCAGACTGGTTCGAGCGAACCGGATATTAAATTTGCATCTGGTTTGCTGAACCAGTAGTTGAACCAACTGGCTGGCCCCACCCTCCCCTCCCCTCCCAGGAGTCTCCATGCAGCCCCTTTTGGATTCCGGTAAGGGCAGGGTCTGCATGGAGGCTCTGGGAGGGTGAGAAGGAGCCTTCTAGAAGTCCAGAAATGGGCCTGTTTCCGGCTTCCAGAGGGCCTCTGAACTCTGGGGGAGGCCATTTTCACTCTCCCAGAGGCACAAGGGAAGCCTTCGGATCCTGGGGAAGGTGAAAAACAGCTCTCCCAGAAGTTCCGGTACGCCACGTCCACCATGGCCATGCCCACCCAGCAACTGGCCAGCAAACCGGTTGCTGGGATTTTTGAATCCCACCCCTGCTGACCACAATAATAGACTTCATGCTGATGAAGGTCCAGTTGGACTTCTGCAATATAGTGTAATTGGAGTTGTCTTTAGAGGCATTATATTCATTGCCAATAAGCTTATAGACTTGATTCAGAGTATGGTCATCACTCGTAGGCAGCCACAAAGACAATCTTGCAGAAATTATTCAGAGATGGTTACACCCCATGTATAAAACATGCATTGAGCTCAGGAAATAGAGAATGCAATGGGAAGAATCCCTGACTGACTGCTCCCCGGAATATAAACTGGAAGGAAAGGGAAAGGAGTCAACCTTGCAGGATTCTATTATAATAGCCTCGTTTCTCAACCTTTTTACTCTGGAAGTACCCTTGAAACAATTTTCTGGTCTCAGGGAACCACTGCATAAATTATATCAACAGTTCATGGTACATTAGAGTCATCAGTACGTTTTTCTCAAAACATAGAAAGCAGTTAACAAAACTAAACACAATTGCAGTCTTACAGTGTAACTTACCGTAAGTACATAGAGCATGCAGTGGATCACTGCCCCATGTTCTGTTCCTGCATATTTGCGCAGTTCTGAAAGGTTTACTCAGTCTTGTTAATGTCATCTTTTTATATTTGGTTTTATATAAAAGTGTTGACCCTATCAATATCATTTTATGTAATTTGAATCTCACTTGCTTAAACTACACAAAGTAGATCAGAAAAAGAAGTATATAATTTAAAGCATGGTAAGTTCTAGGTAGTTTATTTATTCCATTTTGTTTGATGTAGATGGTTATATTATCATTTATATTTATTATTGTGAGTTCAATAATTACACTATTAACATAAAGATGGGATACTCTTAAAAAAGTATTTTAAAAATCGTTTCCCCAGAAATTAAGGCACTTCCCAAAGGTGACCTTCATGCATGTGAAGATCTCACCTAAACTTTGAATAAATATTCTTATTAAATTAAAAATTCTGATGAAAATATAAAGGTAAGAACTTGCCTTTCTGTTATGAGCCTGCTCAATTTCTTTTGGAATTCTCTTCATTAATAACACCCTGTTTAGTAAGTATTTATTTTAGATTAAGGTTTTGTTTTGTTTTTAAAAGCATGCAATATTTTACAATATAAATAGCAAAAAACCAACAATCTTTTAGTAGGAAACAAATTGCACCATCTCATACAATATCAAAGAAACTTACCTGTTAGGAATTGTTGACATAAAATACACCAAGGTGCTGTCCTCAACCTGATGAACTGTTTAATGTCATATTGCATTGAGAGTTTTGGTAATTGTCTCCAATACCTAACATAATATATGCTGCAGAGTTCCACCCCTTTTTACTGTTTCACCATCCACATTTAATAACAGATAATTAAATCACTCTGAAAAACTTGGCTCATAATGAAAATTCATGCATCTTCTATGCTACAAGTGACCTGACTGTAATAAATTGGTAATATATCAAAGTCTGGCAAGAAATGGACAATATAATAAAGACAAGTTTGGCTTTTTTTTCTCTACATCCAGAATAATTGAGTTTATTAAGTTCAATATTTCGAATAGCCAGTTCCAGAAAAGGTAGACAATGTGAATGGAGTTTTTACTTCTGTTAAATAATAAACAAACCTCGACAGAAATAAAACATTAAATCCTTATTCCTTGCTTATTGGGGGGAAAAAACGATGGTAATCTTAGCTTCTTCAGAAAGAACAATAAATAGGTGTTTTGCCAAGACAAAGGCCAATTCAATATTTAATGGCAAGGATTATTTTAATTAGAGATACTTAATGTTTCAGTATATACATATTTTAAATAAACACTAATCATGATTAGCTTATTTCACATGCATTTCAGTGGTCCCAGGGGATCCTAAACATTTTGCCATCACGCATCCTTTTAGTGTAATGTTAATGTGTACACTTCCTCAAAAACTCCAAATACCACAAATTAACAATGAAAACAATACAATGAAACTCTGGAAAAGATGGATATTTATTGTATCGATATTACTAAATGGTTCTTCACACTTCTGGACTCTGCTCTTCCCCAAGGGAGGGAGACTGCACATTGAGCTACTGATAGCTCTGGAGATACAACTGTAATAGAGGCTGTCCATTACAATTGCATGTCACAATAACTGCTAAGCAAAATGGCCTCACTTAACAATCCCCTACTTTGTTTTGTCTGAAGGAAACATTAAATATGAGAGTTGTAAAATACAGCAGAGAATGCCTCAGGGGTGGGGGAGCCCTGAGAAGCCTACATAGGCCCAAATACCATATCGCTTGCTTGTTGGAATTTGCAGGACTCAGACTTTTACAGGACCCAGCAACACCCAACTTATCTTTCTGGTTTTTTGCAGCTTCTGAGAGAGACACCTGGCCTGATATAGGGTCAGTTTCTTTCAGACCCAGCCACAAGGCAAACTAACTCGTACTACTGTGCAACACATTCTATTCTTAGGATACTGTCAAGTTTTTTTTAAAGGAGGTTCTATTTTATAAGTAGGCTTCAATTCTTTGTGAAGGGATATGGTTGGCTCAGTGGTTAGGACGCTGAATGTTAGAATGTTAAATATAAGAGTTCCATGAGATAGAATGAGCTCCCGTCTCTTCTCCCAAGTCCTGACAACCTAAGAATCTTAGAATAACAGTGTTGGAAGGGACCTTGGAGGTCTCCTAGTCAAACCCGCTGCTTAGACAGGAAACCCTATACCATTTCAAATAAATGGCTGTCCAATCTCTTTAAAATTTCCAGTATTGAATTCACAACTTCTGGAGGTAAGTTGTTCCACTAATTAATTGTTTTGTCAGGAAATTTCTTCTTAGTTCTAGGTTGCTTCTCATCTTGATTAGTTTCCATTCATTGCTTCTTGTCCTGCCCTCAGGTGCTTTGGAGAATAGCTTGACTTCTTTGTGGAAACCCCTAAGATATCACAACACTGCTATTATGTCACCTCTAGTCCTTCTTTTCATTAAACTAAACATATCCAATTCCAGCAACTATTCTTTATATGTTTTAGCCTCCAGTCCCCTAATCATCTTTGTTGTTCAGGGGACTAAAGCCTAAAACATATAGTAGTTTGAAAGCATGCAAATGCAAATAGATGAATAGGTACCACATATAAGCAAGCGGGAAAATAACAGCTATCCATGTTTTACCATGCACTTTGTGCTGTAGCCAGATACAACTGATGAAATGTCTTCAGGCAATGCTAGCTCCTTGGCTTAAGAAATGGAGATGAGCACCACCCCCTAAAATTGGTCATGATTAATGAGGCAAAATGTCTAAGGAGATTCTCAATCTGGACAGTCATAGTTGTCCTAAAAGTACTTTTTCAAACGACAATTTCCTTTGTTTTTTCTTGAACATATTTTGCTTCTCATCCAATAAGCTTCTTCAGTTCAAACTGAATAGTGGTGAATGGAAGGATTTATATTCCTTGCAGTCATCTGCTCATTAACACTCTCTCTGAGAGTCATTGAGGCCATGTGAAGGTTTATCTGTGCCCTGAGTCACCTGAATAGTTCAAAAGGGTGTGGAACCTTCTTTGAACTGCTGAAAGGACTTTGTTGTAAACAGGAGATAGGTGGTGTCATATCCCTCCACCTTTGTTGAAAGAGGGCTGTTCAGTTTTAATGTGGATGGCCTCTTTGACCCTCTTTCAAATCTCTGGTCTTCTCTGTCCAGAATGTGGACTTTGCCATCTTCAAAACAATGGCCTTTGTCTTTCAAATGAAGCTGGACTGCTGAATTTTGTCCTGATGGGTTTGTTCTCCTATGTTGTGCCATGTGATTGTGAAGTGGTTGTTTTGTTTCTCAATGTACAGATTTGCACATGTCTCACTGCATTTTACTGCAGATATATCACATTGCTCAGTCTGTATTTGTGTGTTTTATCCTTGGGGTGGACAAACTTCTGACTTAGTGTATTGTAGGGTTAAAGTGTGCAGGTATGCTGTGGTGGTTGAAAATTCTCCTGAGCTTTTCAGTTATTCCTGCAACATATGCTTTATTTATTTATTTTATTTTTATTTATTTATTTATTTGATTTGCCAATTGTTTACAAGATAATAAGTATAAGTGTATACATAGTTGTGAATACATGAAATGGGTACATATAAGAAAAATAAAAGAAGAATAAGAGAAACAATAGGACAGGGACGGTAGGCACGTTGGTGCGCTTATGCACGCCCCCTACAGACCTCTTAGGAAAGGGGTGAGGTCAATAGTAGACAGTCTAAGGTTAAAGTTTTTGGGGTTTGGGGAAGAAACTACAGAGTCGGGTAGAGTATTCCAGACATTGACCACTCTATTGCTGAAGTCGTATTTCCTGCAATCAAGTTTGGTGTGGTTAACTTTGAGTTTGTATCTATTGTGTGCTCTTGTGTTGTTATGGTTGAAGCTGAAGTATTCATTGACAGGTAGGACATTGCAATGTATGATTTTATATACCATGCTTAAATCAGACCGAAGACAGCGTAGTTCAAGGTTTTCTAGTTCTAGAATTTCAAGTCTGGTGGCATAAGGTATTCTACAACGAGTAGAGGAGTGGAGAACTCTTCTTGTGAAATATTTCTGGACTTTCTCAATTGTGCTAATATCAGATATGTAATGTGGGTTCCAGACTGATGAACTGTATTCGAGTATTGGTCTAGCAAATGTTTTGTATGCTCTGGTTAGTAGTGTGATATTACCAGAGAAAAAAGCTACGTAGGATTAGGTTAACAACTCTTAATGCCTTTTTGGCTATGTAGTTGCAGTGGGCTCTAGCACTTAGATCATTAGAGGTGAGTATTCCAAGGTCCTTTACAGAGCTTGGGTCATCAACAAGATCTTGACTATTCAGCTTGTATTTTATTTTCTGATTTTTTTGCCAATATGTAAGACAGAGCATTTATTTGTTGAGATTTGAAGTTGCCATTTGTTTGACCATTCTGATACATAGTCAAGATCTTTTTGTAGGGTAGCAGTATTGTCTGTGGTATTGAACAGCTTTACATCATCAGCGAAAAGAACGCAATTGCTCTTAATATGATCACAGAGGTCATTTATGTAGAGTATGAAGAGAGTTGGTCCTAGAACACTGCCTTGGGGGACACCACTATTGACAGGTACAGAATTTGATAGGACGCTCCCAATTTTGACCATTTGTTGTCTGTTTGCCAGGAATGCTTCTATCCAGTTATTCAGTTGTCCAGAGATACCATAGGATTTTATTTTTAGGAGTAGTTTGTCGTGTACCACTGAATCAAAGGCTTTACAGAAGTCTATGTAGAAGTCTTTGTTTATTGTCCTTTTCTTTGTCCAAATCCAAAAAAAGATCCAGCAGGAACTCCTCCTTAACAGATAAAGAAGAGATGATTCATGTCTTTACAGCTGCCTGATCTCCCTTGAGTGGATGAGTGGCTGCAGGGAACCAGCGGACTGAGATTGATGGGTGAGTTAGTGTCGTAGCACCCCTGTGGTCACTCCAAAGGACAAACGACTGGGGAGTTGCTGCAACTGCCATAACTTTGAAATCCACTTGTAAATAGATTTTGGGGAGTCTGTCTGTAACTTCAAATAGTCATTAAATGACCTATTATAAATTGAGGACTACTTGTACTCAACTAAGTTTGTGGCTAAGTCTCCACATGCAAGAGGTAAAAACTGGTAACCCTACCATTGTCTTACCAGCAATTGTTCTTACATTTAGCAATTCTTTAGCAAAATAGCAAAATTGTATTTCTGGATGTTTAACACATTTAATTTAATCTTTTACAGTTACTTTAACCATACCATAAACAATTAGTAGATTATTCTACATAATATGACACAATATGATATTATATAACACTACACTACACTATACAAGTCAACTCCTTAGTCTGACATAGTCTAACATCCAAAATTACTGTTCAGATTTGCCAACGTAAAGATAATGCTGTTGCTTTGTTTCTAATCTCTGCCAGGAGATTAGTAAGGAATCTGTATTGTTCACTTGGGGCAAATTGAGAAGTAATAGATACTGTTTCTTCAGAGCTTGGAATGCAGCCATTATTATATGTCCAAGAAAGTAAGACTTAACCTGAAAGTTAATTATTTTTGATTGCTTGGAGATATGAAAATATGGTATCATAACTTTGCCCCCATTTTCTTGTATCCTTCTAACAGAACTTTGTTAAATAATTTCTATCTATGTGTATGTATTCCTTAATGCATTTATGTATCCCTTCTCTCCTTTGAAATAACTTTTGAATAAAATATGCTTTTAACTTCTGTAAGTATCTACACCAAGACAAATTCCTTGTGTGTCCAATCACACTTGGCCAATAACTATTCTATTCTATTCTATTCTATTCTATTCTATTCTATTCTATTCTATTCTATTCTATTCTATTCTATTCTACAATTTTGATGATAATTTCATTATAGTAATACCTACTGATACTATTACAAGCACTCCTGCATTAAGCTATCAAGTTTATCCTGTTTTCTCTCCATGCTTAATACAGTCCACTATACACATTGGCAGCCATGATGTTGAATTATTTTGGATTCTCTGCTACGATAATATGATTGTTCCACCTCAGTGACTTTATCCTTTATGTTCCTTTATGTTCTTATCCTCTTATTCACAAACTCTGTCCTGGTTGATAACTGTAAGCTTTTATAAACCATACATCCAGTGATTAACCTTATATCTTTATGTATCTGATTATTTGCCTAATTGTTCTTTAATTGTTTTTCTCAACCCTCCAAAAGATTCCAGGCAGTTAAAACAGGTGCATGTGTGTGTGTGAAAATATATGCCCCATCATATTGGAAACTTGCTTATTTGTCCAAATCCTGAATTGCTTTTAAAGTATTTAGAGACTTTTATTACTTTTGGATTTTATTTTAGGTCAGGGTTTCCCAGCCTTGGCAACTTAAACAAGTTGCCAAGATTGGGAAACCATGCTTTACGTGAAAATCATGGCTTGAAAGTATCTGCCTATTCCAATTGTTTTAATAAGATGGATGCGTTCCAGGTCTCTTCCCATAAATTTTGTCATCTAGTGGGACCCAGGCATTGTGACTTCTCCATAGTGATCCCCACCCTGTGGAACACACTTTCCTCTGAGAAAGTCCCCTTTCCTAGGCTCTAATTCAAGGGTGTCAAACACATTTTCATTGAGGGCCACATCCGGGTTGTGTTTTGACCTCAGAGGGATGGGGTGTGGCGGGCCCAGCATTTATTTTGTATTAAGAGACATGCAGATGTATTTTCATTTTGGTTCAAAGAAATGTCAAACTTCTTTCATCAAAGGCAAAAAATAATGAGGTATAGATTATTAAAGATTAACTATTCTGTTTGATAGTGACATATTTAGATGAAGGGGAAAGAAATCATGTAATCCTCTGAGAACAATATCTAAAAAGATATCAGTAGACTTCCAATCTGTTATGCAGAAAGAAGCACTAATTGTATACATTGCTTATAAGTCACATTTACTTAATATTTGTTTATACATATATTTTACTCATTCAACTGGACATAACATGGTTCATCTATCTGTCTGTCTGTCTATAATACAATAATACAAATAACACATATATCATAAATATAAATATAGGAAAAGTGATTCTTACATCAACAGCTCCAGGTCCCCTGGAAAAGCCAGGTCTTTATATCTCTCTGGATGGTCGTAAGAATGTAGTCCATCCTCTTTGCAGAGAAATCCTTAGGGGAAACACAGGTAGTCCTCAACCTATGACTACAATGGCAACCAGCATTTCTGTTACTAAGCAAGGCAGTTGATAAGCGAGTCATACATAATATTACAACCTTTTTGCCACATAATTTTACAACCTTTTTGCTATTTGTTTTTGTGCTAAACAAATAACTGCCATTGTTAAGTCAATTCAGTTTCTCCCATTGACTTTGCTTGTTAGAAGTTGGATGGGAAAGTTGCAAATGGTGACTACATGACCTTGGGACGTCACAACTGTTGTAAATACATTCCGGTTGCAAATCATGTGACTGTGGGGATGTTGCTACAGTCATAAATGTGAGTCCTAGTTGTAAGTCCCTTTTTTCAGTGCTGTGGCAACTTTGAATGGTCACTAAATGAATGGCTGTAACTCAAGGATTCCCTTTCTGTTGCACAACTTGGTGGTTAGGGACCTTCACTTCTACGATTGTCCAGTTTGGGCAATGTCTAAAAGAAAATCTCTTAGATAACCAGGCCCTAGGGTACTAATGCTTTTAAAAGGGGCAACCAACATCTTAAGTAACATGCAGGTCCTGCAGCTGTGGGACAATATGGCACCATCAAGGCAAAAAATGGATTCACTACATTTTGATCCATCTGAGTTTTCCAAGTGATTTTGAAAGACAGTTGCTTGTACTGCAAGTTATAGCAATCAAATTAAAAATAGAAATATTAGATTAGGTGGAATAACGCAATCCATTAAAGTATTTCTCATGTTGCATAGACTTCATTCTCCAACTTACTATTAATTCAAACAAACCAGGGAACTGATTGATGAAAGCTGACTACAATATAACATTTAAAATGGCAAGACAAGGAAACTTCACTAATTCAATATGTGCTTCTCAGTGGACTGCAAATATTGCATAATCCCCTTAGTGACTGAGAATACCAAGGTATTCAAATGGGGAAAATAGGCCATAACTGAATATGAAAAGCAAACAAGGCAGACCAGAAAACAAAACTGAAATGGATGCTAATGTCATTTACATTCATTTAATACAATCAACATGCTTACACTTCAAGTTTTTAATCATTTACTTTTTTTCAGATATTAAAAATTCTGTGGCAACATTTGAAGGAGCCCTGGGGCAAACTGTCCCTCAGCTTGAATGCCTATGCTATATTTCTGCCCAGTGGAATTGTTAATAAGCACTGGTTGATCCTTGGCATTGGGCGTTTCCCACATTTTAAAATTTTGACCTGCCCGAGGGCAGCTACTAACTAAAGTGGCAAATTGTGCATAATGTAATGCAAATCTAGGAATATTCATAATATCTAAGCAGTGTTTTTTTATTAATAGGTACACAATGTTTCTATGTAATAGAAAACGTATGTTTTTTCTACATTAAGATATACCTGATAAACTTTCATTAAAAACAGATGTAATTGAAGCGGCAATTGCAACTATCCTTGCAATATGGTTTAATAGATTATGGGATTTGGAAAGATTTTCTTAAATTTCATGTTTTGGGTGGTTATTTTTCCCCAAAGTTCTTATGCTGCTAGCCTCC
Source organism: Notechis scutatus (assembly GCF_049901735.1). Lineage (NCBI taxonomy): Eukaryota > Metazoa > Chordata > Lepidosauria > Squamata > Elapidae > Notechis > Notechis scutatus. Next base: position 147,247,813 of record NC_142012.1, on the reverse strand, counting down.
AAGCCAGCACAATATCAGGGAAGCATCCTAAAAATTGTCCTGTGTGAGTGCACTTCTAATCAGCTAGGAAATCTGGAACTGGAGAATTCAGATTTTTTCCCATTCTCTGCAAATATAGAATTGGATTTTAGTTATGATAAACAAGCCAATTTATTTTTCTTGAGTACTTACTTCTTACTTCCCTGGTTTCTATTTTGTAATTTCCCCGTTCTGTCACATTATACTATTTAATAGTATTGAGCCATGCAGTTAGAATGCAGTTGTTAGAATGCACTACTGCTGACTGCCGACTACCTGAGGTTGGCAATTCGATCTTGACCGGCTGAAGGTTGACTCAGCCTTCCATCCTTCCAAGATCAGTAAAATGAGGACCCAAATTGTTAGGGCAATATGCTGACTCTGTAAACCACTTAACTCTAAAGCACTGTGAAGTGACATATAAGTCTAAGTGCTATTACTAATAACTGTTACGGAAAGTCTATGAGGCCTCCATTTGTAACTGTGAGCATCCAAGGTGTACATCTCCAGCTTGACATGTGATATGAACCCAGCCATCAAATGTGGTTTATTAAAAAGAAGACCAACTAAGGTGGAGGGATTAGATATTGATAGACTATGAGTTTCACTGCTCCCTTAGATCTAGAATGCAAGTTTCATAACTTATGGGTGGGCTGGTTAGTTATTCTCAGACCAAGCCACTTCACAAGGTTGTTGTTGTACGGAAAATAGGAGGGTATATTATAAATACCACTTTGAGTTGTAAAAAAAAGTACATGATATAAATTGTAACACCAAACAAATCAACAATAAAATAACCTTTTCTTAATGAAAACACTTCAAATGAAAAATAAATGTTCCTAAGAAAAAGACATCAAACCTTTCCTCATAATTGAAACATTCATTTTCTTGACTGTTTGATTTATATTTGAATAAAATGCTTTTCTATTTAAAAAATACTGTGCCTCTACATTCACTTGTGGCAATATGTGGATATTATGATTTATCCCGAGCCTTTCCCATCCCAATATGATACTGGAAATTTTTATATAAAAAATTACACAGCTCTCATGAATATTGACATGAGAGCTGTGCGCATTATTGTATAATAATGCTATGTAATTATATGAATACTGATATGCCTTGAATGAATTGGCATCAATTTATAACCTGCAGCTCCTTTGTACCTCCCTGCAGCTCCTTTGTACCTGCAGCTCCTTTGTACCTCTAATAAGAGAACATACCCAACACATCTTCCCCCTATTTTCCCCACAATAACCTTGTGAGGTAGGTTAGTTGAAAGAGAGTGATTGGCCCACAATCAAATTGTTATTCTTAGATAAAATGAGGTGGATTTACCCAAACCCGGTAGACTTAAAAATCCAGAAATATGTATATTTCTCTTACCTTATAACCTAATGTTGGTATTTAATGCAGTGACTGAAGAACATTTAATGAAAAATAGCCTTGTCAGCCTTAAGAAATATTAGCTTTTCAGTCATACTATAACACAATTACTATCTTTTCACCCCACATCAGGAGTCTCATCAATCTTCAAAGTTGATTTTTTTGTATCAACAATTTTACCACATCAAACTATTTGTTTTTGTTTTCTTAATTTTTATCCTGCCTGTTCAAGGTAATATAAAAGGCAGTAAACATACCAACTGCTTTCTCCTCCATTTTCCCCACAGCAACAAACAACCCCGTGAGATGTATTGGACTGAGAAAAGGTGACTGACTCAAAGTCACCCATGCCTAAGGTGGAACTTGAACTCATAGTCACATAGTTTCTAGGCAACACCTTCACCACTCCACTGAATGGGCTCTCAGTTTCTTTCCTGCTTTACCATTTTATATTCAATTCCAACAAGGTCAAAACAAAGAATTAAAACCAAAAATAATCAATTAAAATAAATCATGCCAACCTTAAATGTCATAGACACCCATGTAATAAACTCCATCTATGAGCCATACACAAACCGCAATAACTTTTTTGGATTGGTAACCTGTCACAATAGAGAAAGGGGAAGAGAGCCAAAAAAATAGTCAGTGACAAGAACTAGGGGCAGGACTAGGAGTGAAATGCATAGTATAAAGTGGCCAATGATGAGCAAACAAATACAGGAAATAATTGGTCTAATTAAGTAATCCAAGGCTTCCGTTATCAGTATACAAAGGCACAGAATACAGGAACAAACAGAAAGAACTACAAGTCTTACTGCAGGCAGGAGGGAGAACATGATACAGAAGGCATTGCTGGAACCTGTTGGGAAGAAGCTTATGACTAGATGCAAAGACAGGAGAAGATAGACAAAAGAAAGAAAAGGGGCATTATATGTGAAAGGCCAAACATGAATTGAAATCCAGAAGTTTGAACACAAGAGTCCAGCATTTGGGTGAGAATACAAATAAGTATTATTCTACAATAGCTTGAGTTATTTGTAAAAATAATAAAGGAAAGAGAGGGGGGAGGGAGGGAGACAGGGAGAGAGAGAAGAAAATCAAAATAATGCCCTTCAGGGACAGGTTACACAACTTTCATGGCAGAAAGATTTAGTAATAAGCTCAGAGCTACATGTTGGATAGAGAGATCCTTGTATAAATTTGTCAAATAAATAAAGATTTACTGGAAATTTGTTGGAAAACCAGTTTAGTCAAGACTGATCCAAGCATTCCTCTTGTTCTTGCTGACTGTTTCATTTCCTAGAAAATTGAAGAAGAGACTAATTAGTTTGATCTAGTGATTAAGGCTAAAAATTGGGAGGCTGTGAGTTCTAGTCCCACCTTAAACATGAAAGCCAGCTGCGTGACTTTTGGCTGGGGGATGCTCTCAGTCCAACCCACCTCCCAGGATTATTGTTGTTGTCGGGGGGAAAAAATAGGAGCTGGAAGGAGTATTAGTATATTTGCCACCTTGTGTTATTTATCAAAATAATAAAGATAGGATAAAAATACATACATACATACATACATACATACATACATACATACATAATCTGTTGGAAAGAGCTGGTTAAAGAAATAAAAACTGTAGAAATTAGGAAATTAGGACTAGTACCTTGGGGTATAAGGTACAATAGAACGAGAAACTGTAGATATACATTCACAGTAGATTTCAGGAGAGCCAATTTCAATAAATTTAGGATCTCTTGTCCTGTACCCAGGACTTGTTCTGTGGACATATATTCTCAGGTCAAAGAATCTGCAGGCAATTTAAGAATATGACCAAAGTAAGGTGTTAGGAGTACAATTGCAAACTATTCCAAAGAAAATGGGAACACCTTCAGAAAGTGTTGTTGATACATTGAGAACTTTAGATTGAGATAAGAGTTGAAAAGGAGAGATGAAATATGAATCACCACTGAGATATGTCAGCAAGTAGTTAACGTTTGAAAAAAGCAAAAGCAGAAAGCTCCCACGGGTGTTGGCAGTGTTGTATCAGCAAGAAAGAAGAAAATTACTGCACCTCCTTCTAGAAGAAGATAGAATAGTAATAGATTACCGGAACTGGCCAGAACTCCTCAGCCTGATGGCCAAGAGCCACTTTCGTTATTTGTTTACCTGGTGTGACGAACCAATTATTCACGCAGTCAAGAAAAATGGAATTCAAACACTTTATTTCTGCACAGAAGCAAAGATGGCATCCCTACCGACTCTTTCAGTAAACTTCTGCAAAAATAAAGAGGACCCAAGAATCAGGATTAAATTAAACTTTCATATTTTTGCAAAGAAGCACAAGGTTACAATTTCACACATTGGTTTTTAATCCCTTTCTGGATGTACTGGCTCTAAGTTCTCATTTAAATTCTTAGCGGGTGTGGGAAGAAATATCCATCTGGTTCAGTTACAAGCTGGGAGAAAGACACGGAAAACATGGAGGCTGATTGGAAAGATGGTTTAATGATGAACAGAACCACCAAGCACATGGTTCTGGTGCAGCTGACAAAATGGAATTGAGAGTGAGGGGTTTTTATACCTTCTTTGAGCTTTGCACTTGAGCTTCCTGTTCCTGTGCAAGAACATGTATTATATTGGCTGTTGTCAGATTCCTATAGGGCCATACAGGGGTTATGTAGGGGTCATAGCTGACTCTATTGGCAAAGTACAAATTCTAGGTGTTTGGTTGAAGTTTGGACTGCCCTGAGGGTGATAAAAAATAATTCCTATTGTAGCTTTGTCCTGTGTTGGATCTTGAGTGATGGCTGCTTCTAATTCTACCATTCTGCCTTTGTTTTAAAATATCCTGTCTTGAATGGATTACCAAATCTCCATTTATAAAAGCTTGCCTCAGTATCTGCTGGGGCTATTAAGGAAAGTGGGGGGTTGCTTTCTGCCTCTAAAAATGTTTCTCTATTTCTCTCTTTGGGAAATATAATATTCTGCCTTTTTTAAATATTCATCAAAATATTTCATTTTCTAGGAGGAGGGGTGGCTTCCCACAGAGTAACAGAATAATAAAGTAACAGATTTGGAGAATCTGAAGGTCTTCTAGTCAAATTCTCAAGAAGCAGTTTGCTCAAGCAAGTTGCTCAAGAAGAAGATCCTAAACCATAATGATGAACTTTTTCTTACCTCCAGACCCCTGCCCAGATTTTGCCCATAGCTATAAGGTGTCACATTACTTCTCAATAACTGAAATGGTCAGAAATGGTGTAGGGCCTCCCGCTTGGGTGGGGGTTGGACTAGATGACCTACAAGGTCCCTTCCAAATCTGATTATCTGTTATTATCTGTTAACTGGCCTACTTGCAGCATTTTTAAAGAAATGTTTACCAACCACATCTCTTCATCAAAATAATAACCTCTATATGTGTGGTCTGGGCCTTTAGCAGTTTCTAGCAAGTATCATTGCTAATTCTTATCTCTGGTTAGCATTATCATTTTCTACTAGCAAGCTTTTGTTTTGTTCCTGAAGTTTAGTAGATAGCATGGTTCTTAGTTCATCAGACTTAGGTGGTTAAGTTTTAACACAAATAGGTGATTCAATATGGAGTAGTCTGTAACATAACCAGTTCTTTCATTAGCTGGCGTTAAAGCACCAAGCCTTCAAGCTCATACTTTGTTTGATTTCATTCAGACTGCCTGAAACAGAACAATTGATAAAAAAGAGTGTCAATCCAATAAATAAAGAAGTTAGAGAATACATTATTATAAATGAGTTTAAATCTTCAGGACTAGAACAATGACAACCAAAACTGTGGAAAGAGTTTGCAATACAATATTGAAACACCTTTTTGGGATTTTTGAAAAACCATGGAAGATGGTCCTAAAGACTGAGGACCAAGGGGACTAAATGTTACTCATGTATTCAAAAGCAAACCCAAGTAATTGCATATTGACAATAGGCTAAACTCTAGAACGAATTCTTGTGTTTATGGATACTTAGACAATAAGGAATTCCTTGAAGGAGCTAGAATGGTCTTATCCAGAAAAAATAATCTCAGACTAAGCCAATGTTCTTTACTTTTCTTTCTTTTCTTTTTTAAACAAAGTGACCGGTTTATTTAATAACAAGTAAGTGGTGGATATAGTGTTCAACTGTGCAACATAATCATAAATGCCTTAAATAATATATTTGAAAATAGGATCATCACATTTGCAGCTAACACAAAGACAGAGGAAATAACAAACACCTTAAGAATAGAAATCAGAAGGGGACACTTACCTGGATGTTAATCATAACATTCAGTATGTCATCTTAATAAAAGTATCTTGTTCATTTGACTTTTAGGTACTGTATAAGCTCTGTTTATGTGGATAATTAGTTTGAAGCCTTTGGAATGTACTCTAGTCTGCTTTGTTGTTAAGGTTCATTGAATTAAAGCTGTTTTGGACAAATAAAATGAAAAAAAAATAGGAATCAGAAGAACTGATTAAGTTTGAACAACAGAAACTAACAAGAGATAATTTCAACAAGGAAAAATGCAAAATAGTTTGTGTAAAAAAATTACTCAAATTATTCTGAGTTATCACAAAAAACAAAACAAGTGAAGATTTGAAGGTGGCGGGTGGCTTAGAAACATGAAATATGAAGGAAGGAAGGAAGGAAGGAAGGAAGGAAGGAAGGAAGGAAGGAAGGAAGGAAGGAAGGGATGGATGGATTTTAAATTAGAAGGAAGTAATTTTCAACTGTACATCAGGAAAAAAATAATCCTAAGAGTAAAAGCTGAAACAAGCTACCTTTCATATCATATCCACTCAGATCAACTGGAGGATTTTAGCCATGGTTGTGCTGGATTGGAGTAAAAAGCTCAGATTAAATCAATTGGTATATTTATTTATATAAGGATAGTATTGTTGTATGTCTCTTTAAGTTCTTGGTATCTTCTCTATACCTCCCTTAGCGTTCTTAAAAATGTTTATTATTAGGCTAATCTGTGCCTATTAGTCACATCTAAAGAGCAGACAGAAGTTAAGGTTATATGCTGGCTATTTCTTCCTGCTTTTTAGAATGTTAAATAGGATTTTGATGCAATTTAATATCAAAACTGGTTGATTGCATTTCTAGCAATGTTTTTGTAATGTTTTCATGCCATGAAATCCTTTTTCATCATTTCATGATTATGGTTGTCATGTTTCCTTCTTGGTTGTAAAGCAATTCATTTCATAGAATTTTCTGCTACTTCAAACACATGCTAAGTCTGCCTCTGAGCTATTAGCTGTATTAGACTTCTATAGCCTTGTGGGTCTTACTATTGGCATGTATTGGTGCAAGAAGACTCAGCATAAGCTATCTTTGGACGAATAAAATGATGGTTTACACCTCCAGTTGTTGGTTTTCTTGGTGATTTTTACCACAACAGGTTATAGCTTAATGTTTTTTCTAGGAAAGATGGTTTTGTGGAAGAATTCAATTTAAATAATTTAAAAGTGGTTAATAAAGGTTATGTATGTTGTTAATTTCCAGAAGTCCATCCAGATCTTGCTATGTCATTAGACCAGGGTTCCAAGGAACCAGTGAGATCTTGATCCATTTCTGTGGTTAACAATCATTCTCACTTTTTTGTTTTTATATTTTTTTAAATAATGACTCTTTATATATATATCTGTTGTTTTAATTAATTGTTGTATACCGCCCAGAGTCACTTTTTGTGAGCTGGGCAGCTGTATAAATTTGATAGATAATTAAAGAGGTTTAAGAGAGAGTTTGGCAAAGAAATGGGATTGAAATTTCAATTTATTGAGAAACTGGAAGGACCTGAATCCGAACAGTGGTTTTTCGAAATTGACATGTTTTTGAGAAATCCACAGCAGTTTAAGTTCTTTGTTACAAATAGAACTCTTACGATAGACCTGATGAAAAAACAACTAGAATTATTTTTCTAGTAGTAAGCAATTTGGCTTTGATTCATTTAAGGAATAAATAGAAATGCAAAGGAGATGAATAAATGCTGAAGACATTTTATAATAGTGTATACTGTCTTATACAAAGAGGATGAGTGAAAAACTGAGGCTATCTATATATGATAATGAAATGCTAGAGTTATTACCCCAGTTGATAACCCCATGAGAACATGAAATAATCTTAATTGGATTAATGTTAAACAACCTATGGAACTTCCTTGAAGAAATAAACGCTCTAGAACAGGGGTTCCAACCTTGGCAACTTTAAGACTTGTGGACTTCAACTCCTAAAATTCCAAGCCAACATGGTGGGCTGGGGGATTCTGGGAGTTGAAGTCCACAAGTCTATAAAGTTGCCAAGTTTGGACACCACTGCTCCAGAAATTGGGAAGATGAAAACATGTAATTAGTGATGAAGCTTTTAATACATGCAGAGGTATTGAGAAGAAATTAGCAGAGAATAGAAAAGTTGCATTTAAAACCAAGCAGACAGATATGATGTTACTCTGAAGCAGTCCAAAAGCTATTCAGATTAAAAGCCCTCCGCCCTCTTGTTATTGGTACGAAACAAGCTAACCCACATTCCAGAGGTAATGACTAAAGGCGAGACAATAGAATTATTACATCCAAGGCAGCAGAAAGGTAAAACTGCCAGGGACAAATGTGTTGACGCAGAAAAAAATTGGGAAGCTGACTATGAAAAAGTTCTAATTGATGCAAATAGTAATTTAATCGACGGAAATGGATCTGGATTTCAAAACTCTTGTTTTGCTAGATGGAAGGCAACTCTTGCTGTCAGCAAAAGAGCTTCAAAATTACATGGCAAAGTGGAAAAAAGGGACATGGCTAAACTGAACATTAAAAATGTTTTGATGTTTCTATGTTAAAGGCTGGGTTTTTAATTTATGCATTTGTTTCTTTTAATGTATAAGATACCTAGTTGCAAGTAACTCAAAGCAACAAATGGAAATTAAAAAATAAGTCATTAAAAACTGAAATAAATTATTAACAATACCATATCAGGGAAATACTAGTCTAAAAATTTTCTAATATTACATATTATATATTTATATAATATGTAGGGGTTAAATGTCACGGATCATGCCATATGTTACATCATGATTAAAGATAAGTTGCAGACTAAAATATCTTGTTTAACACTGCCCAGATCACAAAAAAGAATTATAGGCTATAAAAAACTAGGTCAATGCTAGGAATTTAATTTCTTATAAAATTGAAATAAAAACTCTAAAGAAAAAACAGAAATTTAGAATGTAGCATAAATCCATGCAATAGTTAATATTACAAGAATGGTTTCCAGAGTAGAACTGAATTATACATCAAATTTACTTTTTAAATATGAGATTATTATGGACACCAAGCCTAGTCCCATTATTTAATTAGACATTCCTTTAAGGAAGAGCTGAATATCTTTCCTAGTAGGATGCATATAATGTCTTTGCTGCAGTTAGTATATATTAAGCTAATTCAGTATGCTTTCAAGGAACATACGATTCAGTACTACTTAACAGAAATATCTCTGGTTGCAGGGGGAATTAAGCTTTCAAAATTTGTTTCAAATTGTCCAAAATTGTTGGACTTTACTGCATAGCCACCAAATATGAAAAAATGATCCAACTTTGCTCATTGCACTTCCAACAATTTTTAGAAAATAATTTAATCATTTTAGTAATCAAGTACTCTTATATCAGTTTTATCTGGAATATAATATTTGGAATGAATTTAATAATCTTCTACTGAAATTTCCGTGGTTGCACTTTTATTACACTATTCAAATGCATGCACCTAGACATGCCTTGTTCCATTTTTGACTAGCATTTCACTAATACTTTATAAATTAAATTAATACTTGTTGATAGTTGTGTGTAATAGTCAGCTCTTATAATTCCACTTTTATAAAATATATAATTATAAATATATAAATTATAATTTTTGAGAAATAGTTTCTAAATTAAATTAATAATTGTTTATAGGTGTATCTTACAGGCAGTTTAATCTAGTGGTGAAGACACTGGGCTAGAAACCAGGAGATTTTGAATTCTAGTCCCGTTTTAGGCATGAAAACCAGTTAGGTGACCTTGAAACAGTCACTTTCTGTGAACCCAATTTACATCCCAGCATGCTTGTTGTGGAAAAAATAGTAGGAGAAAGGAGTATTGTAAGTGTTTGCCCATCTTGAGTTATTTATAAAAATAATAAAGGTGGCAAATAAATTAAAAAATGTGTCAAATTTCTCCCTTATTTCTATAATTCTGCTCATGTTGCACTTTGTACCAGAAAAAAATTAAGTACACTAGACCAATGGCCCCTGACCTTTTCAGCAGCGGGAACCGGTTCGTGGAGAGAGGTTTTTCCGTGGACCAGAGTGGGTGTGGTTTCATGTGCTGCCTGTATCCCATAGACGGAGCTTCACTTGTTTGCACAGCCCAGTTCCTGGCATGCTGTGGCCCAGTACCAGTCCATGAACAGGGAGTTGAGAACCAGGACTAGATTATTATGAAGTAAAAGTCTCAAAAATTTATCTGCATTATGTCAACAATTAAATCTTGCAGTATGAACAAATTATTGTTTTTCCACACATCTTTTAGTATCCTCCTCTACATAAAAGCATAATTCATAATGAGAGGGGGTACTTGTACTTAAAAGATAGTCCTTGTTTAATGACTTCTTGTTCAGCAGTTTCATCAATATTTTTTTATCATTCACTACTGGTAGGAGTCACATTGCTGAAGGCATTTTAGCTTTTATGCTTCACATTTCCAGGTAAGCTATATCTGTTTCACTTCCATCATCAAATTCTTAACCTATGTAGGAACTATTTTAATGTAATGTCTTGATTATTTATTTCTAGTAAATGACTTTTCCCTCAGTGAAACTTTCTCTCAATATATCCCACATGATTGTAGGTTTTGTCTTTAAATTTGAAATGATGCAGAGGTCTGCCACAATAATAGCACTATTTGTTTTGACCTGTTGCTCTCTGTGTGCTACGGAAAGTTTTTCACATCACTTTTCTTTCTGATAGCAGCTCTCTAGTGCCTCTAGCAGTAATTTCCATGAAGGTAGCAATTTTATGAACTCTCTTAATTACTAAATGTGCCTCTGATAATTTTTTCCTCCAAATTCCAGAAACAATCCAGTATTTCTTTGTATTATTTATTTATTTATTTATTTATTTATTTATTTATTTGATTTGCCAATTGTTTACAAGATAATAAGTATAAGTGTATACATAGTTGTGAATACATGAAATGGGTACATATAAGAAAAATAAAAGAAGAATAAGAGAAACAATAGGACAGGGACGGTAGGCATGTTGGTGCGCTTATGCACGCCCCTACAGACCTCTTAGGAAAGGGGTGAGGTCAATAGTAGACAGTCTAAGGTTAACGTTTTGGGGTTTGGGGAAGAAACTACAGAGTCGGGTAGAGTATTCCAGACATTGACCACTCTATTGCTGAAGTCATATTTCCTGCAATCAAGTTTGGTGCGGTTAACTTTGAGTTTGTATCTATTGTGTGCTCTTGTGTTGTTATGGTTGAAGCTGAAGTATTCATTGACAGGTAGGACATTGCAATGTATGATTTTATATACCATGCTTAAATCAGACCGAAGACGGCGTAATTCAAGGTTTTCTAGTTCTAGAATTTCAAGTCTGGTGGCATAAGGTATTCTACAACGAGTAGAGGAGTGGAGAACTCTTCTTGTGAAATATTTCTGGACTTTCTCAATTGTGCTAATATCAGATACGTAATGTGGGTTCCAGACTGATGAACTGTATTCGAGTATTGGTCTAGCAATGTTTTGTATGCTCTGGTTAGTAGTGTGATATTACCAGAGAAAAAGCTACGTAGGATTAGGTTAACAACTCTTAATGCCTTTTGGCTATGTAGTTGCAGTGGGCTCTAGCACTTAGATCATTAGAGGTGAGTATTCCAAGGTCCTTTACAGAGCTTGGGTCATCAACAAGATCTTGACTATTCAGCTTGTATTTTATTTTCTGATTTTTTTTTGCCAATATGTAAGACAGAGCATTTATTTGTTGAGATTTGAAGTTGCCATTTGTTTGACCATTCTGATACATAGTCAAGATCTTTTTGTAGGGTAGCAGTATTGTCTGTGGTATTGAACAGCTTTACATCATCAGCGAAAAGAACGCAATCACAAGGTTCACATAGTTTTTTTAAGTTTAGCTTCTTGTACTTCTGTGAACTTTCCATTTCTGTTTGTGCTTACGAATTCCAAAATTAATACAATCAACAGTAGTTGGGCACAAAGCTAAATTGTCAGTCTCATTGTAAGACAGAGTTGCTTCCTATATCATTCCTACACCAGTCAGGAACAACTGTTATCAGCTGTGCTCATTTGTCTCCAAAAATTGTTCAAGTCTCTCTGTATGTACTGTAATGTCCCGTCAAGTGGCACTATCAAATACATTCATCTTAGTAACAAGGCTAGCCAGCTAGCTCTACTATTTTTCATTTTGTTCAGTGTAACTTATTCAATGTTCTTTTACTATTCTTTCTCCGCAATTAGAGATAGTAACTATAATCTACAGATCATACATTTTTATTTATATTAATTGGCCTTCTAATTTGTAGTTACTCCTTAGAGGTTCAATATATTTTTGTAGACATCAGAGAAATGGACTTGAAAAATGAAAGAGGAGGGGAGGTTTTTTTTTACTTTAAGCAATCTTACTTTTTAAATATAAGTAGTCCTTGATTTACAACTTACAAATTTTGAGCCCAAATTTCTGTTGCTAAACAAGACAGTTGGTAAATGAATTTTTCCCCATTTTAAAATCTTTTTGGCAGTTATTAAATGAATCACTGCAATTATTAAGTTAGCAACATGGTTGTTAAATGAATCTGGATTCCCCATTGACTTTGCTTGTCAGAAGGTCACAAAACATGATCACACTGCAACCATCAATACAAGTCAGTTTCCTAGCATTTGAATTTTGATCACATGACCATGGGGATACTGCAATGGTCATAAGTGTGAAAAATGGTCATAAATCATTTTGTTCAGTTCCATTGTAACTTTGAATGGTCACTAAATGAACTGTGGTAAGTCAAGGACTACCTGTGCTCTATATAGCTGTCAATCAAAACTTTGTGTACCTAATTAAAAAAACAATTTAAACAGCTGCTATTAATGGAAAGCTGATCATCTTTAATATACATGAGAGTACTGCCTTGTAAAAAAATGTAGCTAATGCACGGCATCAGCTTTTTTCACCTGGCACTGAGACAAAAATTTCTTGTAGTTTTTCATATATAGAAAACATTGTAACACTGGCAAGTAATTGTTTATTTTTGATTAGCATACATCTAATTACTCTTTCCTGCACTAGGTCTAACCTTGGGAATGAGTGGTACGTTTTCTTATGGCTTAGTTTCTGTCATGCTGTGGAAAGGAGAAAAAAGTGTGGGATTTTTTCCCCCATTTCAAATCACAATACAATTAATTAAATATTAAAGTTGAGAAGAGAAAACAAATAAATTCCACTTAAAGTTATACTTAAAAATCCCCAGTTCAGAACCTAATTGCATTGTATGCATTTTGTTCTTATATTTTGTTATCACTAATATCTATATTTTTGTTCTTGTGTTGATGTGTTTTGATACGCTACATTTGAGAAAAGAATATACACACACATATCCGGGAACAAATTTCGTTCTTAGCATTAAGAGAGAGTCTCACATTGTTGTTGTTCTTTTTCCTGCAAAAGAATCTGAAACTTAAGTTTTTGCAAACATCATCTTCTCCTTTTTCTTCCCTGAAAAGTAGGGAGAGGGAAAAAATCCGCTGTGAATACAGTAGAGCCAATTTGAGCAGAAAGTGGCTGGCAGAAAAATTACAATTAATCAGACTCTTCTTCTGAGTTCCTGTTTATGCTTGAAACCACTTGCAGAAGCTTTGGGGTTTGTTAAAAATCAAAACAAAACCGAGGAAGAAGTAATTTATAACATCATTTGAACTTCGTTCCTTTTTATGTTGAACATGTTAGAAAATTCTGGATACAAATCTAGCCAGGTCCTCCATAGAACACACAGGACCAGTCACTAGGAATGGAGGCAAAGTTTATTCAAGGGTACAGAGCAATTGAAGGTTGCAACAGAAGTTACAGGTCTGAAATGTTTGCCTTTATACCTTTCCTTTGCTCCCTCTAGGAACAGAATCTGCCCACTAGGAATTATTGGGAGCTGCAATTAACTGGATAGCCAAAAGGGGGCACTTGGGGGCTAGACTGAGCTTGTGACTTTTTTTTTTTTCCAGTTGTTTACCATATGAACTGGCTGCTTAGCTAACATTTAGGCTGCAGATGGCAGTTGCTTATTAATAGGTATAATCTCTGGTATCCTGAAATAAATGTTTACCTGAATGGCTGTGACCTTTAGCCAGTTTCATCCTCTCTGTATGTAAAGGATTTCCACATCCTGAGGCATTTCTTATGGTTTCATTTAGTTGCTGATATTTACCAATTTCTTAGAGGGAGATACATTTTGATAGCGCAGTCCAAGAGTCAGTATGGGCAGAAATGCTTAAGTGATTATTTTGTGACCTGGTGTTTACTGAGAGTTGGAATGGCCAAGGTCAGTGGGTTATGTGTATGGCAAAGGTGTCATAGGATATGTCATGTGATATGGAAGTCACACTTGGAATACTGCATCCAGTTTTGGTCGCCACGATGTATAAAAGATGTTTAAACTCTAGAAAGAGTGCAGAGAATAGCAACAATGATGATTAGTTAGGGGACTGTAGGCTAAAACTTAGAACGGTAGCTGGAATTGGGTATGTCTAGTCTAGTGAAAAAAAGGACTGAGGTGACATGATAGCAGTGTTCCAATATCTCAGGGGCTGCCACAAAGAAGACAAAGTCAAACTATTCTCCAAAGCACCTGAAAGCAGGACAAGAAGTGGATGGAAAGTAATCAAGAAGAGAAGCAACCAAGAACTAAGAAAAAATTTCCTAACAGAACAATTAATCAGTGGAACAACTTGCCTGCAGAAGTTGTGAATGCTCGAATGCTGGAAGTTTTTAAGAAGAGATTGGACAACCATTTGTCTGAAATGGTATAGGGTTTCCTGCCTAAGCAGGGGGTTGGACCATTGGAAGACCTCCAAGGTCCCTTCCAACTCTGTTATTCTATTCTATTACTCTTCTTCCCAAAATTCTGCCTTTGTGCAAAGCAGGGACTCTTAATTCCATACAACTTTAATTGTCATGGAAACTATATTTTGAACAACCTGTATTCTCATGAGGAAGGCTTCCATGAGCTTGGGATGAATTGTTGCTTCCAGTTTGGAAAATATTCTCCGATCTGCCCTAGGCAGATGGGTCACTTTGGACAGGGGAGCAGGAAAATATTGTTATTACCACCCACATTTCCTTATGAAATATGCTTACTTGGGAGAAAGAGACTGATTTTTGTATAGAAATAAAGAAAGAGACATTAAACAAGCATACAATAGGGATACATTATGTAGAAAACAATGCCTTGTACTTAACAACCATGCTTTTAACTTAACAACTGCAGTGATTCACTTAACAATGTGGTAAAAAATATCATAAAATTGGGCAATACTCACTTAACAATCAATTGTGGCTGTAAATCAAGGATTACCTGTTAATAGTTTCCTACTTACCATATTCACTTGTTTTAATGAGTAAGCTGTAAATATTTTAAAAATCCACATACATGTTTTCTTAAATAGGAACATAATATGAAGTATATTTTTTGCTTTCTTTTCAACATGTGGGAATATTGAATACCTTCTGCTTTGTTCTGTTTTTCTCCCCAATCTAACTCCATGCAGAAGCAAACATGGACTTTTGTATGTTCATCTCAGTAATTGTGAAAATGGTGAAAAGTGGAACAATTGTTGATTTTTCTTTCTTTCTACTGTTTTCCTGAAGGTGCAAGATCCACTTTTTAATGTGGGGAAAAATAAATGTCTTTGGAAAAAAACGTGGATCTCCATTCACCTTCATGAGCAAGGCATGAAGGGAATTTGATTCATAATGTGTGGTTCCGGAAGGAATTTTCACTCAGCTTTAAAAGAAGGTCTAGTTTGTCAATCAAATTGAAATCCATTATTCCTTGTCTGGCCTTCGGGTGGAAAGATCTCTTTTTAGAGGCTCTTTGGAGGTTTTATTCATAAATGCATAGAACTCCCATTACTGTACTTATGCCTTTTCATAAGTAACTTGACAAAAGGAAGTTTCCAATAATCCAATTTTGAAATGCTAATGAAGATGAAGACTGAACTATTAATATCAGTCTAATGCTGACACTAACTAATACTATTACTATTACTTTAGATAGTGGTATGTGCAATTTTCTTTTCAGCACACAAGTGACTATGACCTCTGGGCAGTAGTAGAATTTTTCTTATTGTCATTTTTCATTAGTCCTCACAGCTAGAACAGCCATGCAAAGAAAATATGTGCAAAGGGATGATTGTGAATTACTCTGTATGAATAAAAACATGTTTCTTCTTGACAAATTACCTTTAATGTGGCACCATCCAGGTGTATTAAGATTGCAACTCCCACAGCTCCGAGACTTTAACATATTTCCTCTGATTTCCATTGATTTTCCATAATTTTCTTGTTGCAGGTGAATAACCCAGTAATTTGCTAGGCAAGTAAGACATAGCACAGAAGTTAAAATGCCAAGATTCTTACACAATTAAAAGGTTTGGAGCCTTTCAATGGAAAACTGTTCTTCAGAGACAGGTAATATTTGAAGTTTATGAGGTTTAATACTATGTTCTATGATTCTCAGAAAACTAGAAACACAGTTGCTGTGTAATAAACCAAGTCACAACTTCCTCCATGCTTTCTTGAGCATGGACCATGCTTTGAATCAGAAGAAAATGTGGCCATTTTAAAAACGGTCTCTTCTGGATTAAAGCAGTTTCCTTTTTCATGAATACAACACTGGTACATATGCCTCTGTTATATGGAGTATGAGATGGGAACAAGGAAGGATTCGTGTTTATTAGTTAATCAAATTTATATATCCACCCAACTCATCCAAGGTGATACTGATAAGCAAACAAGAATAGCAAGAACAATAAATAAAAACAAAAAATGTACAATATGGGAAACTTTATTAATAAATACCATAAAATCAAAAATACAAGCCATAGGAGAGAGATGATAAAAATGGCTACCTCAACAATGGACCCATCTGAGCAGGTCTCTCTTCGCCTGGGAGCCCCAGCCTAACTGTCAACTCTGAAACAAACCTGGCTGAGGCCATCTTTGAGACTTCATGGTTGCCACAAAATGGAGGGGGAAAATTGAGATGGCTTGGCTTTGCCATCAAAACAAAAAGTTTTCTTGTGGGAACCAAGGTCATTCTAATAAGTGGCTGTGAAGAGGAGGAGTGGAATAACCAAGCAACTTGCTAGCACCATCATTGGACAATGTGACTGATGACCTGAGGGGAAGGGAGAACTTTCTTTAATTAGGTGAAAACCACAGGAACTTTCAGAGTCAGTTTTCACCAGTTGTGCCAATATGATGTATCCAATAAATTGTTCTTTGAGAAAGCTACCTGCCTCAGAGTTCTGCTAGATTGACAGCAGACCCCATCTCCTTTTCCCCATCCCCCATTTGCTGCTTCCCACTCACCCATCTTTTTTACTAGTCATAATGATGTAATTTCTTTGTTTTCTTTTTATTTTACTGCTCTATTTTTCTTTTGCTTTGTTTAAACTTTTTTTATTTCTTTGTTTTTCATTATTGTAGGACACCTAGAGTAGCTCCAGGGCGAGACATGTGGCATATATATTTAATAATAACTGGAGTACCACATCATCATTGATAAATCGCCATCAGTCAACTCCAAAAAGCAGCTTTACTTGGAATAGCTTACATCCTGTGAAGATACCACGAATACATATAAACGTCAACCTCTACCTATCCCAGGTTGTTAGGAAGGACTTGATAGGTGGTTAAAAATGCCAAATCCAGTCTGAACATCTGACTGACTCTGCGATGAACCATAATAGTAATTTCATTTTCCTTCTTTGCCCTTCACAAGATTTCTGTTTTGGTAGATTTCTCTATGTGTATTCTATTACATTTTAACGCAATTGCACTCAGGATTACATTATATTATATTTTTTGGATATATAAGTGTGTGAGAGAGAGAGTGGGTGGAGAGAGGGGGGATTTTATTTTGCAGTTAAGCTCAAGATATAACACATTTTAAATAAGTATCAGTTGTCTTGCATAACAGTGGCCATTTTGAATATATATAATATAATTTGTATAATCCGAATTATGCTAGCTCTAGTAATCATATACTTAGCAATTTTCCATTTCACTTAACCCCTTTTCGGCAGTAAAAAGTAACCTAAACTTCAGCCTTTTTAACTTTTCTATTTTAAGCTGTTAAAACTTAATTTTGTAAATAACCTTCCTCCTGCAAATAAGATGAGATTATCCATAAAATTAATACATGAACTCTGTGAAGGAAGATGATTAGAAAACTTCAATGATTTTGAATCAGGTGTGATAAGGAAACATTGAATCTCTCTAAGAATGCACTGCTTTTCATTGGTCTGTGATATACCAGGTTTACAGAGAAAGTTCAATATTTTGAAATGTTGTCATTTCCCAAATCTGTAGAACAATCTATAACAGTTCTCTAATGTATAAATAATATATAAAGTTTTTCATAGACCTAAGGACAATCATACAAGACTCTACATGGATCTACCCTTGAAGCCTCCAGAAGCTTCAACTGATATAAAATGCAATTATGGGTGTGTGTGCCCCTAGAATGGAATAAATGCATACCTACAAAAAGAATATATAAATAAACAAATAAATAAAATAAAAGCAGCAAAAGGAATTCATCAGATGGAGCATGCATGCATGAATGCACCCATTTGCCTTGCATGGCAAGACATATGTGTAAGTCCAGGCAATTTTCCTCTATCTATCTATCTATCTATCTATCTATCTATCTACCTACCTACCTACCTACCTACCTACCTACCTACCTACCTACCTGTCTACTGTATCTATCATCTGTATCATATTTCTTAACCACCCATGCCTTTCCATAATGTCTAACTGGAACTAAATATTAAATAAATTTCAGTTTTAAGAACTAAGCATAAAGAATCTAATAAATTATTGCATCCATTACATTTCTATGAGAACCAAAGATTTCCTGCACAGTATAGAGTTAGTTGTTTGTTTGTTTTCTTGAGCCAGTTCCAACCTTACTTATATACACACACAATCCTTGATCTCATTTTCCCCCATCTTCCCTTTATCTCTGATAGACAAATTAGTCTTCTTTAGTTATCATCTGTGACTTCTTGGACTATACTAAACATCCTAAAACATATAGCCAGTTATCATCTGTTTTGGTTTTGATTTTTCAGCATTTAACAGATATTGCTTAGCAGTAACTAGATTAAAAATAAATCCTAAATTGAAAAAAATCCAGAATAGGAATGGACTCTCTGATAAGGCTAGATCATCTTGACCAGCCCTGAAACTTATATGAAAATACTGCCTTGAATTTTAGTCACTTTATCCACAAGGATTAGAAATGTCAACTATTCAGACTGACAAAATTCTCTACAGAAAACATGATTTACATAATTTCCTCCTTAATTTTTCTTTCCCTTTAGAGGCAGCATGAGAACACTACTACATGAGATATTTTACTGCAATAGAGAATGTGTAAGTAATGAATTGCTTAGCAGTTCTGGACATTGCTCTCCATTTTTAGAATGGATTTGATTAACTGTTCTGTTGAATATAGATCTTAACTATATATTGCCGAGAGTAGCCACAAAGGAAGTAGCTATTTTTAAAAATATAAGCAGACAAATACAATCATTCTGGAATAAATCTTGCTGCAAGAGATGCAGATACAGTACTTTACATATGACTAAACATAATAGTAATAAAATAAACAGTTCAAATAAAATTTACTCTGTACAATATCCAGGATCAATCCATAATATGGAAATAAACTGCTTCTTCATAAAGAGAAAATATCCGACTGCTTTTTAAAAACCAAATGCTGTAGAACATGTTGATGATTTACTTTTCATTTGGATAATTGTGGTTTACTGTATTCTTTTATGTATTTAGAAAATTAATGCTGGTTTTTCTTCATGCCAAATCAAGCATAAGTGTGTAGACCAATTCCCAGCCATTTTCTTAATGTGGATTGCCACATAAGCCAAGACTTAGCAAAACGGTGCTTGTAGGCAACATGGAATGTGCACCTCTGTAGTATTCACAAATTAAAGGGCATTTTTAAAAAGGCTAATATCTTGAATGACTTGGATGACTCAAGAAATGTGGGTATTTAAGGAAGAACATCAGCATTGTGTAAATTTTGATTTATATGCAGTTAGTCCCCAACAAGATCACAATTGGGAGCAGAATTTTCATTGTAAGCCATCGTAAGTTGAGTTGGGCCCATTTTGCGATTTTTAAAGATGGACATTGAGCAAATTGCATGTCATTAAGCGAATCCAGCTTCCCTGGTGCATGCTTTTTCACTGGATATCAGCAAAAGAGTCACAAATTACAAATAGAATGCTGCAATGTGTTTGATCAATTTAATTTATTACAGACATAGACCAGAGACTGCAATGGGTTTTAAATATGAGCCGGTTGCCAAGTACTCAAATGGGAATGGTGCAATAGCTGTAAGTGTGAGTATAGGCTGTAAGTCACTTTTTCTAAAGTCAGTGTAACTTTGGTTGTTAAATGAATGGTTGTAAATCAAGAATTGCCTGTAGTTTGTAGACCACCAGCAGGCCCTTAGGAAGCAGTGAATGAGCATATTTAAGGATAACAGGTAGTCCTCAACTTACAACTGTTCACTTAATGACTGTTCAAAATTACAGTTGCACTGAAAAAAGTGACATATGGCCATTTTTCACACTTATGACTGTTGCAGCATCCCTGCGATCACATGATCAAAATTCAGACGCTTTGGCAACTGGGTTCATATTTATGATAGTTGCAATGTCTTGGGGGTCATGTGATCATCTTTTGTGTGTGACCTTCTTACAAGCAAAGTCAATGGGGAAGGTGTGTTACTAACTGAACAACTGCAGGGATTCACTTAACAATCCTGGAAAGAAAGGCCATAAAATGGGGCAAAACACATTTAACAAATGTTTCATTGAACTACATAAATCTTGGGCTCAGCTGTGGTCATAACTTGAGGGCTACCTGTATTACATTAGATTTCTATAGTGCCTTTGCAGCAGTTTCCTGTCTAGCATTGCAGAAGAAGGCTAGGAGTTAATACACATGGAGCATTAGCCATAGATCAGAGATAATTCATCAATTGTACTTAGAGAGGACTAAATGGATTATATCACTGTCAAATCATCCTCTGTTTACCTGCTCCAGTTCAAAATTTTGCTTTACGTTTTAGCACTAGCTGTGCAATGCGGTTCATCTGTGCCACCTTTGATCAAAATAAGATTACCTATTAGCCATCTGAATTACCACAGTGCAGAGAACCAGAGAGATAATCCTGGAGAGAAGAACAGATGTGGCAAAGGCAGAATATAGTTGAATTTAGCTGTTGCAGTGTTGAAATAGCATTTTGCCTTTTCTTCTGATTCATGCCTGGCCGTACAAATGTTCTATGACACCTCCATGATTGTGTTGGTGATGATGCAATCGGAGTCAGATTTCTGCCCATCTTCTCTTGGCCCTTAGAGACTATTAAGGAGGAAGAGACTGGACATTTTTTCCCCAGCTGCATTGTTCTGGAAGAAAAAGATTAGTTTGCCATTGGCATTGTAGAGATGTTAAATAGAAATGGGGAATGTATGAAGGTTTTGGCTCAATCTCTCCCACCACCATTCCCACCACTACATGCAGAGAGTGAAGAAGGTGATTGTGTCAGAAATATGCAACAAATATTACCTATGAATAAAGAGCTGAAAGAAAATAGAAAGAAATAGAATTCTTTATTGGCCAAGTGTGATTGGACACACAAGGAATTTGACTTGGTGCAAATGTTCTCAGTATACATAAAATAAAAGATATATTCCTCAAGAGTCAAGAATCATTAGGTACAACACTTAATGATAATCATAGGGTACCGTAAGCAATCAAATCATACTAGGAAACAGTCAATATAAATCATAAGGATACAAGCACTTGGAAACAGTTCAGATGACACCTCCCTAATTCACTTAGATCTAAGAAAGAAGAGAGATAAAGTACAACCAGATTTGCCAGATTCTTTTATTACAGTCTATGTCAATAAGTTCTAAACTTCCTGTAGAGTTAATTTTTGATTTGGTCAACCTAGAAAGTCTCATCCCAACTGATGGCAGAGAAAGAGGGAGAACCAGGACAACACTTTCTCCACAACTTTCCCCCCAAAGGGGAGGTTAGCAAACAGTTGGAAATTACCTTTGGATCTAGCATTGATTTTACTTTAATTATTTAGCGATCAATATTTATACAACTTATATAACCCTTGGCAATTTCTTCAGGAGGAAAGGCAGAGGCAAATGACAACACCAGGAAAAAAACATCCAACAATCTAAAGGGGCTTCATTCACCCTTGGAAAACCTGTGACAAGATCAGACCCACAGAAATAACAGAACAAAACCCCTCTCTTAGCCCCCTACTCAGCTACAGTCCAACTCAAGAGTGGTTCTAAGTAACTATCCTATCCATCAGATGCCTATAACGATTTGCACCCAAAGAAGAATCTTCTGCCTGATTTGATCACCTCCAAGACTATAACTACTGCCCCTCACTACAGTTCATTTCTGTTCAAATAGGTCCTGAACCTGTCCACCGTATCTATAAATCCTGCCGTCTATAATCCAGATGTCAAACTTTCTCCAAACAATTAAGCATAATAATCTGTACTGATGTAATTACAGTTAGAAACTGTGCGGGAAACATTCCAGAAGGAGGCAGTGGCAAACCATTTTTGCACTGTTAGTAAGAAAACTACAAAGATTGTCCATGAAAACATAAGAAATCAAGCTTGACTTGGAAGACATGAACCTTTAATGTCAGCTCAGTAACTTCTTTTCCACTGTGCAGTATATGCCAATACAGGATAGAGCACATCTAATAAATGTTATCACTCAATTTGTAAGGATAATATTATACTTCAGATTGCCTATCTAAAGCCCCATAGCAAAAGGAAAACAGAATACAACAGGCAGACAAAACTTTAATTAGAGCCTGGAGGTAATGGAATCTATCCAATTTAATCTCTGCCAAAGCATTATGTTTTTCAAGATGCACTAGTACACAACTTTGGTGAATATTAAATAGATTATATAATACAAGAAGGAAATGGATCCAGAAAATAACATACCAAAAGTCCAGGTAGGTTTTTTCTTTTAGATTTATTTATTTTATTTATTTATTTTGTCAAGTGATTATAAGATAACAAGTATAAGTATAAACATAGTTATGAACACATGAAATACATATAAGAAATATATATAAGATACATATAGGATACATATAAGAAAAATAAAAAGAAACAATAGGACAGGGACGGTAGGCGGTAGGAAAAAAAAGATTTTGAGGTACCTGGGAGCGCCGTGCGCTGCGTTTTGGTTTAATCCCAAGCGGCTGGGTGGGTGTGAGAAGAGGCGAGCGAGAGTCTCTGCTGCTGCTACCCTTGGTGCTCCAGCCTTGGGCTTCCTATGGGTGGGGGGCTGTATTGTTGGAGAAACACGGTAGCTCAGGGTTAAAATGAGCGCTCCTTGGCGCTCTCTGAGCTTGGTTGTTTTCAGGCTAGCACTGAATATTACCTAGTTTGTGTAACGAAACACCTGCAAGTTCGCTTGATAGATGGCTAGTGTACAAATTTATTAAACAAATAAATAATAAAATAAATAAATTTAACAGGAAAGACTGAGGTGGTCGTTGTTTGGATGGAATTGGAGAGCTCTTCAAAGAAGAACTTAGGGAACAAAAGGCAACGTTGAGTTCTTTAACCGTTGTTGTTTTTTAAATAGAAACCCAATAAAAGAAAGATAAACTAGTTTTCCTCTGTACTGCATTCCGGGTTTTTTTTTAATTACATGTCGCTGATTTACACTTAACGATTTTTTCCCACTCCCTTAGTGTACTTTGCTAAGATTGCTTACAATACTAACCAAAAAAAGCGAACCGCGTGTTTGTGTGTCTGTTTGTGTGTGCGTGTGTTTATCGGTGTATCGTTATATACAGTACCTATCGGCAGAGGGCGCGAGAGAGCAAGGCTGGCTGTGAGAACTGGTGGACTTCAGACTCCAGAAGCCCTTGGCGGAGTTCCTGCCAATCATGGAAGAGCGCCTTGGCGCTAAGGCTGCCGGGAGTTGTAGGCATCGCTGTCCCTGAGTGGTGGCTCGGGAGCCCTCGAGCCCAGCCCAGTGGGAGGGACGGGCTCTGGAAGAAAGGGCAGACAGGTACCTTTGCGATCGGCCCTGCAGGTGACAGCAGCCGAGGGAAGGGGGCGGGGGAGGGCATGCGAGGGGGAGGGCAGATTCGGCGTCGAAGAAAGAGGAGGCCCGGGAAAGGGCGGCGGGTGCATTGCAAGCCACAAGGTGGAGAAGCGAGTCGCCGCTTGGCCAGCCCCCGGATTGCCGCTGGGGCAAGTGTGCGACCAGCCTTTTGCAAGCAACGGGGAAGGAGCGCGAGGTGGGCTGCTTTCTTTTCCCGGCTGGGGCCCGACGTGGCTTTTGAGCGGGTAACGTCTATGCGCTCCTCCGTTAGGAACAGGCGGCAGCAGCGGAGGAGCAGGTTTGGGGAGGGGGGTCTGGTGGAGGAAAACCCCACGCCGCTTACATCCCGCTTTGTCCCCCTCGGTTCTCTTTCCCAAAGTTGCAGCTGCCTTTAAGATCATAGTGGCAGAGCCGGTCATAGAAATAACAGTAATAACTAATAACAATAATAACAGCAATAATAATAATAATAATAATAATAATAATAATAATAATAATAATAATAATAATAATAATAATAATAATAATAATAATAATAATAATAATAATAATAATAATAATAATAATAATAATAATAATAATAATAATAATAATAATAATAATAATAATAAATGTTCAGGGGATGGAATGTTAGAAGGAAAAGGCTGAGTGGCAATGGTTAGAAGCATCCACGAAGGGTGGCTTTTCAGCCAAGACTGCCCTGGTTTTAGAGCCTTGTTCCTTTTTTTAGAAACACTGACCTGATGGGACACTCTTTATGGTAGAGCCAGCCTATTTTTTTGTTTGTTTGTACAGTATTTCCACTGGCCTGTTCATTCCTCCCTCCAAGTTCCCTCTTGGGATCGTTCTGTTTGAATCTAGCCGGGCTAACTTGCCTGCCTGGTTTTAAAAACTGATTGCTGCTGCTATTGTTACCCCATTTCTCACCCTACAGTTAACACCCGTAGTGTGCTTTTGATTTTGGGTCCTCCTTCTCTCTGCCTTCCTCCTTTGGGCTAGCAACTGCCCTGGGCTATTGCTGGACTCAGTACCGGGGGTAGGAATGGTGTTGGGCAATATGAATTGATTGACTGACCTACTTCAGTTTCATCCTTGGGCGGGCAGGATGAATGCCCAGAGAAACAGTTAAGGGAGGGAGGAAGAAGGAGGAACGTGCCTTTGTGCCATATGTTCTTTTCTTCTTGCCTCTGCCCTGGCTGAAAAGGGGCATAAAGGAGCCCAGGACGATTTGCAGCAGTCCCAGATAGGTCTTGTGCTGTCGCTGGTGCCTCTAGCAGCTCCTGCACTGATCCTTTGCTGTCTTGCAGCTGGTTTTCTGCAGCCGTTTCTCCAGGAGCTACTACTACGTGCTCTCTTCGGCAGCAGCAGGAGCGAGAAGTGGAGAAGGATAAGGGTGTCTTTCGACTCCCCAAGCGTGCATGCCAGATCTCTGCAACTTGACATCGGAGCTTCTCTTTTGCCATCTGGGACTCCGCGCCGCCCTGAAGCAGTCGCACAGAAGAACGGAGGAGAAAGAGGAAGCACTTTTAGCAGCACTAACCCTGCCCTCTGTGGGGTTTGCATTACAGGAACATGCAGTGATTTGCTGCTTTGCCTTTAGACCCATCCCAACCGTCAGGGTGTGTGGTATATGGTGTGTGTGGGAGGGGGAGATCTACTGTCTCTGTAATAAATGATAGAGGATACAATGACTTTGCTCTCTTTGCTGGGTCGGATCATGCGTTACTTCTTACTGAGACCAGAGACGCTGTTCCTGCTATGCATCAGCCTGGCCCTATGGAGCTACTTCTTCCATACGGATGAAGTGAAAACCATAGTCAAGTCCAGCAGGGATGCAGTGAAAATGGTGAAGGGCAAGGTAGCTGAAATTATGCAAAATGACCAACTTGGGGGTCTAGATGTGCTGGATGCAGAGTTTTCCAAGACCTGGGAGTTTAAGAACCACAATGTGGCTGTTTATTCCATCCAAGGCCGGAGAGACCACATGGAAGACAGGTTTGAAGTGATCACGGATCTGGTGAACAAGACTCATCCATCCATATTTGGGATATTTGATGGACACGGTGGAGAGGCAAGTTTCAGGCTGGTTTGGGGTGATGGAATTTGCTATTGTTTTGTGTTCAGATGTTTGGGAAGTTGGGCAGTGATCATACGGGGCTTTGTAAGTTAGCTGCAAAGTTGATTTGTGCTGTTGTAACAATCTTTGATTTGCTCAAAATCAATTCCATGAGTGTCATTGGAAAGAAAAAGGGGATGCAGCTGAATCTTCAGTGAATTGAAATTGTTGATCCAGAACCTTAAGAGCATTAATTGTGCTCGTTCATGTGTTTGGAATAAGCTCTTAGAATCAAAACTGACTTGCCTTCAATGATGGTATCTGCAGTTAGTTAAAAGCTACCTTTGTTTTGATAAAGCATAAATGTACGACTGTAAAGTAAAAGCTATCAGGCGATTGCCGACGGAGGGATGTGCTGGCAAACTTTACCACACTCCTTTTTTGCAACATTTCTTCATTATGACTTTGTTTATGGTATGTTCTGTATCCTTTTTTTTTTTACTCACTGAGATGAGTTGCTTGCCTAGAATAGAAGTGAAAATAGATGCCATGTGCCTCCCTGCAGCATATGCGCAGAAGAATGGCTGTAGCTTTTTTGCAGTTGTGTGGGAGAAGCCAGGTTTATTTGGATAATGACTAACTGCATGTGTGTTTATTAGCCACACATTAGAAAGTGGCTTCATTCTATTCCATTTGAATTCAGAGGGTGGCTCTGAATGGTTAAGGGAGGGGGTTTCGTGCCCAAGTTAAACATTCATACCAGCTGAAGTAATTGGCGGATTTGTTTTTATTTGCTTCCGTATTTTTTTTTTATCAAGAGTCTGCATTTCCTACAGCTGTTCTGATAAATCAAACTTGCTGGAAAAGCTCTGATGGTGATCAGAAAGAAATTGAACCTCCTGGGGAGAGCAGCTGTTCCTATAATGGGATATGTTGTGCCTCTTGATAATCTTCTGTTTGTTTGTCAGATAAGGAGATTGGGTGGTTAGTGGCCCTTTCTCTGTGTGTGGGCTTAATGAGAAGCAGTTTGATTGGAGTGTGGCTGGAATTGCTCTCCATATTCTGCATGGCTCTCCAAAGTCACAAAATGGGGAAATTGGCACCCTGATAACAATTATGGGCACTGGAGTTATATAGGATGAAATCTGGAGTTGGGGGTGAAATCTGGGTAGCATAGGATGAGCAGTTGTTCCCTCTGCCCTCTTCAAAACGAGCAGTTCTTGGCTTATTGTCTTTTGAAATCTTTGTTTTTCACGCTGTTAACCAATATGAGAGAGAGCCGATACTGAATTCATGTTATTGTTGAAAGCTTTGGTTAGGTCATCTAATCTGAGGTTGAGATTAGATGTACTTTCTCTTCTTAGTTGACATTTGGGAATAAGGGTTTGAGATTAATGAAAGTATGGAAGAGATTGTGTGCCGTCATTTGAAGTTTATGTGTAAACAGCATTGCTCTGCAAGTCCCATTCACCTTTGCTTGGGAGAAATTCCTGAAGATAACATTGTCCTGTCAGGTGCTTTGTCCTCTGCGAAGAAACTCTGCTTTTGATCCCATCCCCTTCCTGCTCCTTCATCATATTAGATACTCTGTGCCTTCTGTCAGCAGTTTGAACTATGGTTAAAATAGATTTGATAGCTTGGCAAGCTGTTTGGTTGTTCCTCATGTGCTACAGTCAACCTCTCATCCTTCCAAATCATTAGCTTAGCCACATCTAAAACATTGTCTTAAAACATGATAAAATGCCTATTGTGCTTAGAAATTTAAATGTAGCTTTTATCTTTCAGCCTATGTTTAACAGCACCTTTTGTTTCATTACATGAATGATGCTTTGCAGAATTTTATTAGTGAATAAGCAAATTTTTAGCTATTAAGCCATATGTTTGCAGATACAGTATAATATGCATTTGTTTGTTTTAGTGGATACTTATTAATACTGAACAAAACCTTTCTGACTACCTAAATTGAATAATCTTAAATCAGCACATTGTGCTCCTACCCAGATTAAAATATAGAGTTGCTTATATGTTTAATACATTTTATTACAGGTAGTCCTCGACTTACGATCACAATTGAACCCAGAATTTATGTTGCTCAATGAGAAATTTGTTAAGTGAGTTTTGTCCCATTTTATGACTTTTCTTGCCATATTTGTTAAGTGAATCACTGCTGTTGTTAAATTAGTAACAGGGTGGGAATCTGGTTTCCCCAGTGATATTGCTTGTTGGAAGGTTGCACAAGGTCACATGACCCCGGGACACTGCAGATGTCATAAATGTAAACCAGTTCTCAAGCATCCAAATGTAAATTATGTGACCATGCGGATGCTGCAACGATTGTATCTGTCGTATTTTTTCAATGCCGTTGTAACTTTGAACAGTCACTAAATGAGCTGTTGTAAGTCAAGGATGACCTGTATATTCCATCAAGTTGGTGTCGACTCCTCATGACCATATAGTTAAACCTTAGCCAGGATAATCATTTTCCAGCTTTACTTTTCAGGTTTCCTAATGGGGCATCATTATCGTTACAATCAAATCCATCCATATTGCCGCAGGTTGTTCTCTTCCCTCCTTTGCTAGCATTTTCTATTTTTCAAGGGAGCTTGCATTGTGTTTACATGATGTGTGCAGAATACTATAATTTGAGCCTGATCATTTGTACCTCAGGTGAAAATGCTAGATTAATTTGTTGTACAACTACGTTGTTTTCTTGGCTATCCATGGTATTTCAAAAGTCTTCTCCAACGCTAAAATTCAAAAGCGTCAGTATTCTTTCTGTTCTGCTTCTTTAAAATCCAACTTTGACTTGCTTGTTAATCTAAGTGTATCTTTAAAAGGTTATAGCACTAAAGTAGGTACTGGCAGATAGAAATGCAGTCACATAAATCAGGGGTACCCAATCCGCAGCATACCAGAAACCGGGCCACACAAACAAGTGAAGCCCCATCTGTGGGATACAAGCACTACACAAAAACACACCTCTTTTGGTCCGTGGAAAAACTCTCTTCACGGAATCGGTCCCTGGTGACCCAAAAGTTGGGGGCCACTAACACAGAGAAACTTTTCTTGAAGTGGACCTCCTGCCTCCCATATGGAAAGATGTGTAGCATCAATTTTACAAGCACCTTGGGTAATTGCTTCTGTCAAAAAATTCTATAATATGATTCTGAAATACATAGAAAATAGACGGTATGAACTGATTCTGTATTAGAAGATTGCATTGTCTTCATAAACAGTGCATGAGTGCAGCTCATATGTGCCTGCGTTACTCAATATTAGTTTGTATTTGGGATTTATAAATAATTCTAAGCAAACAACTGACATCGAAGTGCTTAGGATTTTGATGTCATATTGACCTTTTGATCTAGCTTAAAACCTCCCACGGTCTTGGAACTTCTGCCTTTTTCAAAGGTCCTATTTAGTTTTCATTATTGTGCCAAAGGTGATTCTTTTGGAAGGGGTGAGAGGGAAAGATTTAATCTTTAACCCTCTTCATATACTTCTCTTTAAAATTGCAAATCTCAGCCCATCAGTTAGCCTAAAATGGAAGACTGAGTTATTTGTAGGAATGGGTTTTTTTTCCCCTCCTCCTAAACTGGGGTTATTACCCATTTTTTTAAAAAAAGAATCTGTTTCACACTGAGCTAAAAAGTTTCTCTAGCTGAAACTTATGTTATAATTTTTTATAATTACAATAATAGTTTCTGGGGGTTGGCAGTATATATACATTTACTATTGCTGCTGCTGTTGTTTCTTTTTTATTATAAATAACTATAGTTGAGTGCAAACATTTTATTTTTGTGTGCTTGTTATTTTTATGTATAAAACAGGAAGGTGATTTTCTTCTCATTCTTTTCTTACACAGGTAAACATTCTACAAGATATCACCGCAAAAAAAATTGATATTTTTTTTTGGTGGTCTCTTTAAACGGAGGAGGTTATCACTTCCAACCTGTCATGGAAAAGCTTTAGTTGTCTTATGATGTACTTAAAAGCACTTGCAAAAATGCCGGATGTGCCTTTGCAATTTATTCTATGTTGATGAGTTCTTTGAACAAGAACATCCTTCAACTGTCACCTTGAGGGATGTGATTGCGCTTAATTCATTTTATTCAGTAACATTCAAGACGGTTGGGCTTTTTTCAGTCAGTTGTTTGGACTGCTTACCTGCTGTAACAGTGCAGAATTCAGTGGGAAAAAAAGAGTTAATGAGCCAGAATAATCTGAGAGTTTTGGGGGTGGCAGGTACAAGGAGTTGATTCTAGCCAGACTCTTATTCGGTTTAATATGTAACATGACCTTGACTGAGTCCACCCATCACTGCAATTAATGTACTTTACGTTGTAGGAATGTAAGTTCAGTGACGTTTTTTGGGAAACAAAACGGCACCAATTGCTGTTGCTAAGAATTGAAATTAAATATGACGCTTCTTAACCACAGCAATTTTCATTGTTGAATTGGTGCCCTCTAAATGTGTTGGGATTTAATCACCCTATAATTCTTTATCAGTGCCTCTCTTTGCCAGGGATTATGGGTGTTGAAGTCTAGTACAGTCTTGAGAATGTGGGCGGGCATATGATTTTGCTTTTAGTTTCTGGTACAGATTCTCTAAGTTTACTTTCTTTCAGTGAAGATAGGATGGCCTAATTGCAGGGTTGTTAAGTCAGTAAAGAAATCTGTCAAAACCTTACATAAATTTATATGTAATTTATATGTAATCTGAGTATGATTTTTCTACTTTTCAAATAAAAAAAGACTAATACATATTGTCCTCAACTTATGACTACTATTGAGCCCAAAATTTCTATTGTTAAGTGAAATATTTGTTAAATGTTTTTCTCATTTTATGATCTTTTTTGCCATAGTTGTTAAATGAAACACTGCAGTTGTTAAGTTGGAAACACGGTTGTTAAGTAAATATGGCTTTCCTATTGTATTTACTTGTCAGAAGATTGCAAAAGGTGATCAAAAGGACACTGAAACCATCATGAGTCAGTTGTCTGAATTTTGATCACATGACCATGGAGATTCTGCATTGGTCATAAATCATTTTTTTCAGTGCTGTTTTTGTACGGTCACTAAACTTAACTGTTGTAAGTCAAGGACTACCTGTGGTTGATTTTACTTGTCTATAAGTATAAAGTGTTTGCTTGACTTTCAGGAAGCTGGATATGTAAATAGTAAATTTTTGATTTGGGTTCCTACTTACAAATAAAGCAGGCTCATAGATAAGTGGTTAAGGATTAAAATATTTGGTATGATGGTTATTACTTTATGCCCTTCAATTTAAATATGATTAGTTTCTGTTTTTAACTATCCGTGGAAGAAACAACACTGCAAATTCTTCTGTATAAAGAAAAATATTTTTACTTGGCCAGCATTCAGTGAATTTCTATATTTTTTTAATGTTTTCACAGGAAGAAATATGTTAAAAATGAGGGCTAGGTATTTGGAAGAATGTGTTGCAAGACTTGGATGAATGTTTGCTATTTAAGTGGTTATTCCGTACTAGCTTTTATTGACTTCAAAGAGCAGTTGAATAAGTATTCTACACTATGTTTTACATAAAGATTTGTTTGGAAGAGAAACTTGCTCTTGGACAGAAATACTTTTAAGCTAGAAATACCTTGTTATTGGTAGAAAGTTGTCTTAGGATGGTTTTTTTTTGGTGTGTTTTGGCTTTGTTTATTCAGTTTTAAGTCCAAAGATCAAAAAAGTACCAAGTCATGAAGAACACTTGGAAATGCTGAGTTTTAAAGATAAAATTGGCAAGGCAAACGTCTTTTTATGTACAAACATGTTACTGTTGCACCTGTTGATGTCTTCTTACTCCACTTTGATAAAACGGTGAACCTATCAGACCTTATCTTTAGGGGGTGGCTACCTAACTGCCCTGCCCCATTGCTACTGTGACAGATTTGGCAGCAAGGTGTCATGTTATCACAGTATGATTTTTTTTTTTTGCCTGTTGAGAACACAAGCTGTAGAATTACACCTTTGGGAATTACATCTTTAGTACTTAGGTACTAAAGCAGGCATGTCAAACTCAAGGCCTGCGGGCTGGATCCAGCCTGCGAGGTGCTTAGATCTGGCCTGCTGCGCCACCCTGGAAACAGCAAAGGACCGACCCATGGTGCCTAAGCCCGGCCCATCAATCACTGATCTACAACCTGGTGGCAGATGGCAGAGTGCTGGAGGAGGCCATGGCAGCTGAAAACGGAGCTTGGAAGAGCTGGTTGCAGCCCTTCCAAGCTCCGTTTTTGCTGACAGAGTGCTGGAGGAGGCTGTGCCAGCTCTGCCCAAACCACCACAGGCACCCCCGACATGAGTGACATCTAGCTGGCCACGCCCACACTGGCCATGGCCATCCACAAAGTCAAACACAACCCTGATGCACACCCCAATGAAATTGAGTTTGACACCCCCTATTCTGAAGCAATGAAAAAAGAATTTGAAATTACAGCCCCAACTTTTGGATTATTACCAGTAAGGCTTCTGTGGCCTTCAGCTGTTGGAGAATACAAGAAGAAAAATGGGTGAAAATCAAAATTTAGATTTCTCCCATCTAAATTTCAGCTGCAGGCTTTGTAATTGTATCAATATTCCTATTTTTCAAAGCATGTTTTCTCAGCTTTCTCTATCTTGGATCTTTCTACCATGAATGGAAATCTCAAACTGCATGGGACATACAGTATATAAGAATGGAGAATGTTCGTCTTACCTCTCTTTGAGCCAGTAGAAAGCAACTGAGAAAAGCTTACAGTATCTTTTAACTGTTATGTAACACAGAAAAATTAATTACTTTCCACGAAAGATGTTATTATGTTTGGCCTACATTCACTGTAATTTTCACTTATAGAAAAATAGTATCCTCCAGAACACTTAAAAATATATTATGTTCAGTTTATACTGGAATATACATGTCATTAGAACATATTCTGTGGGTATATAACTTTGTGGGTATATACAAACACATGTGCATATTTCTCTTTATAATTGCTAGAGATAATCATTTGAAAAAACAATGAAGCTTTGATGCTACCAGCTTTTCTTCAAATTGAATTGCAGTTTGTTCCATTCATTATTATGAAGAATTTACAAAAGCATTTTCAGAAGAGAAAGTCAGTGAAATTTCTCACCGGTGATCAAAAATAGGTACTTCCACCTCTGGCAATCCTAGCTGGGAAAGGTTTATAGCTATTGCTCTCTTACTTAACAAATCTTAGCTTGCACATGTAAGAATTCTGGTACCTGACATATCTTTAGAGAAAACTTGGTCTCAGTCCAGATATTTTTTTCATGTCTATTAAAGCCATGTAGGCAAATGTACCCACAATCCAGCACTGAGACCAATATTGTGCAATTAATCATGCTAAGTGAGGCGATCAAACTCATACTTTTGAGAATAATATCCAGTTTGGGACATGATTGTCTTTTGCAAAATGCACTTCTCCAATATGAGTGATTATTGTGGGTAAAAGAGACAAGCATAAATGTGTATACTAGAGAAAGATATAAATCTTACTTTTTAGAAAATGCAGAATGATGAAAATATTTGCCAGACTGCTAACTGAAGTCATTAAATTGATGTAGATTAAAGTGGATTAATGTGCATAGTCGTATTGAAGACTGCACCACTTGAATTTCTTCCTTTTGTATC
The DNA here is from genome assembly GCF_049901735.1 of Notechis scutatus. Classification (NCBI taxonomy): domain Eukaryota; kingdom Metazoa; phylum Chordata; class Lepidosauria; order Squamata; family Elapidae; genus Notechis; species Notechis scutatus. Next base: position 147,214,241 of record NC_142012.1, on the reverse strand, counting down.
GTGCTCCTTATTTTTTAAATATAGGGAGTTTAAAGTTTGGAAACCATATGGTTCTTGTGCTGAAAATTTGACACATTGGCTTTGAATTTTGCTCCATTGACTAATAACCTCTTCATGAAATCTCAAATACACACATGATTTCATGAGTGCTAGTGGTCTTTTCCCATTTATAGAAATGTTCTCTAGTTGTTGATAATGAAATATGTTTGCATTACACTAACATATGGTAAATATTTACAATGGTGATATCTTGCTTATACTGTATATAAAACCCAGTCACTGTCAGTTATACTGATGGCCACATGAATCAGTGAAATCAAATAATTAGATGCTGTATTATAAACTAGGCTCAAAATAATTATTTTCTTTAGTTGTTCAAACTGGGCCACATTTTATTCTAAGATTTAATCAGACGTCTGCACTTTTAAAAAACAATTAATTACATTTTTTTGAAAATGAAAAGGCAGAAAATGCAGCGATGGTAAAAGTAAGGATTATACAAAGGAAATTTATGTATGGTTCAATTAGGTGGTTTACATCACATTTATGTTAATGCAGGGTTTTCCTCACTTCTGCCTCAGCAAGAGATAAGTTGCCCTCATTCCCTTTCTTTTCTTGGCATGTCCTCATCTTCATCTCACCTCAACTCTACTGTATCCTACCAGTGAGACAGCTTGAAGTGTCTTTAGCTGTTCCAGTATTAAACTTCTTGTTCTAGCAGCAGCCAAGAGTAGTTGTAAGTTATATCCAATCTGTTAGGTTTTGCCAGGTATTCTCTTGGGAGAAAATCCTGTGACTGCAGTGACTTGAAACAGAAGCAATAGAAGTAGGATAGAGATTAGCAATGGAGATAGAAGATTTCATTATTTCAGGTCAGTGCAGTTTTTTGCCTCCTGAAGTATAGTTAGGCTGCATTTCAGCACAGCAGGAAAGGTCTAATGGAAATTAAACAATGAAAGGAAATTAAATAATCTTATCAGGAATTGTTTTTGCTTGCTGCAATCTCATAGGTAGGATTTGGAAGCGGTTCTAATTGCTGAGCAGCAGCTATAGAAGAGAGTCATTCTGATCATGTTTTGTTTATAGGTATTCTTGTTGACAATTAGAAGAAATAGAATGGTGGTCTTAATAGGTATTCGACTCTATTGACTAAGGATCTTCTAGAGCAGGGGTGTCCAACTGGCGGCCGGATGTTTCACACACAGGCCACACCCACCCCAGCTCCATGAAGGGAAAAACATTGTGAAATGTCATGTGACGGCAGTGTGACACTACAAGTTTGACACCTGTGTTCTAGAGGTAACACTTGAATACAAGTTGTTATTCTTTTGCCTTCTCTCTCTTCACTTTGAAAGAGTGGAATATTCTACTTCCAGAGAACTGGAGTGCCTTCTTCCTCAAATAACTGATTTCCTTACACAGAATATTCCAGATGTTGCTGAGAAGTAGCTTGCAATACCTTTCAACATTAGCTCTGCTTCCTGAAAAGGCTGGGAGTTATTTTTCAACAGCATCTGGCAAGCCACAGGTTCCCGATTTCTGTTTCTAAATGGGTTAATCTAGACCTGATATTAAAAGTCCCTGTACTTGGATGATGCCAAGCATTGTTGCTGTATTTCATTATTTTTAAAGGTACATGATTTAAATAAAGGTTCATTTGCATGTCTGGGATTGGAGAGTAGATTTAGTTACAGGACTGTAGGTTTTGGCATTCTGTATAAGCCATAAAATGCTGATTTAGAATGCATTGTTTCACAGGCATTTGAAGAATAGATAGAAGAGCCAGATGGGGCAAAATTGCTAACATGGAGTGGAAAGTCTCAAGATTATTTTTAAATGGAATAAATAGAGCAGGTAGAAAAGACGCAGCGTGGAGCATCCATCATACCGCTGATGATACAAATTGATTACAATGCTGAAGCATGACTGGTCCTCATCATCCCTGAACCTGTCTGATTCACAGTTGGGTAAACAGCTGACTGCCTTCAGTGAGACAATTCAAGGATGTGTTTTAACCACTCCATTGTACTCATCATAGAGGGAAATTTCAAGGGCCATTTGTGTCTATGTTTTTTGCTATGCTTTGCATAGTTCCAAGTAGTTATAATGTTTTCCCTTCTCTCTCCTTCTGTTTTGTAATTGCCTTAGGAAGAAACATTAATTATATTATGCATCCATTTTTAATAGCAGAGACTCTTGTGCAAAGCTGGATTCTAATAATATTTTGTCCAGTAAAGCTTTTCCATTTCTAGTAGTTATAAAATTGCTGGAGGGCACTCAGAATTTTTTTTCAGATAAGGAGAGGTACATGCCCTATAATGTATTTCTTTGATCCGCAGCAGCACTCTCATTAAAGGAAGGGGAAAATACCTTGCATTTAAATGAGTATTTGGCTGGGTGCACATAATCCTGATACTGAAGATTTAAATTCCAAGAATGGGTCTTTAAAATTGGGGTCTCCAGACAAGTTGGGGCTGCATCTCTTAGAATTTATAACTTTTGCTAGGATGGCCTGGAATTCTTGCCTTCTAATCCTCTATTGTGACATCTTATCTTGTTTTGCATTCTGGACAACAAGCTTCTGTCCTTCAATCTTGTTATGAGAATGACAATGTCTGGAAACACAGTATATTCCCCATCTCTGTTTCGTACAGAGATACTTTCTTATAGATTATCAGTTAACACAAGATGAGGTTATTCAAAATGGTCTTCCTTTTTAGCAAAACCTTTAAAGTGGATTTCTATATTATCTGTAGACCAGGCTAAGCAGTCTCAAGTCCCTTAATGCCCACAAGGATCTAAGTTCACCTTGAATTCTATTGTCTTTTATCTACCATGAATTTGCTTTGGTTGTTGTTAGTTCAGATTCGTGTAGAGATCATTAGCATACAATAAATCTGTATTCATTTGAATGGCGTGGAATCCTATCACATTAGATTGTTGTGTGAAATACTCCTACTTAAAATAAGGAGGCAAAATGTTGGGAGATGTAATGTATTTTATTGGCATGCACAAGTACACTTATGGCTGGGTTCTGGGCCCAAATAATGCAAAAAAGCCTTTCTCTAAGATGGTTATAGGTTATATCCCCTCAGAAATGTTACATGAAAATAATAAAGAAAACAAGTAAAAATCATACTATTATTTCTACAACTAGAATCTAATATCTGATGGTACTTGGTACCCAGCATCTCCAAATTCTTTTCTACTAATGGACTTTAATCCATCCTAATTACAAATACTAACACTGAATACCGTTAATATTGGCATTTGTGTCCATATATCATTTCCCTTTACTCCAAAAGGAAACGTCTAGTTTCTGATATCTTTCTCCTCTCTCCCCAGGAAGGAGTCATTAGGTGTATTTGGTTTGCTTGCTTCTTGAGCTTGTTTGCCTTTTTCATGCTGATGTTCAAAACATCATGTATGACAATCCACCACAAGATGTCCAGTCTCATATTTCTAGTTTCTAGTGTTTGGTAAAATGAATCTAGGAATCAGTTCTCTTGGATGTTAGCATTAATTAGTTAAGCTGTTCAGTTAAGTTGAGTTTTATCCTGCATGAAGTCAAGAGTTAAGCAACCTTAACCTATATTCTAAAATAGGCAGATAGGAAGCTGTAATGTAATAGCTGAATTTTGACAACACACTTGATTACTATTTGTTGTTAGGTTTGCACAGTATATATTGTAGGCTAAAGGATTGAGTTTGCCCAACATCTTAAGCACCACCAACAAAATTAACCAAGGTTAGTATGTATGATCTAGCTCAGGGGTGTCAAACTCAATTTCATTGAGAGCCACATCAGGATTGTGTTTGACTTTGGGGCCCCAGAGTGGGCATGACCAGGGTGAGTGTGGTGAGCTCAGTGTCACTCATGTCAGGGTGCCTGTGGTGGCCTGAGCGCTCTGCCACTGAAAACGGGCTCTGGAGCTCCATTTTCGACTGATGGCTTCCTGCAACCCTCTGCCAGCAAAAACAGAGTTTGGGAGGGCCATCCGTTTTTGGCTGTGACAGCCTCCAGCAACCCTCCAGATCCAGCCCCCAGGCCTTGAGTTTGACACCCCTGTTCTAGCTGCTAGGTTCTTCAGTGACCTAGGTAAATATGTTATAGAAGCCCAGGTACTACCAGAAATTGTCAAGCCTAACATTGTTAACATTCAAGTGATTCTTCAGAATTTTAGGCCAGTGTTTTCCACTTGTAGCTCGAAAGGCTGAGGATTAAACTTCATCTGATATGCAAACCCTGTGCTCTAGCATTGTGCTCTGGTCTTTTCTTTAAAATACATGTTTAAAAATAAACATTTAGTTTCTTGCTGTCTTTTTGGTTCCCCAAAACATATTGTAAAATGTACATGGATTCTTCCTTGTAAAAAAGCAGAATAATATTATGGTGGAGGTACAGAGAATTAGATTTGCATAACAGATGCATTAAGAGGCTGCCTCCTTACTCACAGTCATGCTGTGCCAAATGGCAAGCTCTTTTCACAGCTTTTCCATATTGGACCCAGGATGTACCTTTTCTAGCTTTTTTTAAAGCTGGAGGATTTGAGGGTTTTCACAGTTATTTCTGCCTATTGCTGGCATGGACCTATGTTCGATTTGAGTTGGGATTGAGCTTTATTGTTTTGTTCTCCATCTGCTGGTGATGCAGGGCCAGGTTGTTGAGAAATGTTGCACTGGAGTTTGTAAAAATACCCTGAAATCCATTGAAAGTTATAATGATTTACATGAAATCAGCTTGGGGTCTGTCTAGACCTCTGCATTATGTTCTAACTAGCAATTTGTCAAGGATAAAATTGAGACCAGAGGTGTCAAAATGGCGGCCCACAGGCAGGATATGTCACGTGCAGGCCACACCCACCCCAGCTTCGTGAATGGGAAAACATTATGAAAGGTCACATGACGGCATCATGACGCAGCAAGTTTGACACCCGTGGTTTAGACAGTTCTTGGAGTGAGCCAGTCAAAGTCAAAGCCATAGAATTGGACAGAATGGATGGAAACTGTTTGGAAACTAATCAAGGAGAAAAGCAACCTGGAATTAAGGAGAAACTTCCTAACAGGACAATTAACCAGTGGAGCAGCTTGCCTTCAGACGTTGTAGGTGCTTCCTCACTGGAGGTTTTTAAGAAAAGACTGGACAGCCATCTATCTGAAATGGTATAGGGTCTTCTGCTTGAGCCGGAGATTTGACGAGAAAACCTCCAAGGTTCCTTCCATCTCTATTCTGATTGTATTTGCATTAGGAGCACACAAAAAAGTGCCAGATAAAGAAAGGGGTTTTTTGCTCAAGTGTAGCCTGAGTGGAAACTCTGAAATCTGAAATGTACATTATGATATCATGTTGCAAACTTCATTCTTTGTTTTTGTGCCAGGATATCATACACAAATGGATAAGAGGTAGAGTTTGTCTCATGACACGTTTTGCCATTTGCCCCTCCCATGTCGACATTCTTGTTGGAAAGTCTTAATGGCCTTTAGGTCTATTACTTTAGCATTTTATAGAAGAGAAGTTCTGCACCAATTTAATTTTATAGTAATTTCCCAATTGACCTGGTAAAAGAAATAGTCACATATGCTGGCAATAAATCAGGCTCTACAGCACATTTAATTACAGTTTCCTCCAAATAACTGTTGATGAAATACTGTAGTTAGACTGTCCCACTCCCTTGCTGTTGTCTTTCTTTGCCTGGATAGAAGTGAACATTTCCCATTTTTTTGGCACTGACTCAACCACTGCAATTTTCACCTGCAGAAACACACACACACACACGCACGCACGCACGCACACACTGCCACTCATGAATGAACATGTCTGTGCAAATTGTTTTATAAAAGACAGCCATGCAGAAATCTAAAGACTCCCTTGTTTTAGCTAGAAGTCACAAGGAAATTTCCAGTATTTTGGGTGGAATCCATTTTGAGCATTGCAAGTCTATAATTGCAGCTTGCCAGCTGCTTGTATATGTTTTGTTACTTAGTTTTACAGAGGTGAAAGGGGAGATTTTCTTGCCCTTTTGTGAACATTTCCTGGAATTTATATAAAGATCTGTTCGTTTGTTCATTCTGTAATTATTCATGGTTGTCCCAATTTGGCACACCTGGATTTATTTAGACTGTATTCAGATAGTGTTATTGGGGGGAAAAGTCCATTCCAGTCATAGTTTGATTTGTTTGCTTTTAAATTAACTGAATTAAATGGTTGAGTTCCAGTGGGATATTGAACATAAGTTACAGAATCCCATTTTAATTTAATCAAGAATAGCGTACAAACAGCCCATGAATGTGGCCATTGTGTAATCCAATGAGAAAAAAGACCATATCAAGAGAAGCAGAATTAAAAGGCAACTTGTCTACTTTGGTGGCCTAATTCTTAAAACCAGGGATGGCCATGTATGGCCCCCAGATATTAGAGTGCCTTTATCATTGGCTGTACTGGGAAAGATTAATTGGTATTGGATCATATATTACTGCGCTAGTTGTCTTAAAGTCCAACTGAAGATGAAAACAGGACAGTTGTGAATGTTTGGGGGCAAACATTTTGGCTACATGGCCCTGGAGAAGAGTCATTGTCCTGTTCTAGGCAAAGAGAAGAAGTAATACTGTAACACTTGCATTCATTTTTTATATGCTTTTGCCCTAAGTTTTTTTTATTTACTGTATGTTTTTCTGTTACTATGATGAAGAATAAACTTCATGATCAAAGTAAGAACAACAGTTGGCATACATTATTGGCCAGGGACAGAAATAGAAGGACATAGCATGAAGAGGTGAATTGGATCTGCATCAGACCTCATTTGAGTTGGGGAAAAATTTGTATCCGAAGCAGTAAAAATATACTGTTTATTAGTGATGACTAGAATCAGTTTTATAAAGATAGAAAATGTTTCCCAACTCAAATGAGGAAAAGCCTGAAAGTCTGATGCTTTCTCATCCACGCTACATCGAGAGTCCAGGATGGGTTAGACTCCTCCCTGTGATGTCATAGAGCTGAGTCTGCCTCTATATAAAAAGCCAGCCCTTGCTGGCCCCTCCCAGCTTTGACTCAGAGCTTGTGTCGTGGAAGCAATCAGTGTTTGTTAACTCCATCAGCAAAACTTTAAACTAGAAGATCAGTCTTCTTGCACAGCTCCTGAGGATCCGGTATTGTGCAGTGCCGAAGGTTCGATGTTGCATTCGGGGAGGCTATAAGTACAGGGAGCATCTAAAAAGCCTCCCTCACAGCTCTCCAAGGCAAAATTGGGCAGCCGTGATTGTGGAGATTGGAGCCGCTGATAACAGTGCCTCACTGCTGTTTGTGTTGATTGCAGCCATTTTTTCTCTGATTTTTTTTTTGCTCGGGGCTTGTTTTTTCAGCCTAAAGAGCATGAGCTGGTCTCTTTAGATCTTTGCAAGTGCGAGCAGCCATTTTAAGACCATTGGGGCATAACGCATGTGGCGGTCGGCCATTTTTAACTGGCCTGACCACAGGAGCTCCAATCCATAACCCAGATTTTTGGTTGCTCTGGATTAAGGCCCTATAATAGGCAGCACCGATACAAGGGTTGCTTCCAGCACCTCTTGTGCTTTGCCTATTTGCACTATGGATGAAGACAGGGCCCAGGCAGAAATCTCAGGCCTAGAAGACCATGGCCTTCAAGTCTCCCAAGAAAAAGAGAAAGAACCCAATCTGCACAGAGAGAGGTTGCTGCCAAGATCACAGTCAAAGCCCTGGCTCCCAAGAAAACTTCCAAGGCCAAACTCAGGGCCGAAAAGAGGAGGCATGCTTCCTTGGAGAGGCAGTTTTCAAAAACCCTGGAGCAAATGAGAGGGCAATTGCAACAAGCTCCTTATCCTGGGGAATTGCAGGTTTGCCCAGAGGGTACCTCCAGGGGAGGGGGGAGTAGCTACCTCCACCAGCCATCTTCAGTCTTGGTCCCCTGAAAGAATTGAGGATCAATTCTGTCCCCAGGATTTAAGTAGATCTGGGCCCAATTTTAAACAGGCCTCTTGGTGTCCCCCTCAGGGACAGATCATCCAGGATAGCTTGAGGTCTAGGCCTGAGGCTACCTTTACTCCCATGGCTGCGGGCCTTTGCCCCACGGGCAGCAGACCTGATAAGATTCGAGATGTAGTTTCTGTAGCCATCAGGCAGGGCCTCGCAGAAGGGTTTCAACAGTTTCTTCATCCTTTAGGGGCCGGTCAGGCTCTATTCCCAGCCTACTCCCAAAGCCTTCCTCTCCAGCAGAGGCAGTTACCCCGACATCAGGAGTGCAGTGGCCCTTCTGCTCAATCAGAGTGGGGGGATCACGAGGAGAGGGATTATACCAACCCCTCCAATCACAGTCACTCCTCAGGGTCTGAGCAAGACGAAAGAGAGATCAAAGACCAACATTGGTCAGATGAGGAGGATTTTCGGCCTGAACAACCTCCCTCAGCAGTGGTCTTCAAGCCCACTCTATTCAAGCCATTCCTTCACAAGGCTCTGGTCACCGCCCAGCTGATTTCTGAGGAGGTGGTAACTGAACCACAAGGGGATCCTTCTGGCTAGGGGGGATTCCCTATTCTCTAAACCAGTAGTCTACACGGAGGTTCTCCCCTCTCCTCTGCTGTTTCTTGGTCTAGTTCAGGAGCAATGTACCTCCCCTGCTGCAGGGCCTCACCCATCATCTCATGATAGGTGATTTTATAATGTCGGCCCCTCCTTGGCTAGTGCTCTTGCTGTGCCCTCTGTTGATGCTCCAGTCGTAGCCTCGTTTTCTTTCTCGGGCATTCCCATGGAGTCTGAGGATGTACTCAAGGCCGAGGACAAAAGATCCTGACAGACACTCAAGTGCAATCACCAGGCTGCAGCTTGGGCTGTCCGGGCCTCAACTGCAGCATCATTTTTCACAAGGGCTTCGCTCCGCTGGCTGCATCAGCTACAAGATTGGCTACCTCCAACAGAGTTCAGATCGCATCAGGATCTGAACAAGATTATCGCAGCAGCAGAATACATGGCGGACGCCACCCTCAATTTGGCAACGTTCGCTTCCAGTGCCATGGCCTCATCAGTGGCTGCAAGAGGCTCTTGTGGCTGCGAAACTGAATCTCGCCGAAAGCGGAAGCTGGCTTCAGCTCCTTGCACAGATGATAAGCTCTTCAGAAACACCCTAGAACCTTACCTTGTTGAAACCAAGAACAAGAGGAAGGTCCTTTCTTTGACAGGAAAGAGAGCAGACTACCGACCAGCCTACCTTATTTCCATCCTTCTTCTTTCGGGGCCGAATCTAATCCTCGTTTTTCCCGGCCCCAGAGGGCATACCCCCCTCACCAAGAGCAACGCCCAGAGGCATCTGGAAGACAACAGCAGAATATGGGTAAACGGCCCTTTTGTGGAGGAGGAGGTCGTTCATTCCGACACTTCAAGTAAAGATCTGTTCTCCCCCTCATCGGAAGTCATTTGGCATTCTTCACCTCCAGATGGGAGGAGTCAACGTTGGATGCCTGGGTACTCAGTAAAGTGAGATCAGGTTTACAGCTAGAGTTTCGCTCACCACCCCTAGAATTTTTTGTGACCTGTCCCATTTCTCGGGATAGCTCAAAACGGGCCCTGATGGAATCCGCCATTCAACACCTGGTGGACATCAGGGTCATTCAGCAGGTTCCAGCGACTCAACAAGAGCTGAGTTTTATTCTAGGCTCTTTGTGGTCCCAAAGGCAACGGGGGGATGGCGAGCCATCCTTGACCTCAAGTTTTTGAATGAGTTTATCCCATACAGGTGTTTTAAAATACAGACCCTGCATTCGATTCTAGCTTCTAGCCTGGTTCCTTAACCACTACTCCAAAGTGGCTTTTCAGCTTATTTAATAACAGCTGTCTATAGAGCACAGAATCTGCGTTCTATGCTCTGCAGTTGACAGAAAGAATTGAAGATTGCAGACATTTTTCAAAACATAATTGTGTGACATCCACAGGAGCAAAGCTATGAAAATATGAGCATGGCATTTTTTTTATTTTACCTGTGGAAGAAGCATCCATAAATCCCTTTATTTGTCAAAGTATGTGCTCTTTGTTGTGTTGTGATGTTGTGTGATTAGCTTTGCCTTTAAGTGGATCTAGGAAAATTGGCTGTTCCCTTTGACAGATACTCCCATCATGGATTTTGGGGGTTTTATACTCAACAGTGGAAAAGCAATACCAACTCCAGTTTATTTCTCATAAGGGCTCTGCTGCTAGATTTATGTGTTGTTATACTGAATGTCTGATATTCCTGTCAAGCTACAACTTGTAGTTGTATGGAACTGAATGACAGATTGAGTTTTCAAATTTAAAGTTAACCAGGCCTAGCATAAACAACACAAAATTTCCAATTTGCATTTAATTCAAACCTATCATATCCTGGACCACTTCTCTTTGTTTTGTTTTTTCTTAGAGTAAGAAAATGGAAAATTTCCTATAGCCAGACTTTGTCCACAGTGCTCTCAGATCTGGTATCAGCTTCACCTATGCTAAACAAAACAAATTCCACTTAAAAATCAGCTTCTATCTGGTAAAGAGTCATACATGTTACATAAAACCATTTTTGATAGTTATTCAGTTTCTGTTATAAGTTTCATAACATTAATTTGCTTGAAATGATAAATGTAAAGAGGTAATAGGGATTATGCTTAGGAAAAGCCTAATTTCCTAAGTGCACAGAACACAATCCTATTGCATACAAAAATTCTTTTCTTGTTACCTAAAGGAACGGTAGCCAATCCCCACTTAAACACCAAAGTTCCTACAAAATATTCTTTTCATGATTAAGTATTTATATAGCAAAAGGTTGGGCTCTCTACCAACATTAAATGCATTATCAACTTCAAGGTCAATTGCAAATAAGCATAGCAATCAATTCCATGCTGCTAAAACTTCTGCAATACAAAAATTACACCACAGGATAACAATCATTGATGCTTTCAAGCTCCAATTTTGTATTTTTTATGCATCTAAATCTGGCAGTCTTGTCTACCTAATCCCCAAAAATCATTAAAGGGTATGAGTCGTCCATGCTAGCCCTAGGTATACAACAATAGTAGCCTTTCTTTATCAGCAGGCAGCAAATAACTAACCACTGAAAACGTAGCTGACGTTTATTTTCCACAGCCAGCCAAAAGACATCTTGAAAAGAATATGAAACTGAGCATGGAAAGTATTTTCCCTAGTAATTCTTGGTTAGACAGGAGAAATATCAGATATTTTTACCCATTGTCTGGAGGTAGTAAGGGACTGGATGAGTTGAAAAAAAAATCGAAACTGAAATCCTAACAAGGGAGTGTTTTTTTTCTCTCTGAAGAAACCATATTTGTTGATGTCCCCTATAAAGTCTTGGGGCAGAGTTCCACTCCCATGAAGGAACAGGTCTACGATAAGTGTTTACCTAGAGTTGTAATTTCCCCTTGTTCAGTAAGAAGAGACCTTGCAACTTCAGCTAATACAACCGGTTGTGCCCAATTTTAGACTGGGAAGCTATGGCAACACCTGCTCGTGCCCTTATTTCTGCAATCATTACAGGTGGGAATGACTGTGAAGAATACTTGAGCACTTCAACTAGAGCAGAATGCAACATCCCACATGATGACAAATGAGAGTCATTACAGCAATGGAAAACCTATCTGTGACTGTTACAATGATTGCTAGCATGTTTCTGAGTACAATTGTCAAACTCCTCACAGCATGAGGGTTCAACTAAGCAAGAATTGCAAGACTTCAATTAGGTGATTTAATACAAGAATTACTATAGGGATTAAGTACAAAGTCCTCCCTTATCTGTGAATTATTTATGCCTGAAGTCCCACTTGTTTCTTTCTCAAACACTTCACACTCTCTCACAGAAATTTAGAGTGCTGTTTTTGATTCTCAGAGTTCCATACTTGGTTCCTTGTTACCTATGGGACCACCTTCTCTAAAGAGAGCCTGCTCACCACATGCAATAATCCTAGGAAATGATGTGTTGGAGTCTTTCCCTTTGGGATATAAGAGATGTTAGACACAGAGTCTTACTCTGGTGGTACCATCACTCTGAAATACTACGAGGGCTATCCACAAAATAGATTACGTTTTGCGATAGAAAAAAAAACAAAGTGTAGGAAAATTTTTCTATTATATACACTTGAAAGTGACACTTAAATACTACTTTTCAACATATTCACCGAACAAACTGAGGCACTTATCATAGCGGTGAACAAGCTTTGTAATTCCATTGTCATAAAATTCAGCCACCTGAGATTTGAGCCAGTCAGTCACGCCCGCCCGCAGTTCCACGTTGTTGTCAAAGCGCTGTGTTCCAAGCCAGGTCTTCATCCTCAGAAACAAGTGGTAGTCGCTTGGTGCAAGATCGGGGCTATAGGGCGGATGAGGAAAAATCTCCCACTTGAAAGCATTCAGGACTTCTCGAGTGCGATTTGCTGTGTGTGGTCGGGCATTGTCATGCAAAAACAAAAATTTTTAGCTTAACTTTACGCTTGTTCTGAATTGCTTTTCTTAGTTTTTGCAACGTTTCACAATACCTCACAGAGTTTATTGTTGCACCATGTTCCAGAAAATCGATAAGAAGCACACCTTGCCTATCCCAAAACACAATTGCCATAATCTTCCTTGCA